>NC_057795.1:359836553-360154525 GCF_018294505.1 Triticum aestivum
GCCGCACGGGCCCTCATGGTAAAACCGCCAAACTGGAGGGTCTGCCCTGAAGCCAGGCACCCTCCGGAAGTGATATTGTCATTGATGACTAGGCGAGCCATGGATTGGTTTTTGCATACAACACATCAGAGCTCTCAATGAAAGCACAAATGTCGGTGTCAAAACCGGCAGATCTCGGGTAGGGGGCCAAAGCTGTGCATCTAGGGATCGATGGTAACAGGAATCCAGGGGACACAGTGTTTACCCAGGTTCGGGCCCTCTTGATGGAGGTAAAACCCTACTCCTGCTTGATTATATTCGGCAAGTATGAAGATTACAAGAGTTGACCTACCTCGAGATCGTAATGGCTAACCCTAAATGTCTAGCCTATGAAGAATCCGATGATGATGAAAACTTACCGACCACAGACTAACCCCTCCAGTTTATATACACACCAGAGGGAGTCTAGGGTTTGTACAAGGTCCGTTTATCAGGGAGGAAACCTCCAGACTCTATTCTTGCCGTCCACGCATTGAGAAGTCCCATCCGGACATGGTAGATAATCTTCAGCTTGATCCTGTATGGCCCATGCAACTCGGCCAGACACCTGAGGACCCCCGAATCTAGGACTCCCTCGCCATGTGAGGAAAAATAAAGAAGGCCAAAGAAGCCAATAAAAAAACAGAAAAAAATGAGAGAAAAGAGAGAAGGGGCAATGTTACTATCCTTTTTTCACACTTGTGCTTCAAAGTAGCACCATGATCTTCTTGATATAGAGTCTCCTATGTTGTGATTTTCATATACTAGTCGGAATTTTTCATTATAAAAGTTGGCTTGTATATTCCAACAATGGGCTTCCTCAAATTGCCCTAGGTCTTCATGAGCAAGCAAGTTGGATGCACACCCACTTAGTTTCTTTTTTTGAGCTTTCATAAACTTATAGCTCTAGTGCATCCGTTGCTTGGCAATCCCTACTCACTCACATTTATATGTATTGATGGGCATCTCCATAGCCCGTTGACACGCCTAGTTGATGTGAGAATATCTCCTTCCTTTTGTCTTCTCCACAACCACGATATTCTATTCCACCTATAGTGCTATGTCCATGGCTCACGCTCATGTATTGTGTGAAAGTTGAAAAGGTTTGAGAACATCAAAAGTATGAAACAATTGCTTGGCTTGTCATCAGGGTTGTGCATGATTTGAATATTTTGTGTGATGAAGATGGAGCATAGCCATGCTATATGATTTTGTAGGGATAGCTTTCTTTGGCCATGTTATTTTGAGAAGACAAGATTGCTTTATTAGTATGCTTGAAGTATTATCGTTTTTATGTCAATATTAAACTTTTGTTTTGAATCTTATGGATCTGAACATTCATGCCACAATAAAGAAAATTACATAGATAAATATGTGAGGTAGCATTCCACATCAAAATTTTTGTTTTTATCATTTAGCTACTCGAGGACGAGCAGGAATTAAACTTGGGGATGCTTGATACGTCTCCAAGGTATCTATAAATTTTTTATTGTTCCATGCTATTATTATATGTTTTGGATGTTTCGTGTGCATTAATATGCTATTTCATATTATTTTTGGGAATAACCTATTATCCTAGAGCCCAGTGCCAGTTTCTGTTTTTCCTTGTTTTTGAGCTTCACGGGAAAGGAATACTAAATGGAGTCCAAACGGAATAAAACTTCACGATGATTTTTCTTGGACTAGAAGACACCCAGGAGACTTGGAATTCAAGTCAGAAGAGGAACGAGGCGACGACAAGGGTGGAGGGCACACCCTAGTGGGGGGGCGCCCCCTACCTTGTGGCCCCCTCAAACCTCCTGACCTAGATCTTCCTCCTATATATTCACATATATCCCAAAACATTCAGAAGCATCCACGAAAATACTTTTCCACTGCCGCAACCTTTTGTTCCCGTGAGATCCCAGCTTGGGGCCTTTTCTGGCATCCTGTCGGAGGGGAATTCGATCATAGAGGGCATCTACATCAAATCTATTACCCTTCCGATGAAGCGTGAGTAGTCCACCTCAGACCTACGGGTCCATAGCTAGTATCTAGATGGCTTCTTCTCTCTTATTGATTCTCAATACCATGTTCTCCTCGATGTTCTTGGAGATCTACCCGATGTAATCTTCTTTTGCGGTGTGTTTGTCAAGATCCGATGAATTGTGGATTTATTATCAGCTTATCTATGAATATTATTTGAATCTTCTCTGAATTCTTATATGCATCATTTTGTATCTTTGTATTTCTCTTCGAATTATCGGTTTGGTTTGGCCAACTAGATTGGTATTACTTGCAATGGGAGAGGTGCTTAACTTTGGGTTCAATCTTGCGTGATTTCACCCAGTGACAAAGTAGAGGTAGCGAGGCACGTATTGCATTGTTACCATCAAGGATAAAAAGATGGGGTTTTCATCATATTGCTTGAGTTAATTCCTCCACATTATGTCATCTTACTTAAGGCGTTACTCCGTTTTTTATGAACTAAATACTCTAGATGCATGCTGGATAGCGGTCGATGTGTGGAGTAATAGTAGTAGATGTAGGCACGAGTCGGTCTACTTGACACAAACGTGATGCCTATATTGCATAATCATTGCCTTGGATATCGTCATAACTTTGCGCTTTTCTATCAATTGCTCGATAGTAATTTGTTCACCCACCGTATTATTTGCCTCCATGAGAGAAGCCTCTAGTGAAACCTAGGGCCCCCGGGCCTATTTTCCATCATATTAGTTTTCAATCTACTTTTTTGCAATCTTTTATTTTCAGATTTATAAACCAACAAAACACACAAAAAAAATTATTTTTTGTTTAGTTTTATCTATCTCTATCAAATCTCACCTTTGCAAGTGACCGTGAAGGGATTGACAACCCCTTTATCGCTTTGGGTGCAAGTGTTTGGTTGTTTGTGCAGGTACATCTATTGGGGACTTGCACGTTTCTCCTACTGGATTGATACCTTGGTTCTTAACTGAGGGAAATACTTATCTCTACTGTGCTGCATCACCATTTCCTCTTCAAGGGAAAACCAACGCAAGCTCAAGAAGTAGCACTTCCCACTCGATATTTTGCGGAAAACATTTTTTTCCAAATTTCCGCACTATGTGACAAAACACTTTGCCTCGGCGTAGTGATAGAGGAATACCCAACCATTTGGGATAACCTACAAAGTAGCACTTATTTCAAAAAAATTGATGGCGCTCTTTTTAGTGTAAAACCAATCTCTGAAGCATTACATTAAAAGTATATTGGTGGAACAATCAATGTCATCTCTAATCTCTCCATGTCATATATAGCTTGATTACATCTACTTCAAACATTCTACTCTTAGTAGTGTTTCTAGGGGTGCAAGCCATAAAATTCTTTTACAACTCAACAGAGATTCGCTAAATTTGTAACTCAAATATTCTTTTCTGCAATCCAATTGTAGAAACATAATTTTGTTGTTACAATAATTTCTACTTCATTCCGAAAATCTGTTGAAACATTTCAAAAATCCAGATTTATGTCTCAATTAGTAAATACAAATATCTACTTGAGTCATCCTTTGAAGATAGATCAATCCACTGCTTGTAACAACGCTTATTGGATTACATACATCAATATGCATATTTCCAATAAATTTTCATTGCTCGTTCTTTATGGCCTATGAACGGTATTTTAGTTTACTTCACTTATTGGACGAAAGTTGCAAGTATCGGATGATTCATAGTCATACGACTCCAAAACCCATCACTATGGAATTTCTCCATGCGGGTTTCTCCAAAGTGTCTAAATGCAGTGCCATACATATATGGTATTTTTAATCTTGCAACATTTAGCGTCTGTGTTAGGGATGTTCAATTCTATCATCAATATTCATAACTTACATCCTATTCACAATAGGAGTATGGCCCTTTTGTTCATTCCATTTGAACAACTATTGTTCTTTTATGAACAACCTCCTTGCAACTTCTATGGAATGGGCTAGAGTGTACAAAACTCTAAAATGAATTATGACAATAGATTCAGAGGTAATATGTTGATGAAAAGTATCATAATGATTACAAAAATTTCAACACATATTTTAACCTCATTAATTTGGTGGTCACTAGGCCATAGTAATTCTTATATCGATTTGTAACAATATGCAATCGAGACGGTATCCTTGTGATTAACGTTTAACCACGATCCCTGAAGAATTTAGTGTTTATCAATTTAATCACAATTCTCAAGAATCACACTTTACTTCATGATGACCGGCAAGTGTATGGGGGTCAATTGTAGCCTTTTTCGATAAGTAAGAGTGTCGAACCCAACGAGGAGCAGAAGGAAATGACAAGTGGTTTTCAGCAAGGTAATGTCTGCAAGTGCTAAAATTATAAGTAGCGGAGTAGTTTGGTAGCAAGATAATTAGTAACGAGGAAGTAACAATAGTAGTAACAAAAGTGCAGCAAGGTAGCCCAATCCTTTTGAGGCAAAGGACAGGCCAAAACGGTTTCTTATGATAAGCAAAGTGTTCTTGAGGGTACACGGGAATTTCATCTAGTCACTTTCATCATGTTGGCTTAATTTGTTTTTGGTACTTTGATAATTTGATATGTGGGTGGACCGGTGCTTAGGTGTTGTTCTTACTTAACAAACCTCCTACTTATGATTAACCCTCTCGCAAGCATCCGCAAGTATGAGAGAAGTATTAAGAATAAATTCTAACCATAGCATTAAACTTTTGGACCCAATCAGTCCCTTACGGAATAGCGCATAAACTGGGGTTTAAGCTTCTGTCATTCTAGCAACCCACCATCTAATAACTACTCCACAATGCATTCCCTTAGGCCCAAATATGGTGAAGTGTCATGTAGTCGACGTTCACATGATACCACTAAGAGAATGGCAACATACATACCATCAAAATATCAAACACATATCAAGTTCACATGATTACTTGCAACATGATTTCTCCCGTGACCTCGAGAACGAAAGTAACTACTCAAAAATGATAAACATGCTCAAGATCAGAGGGGTATTAAATAGCATAATGGATCTGAACCTATAATCTTCCACCAAATAAACCATATAGTAATCAACTACAAGATGTAATCAACACTACTAGTCACCCACGAGCATCAATCTATAGTTTTGATACAAAGATTGAACATAAGAGATGAACTAGGGTTTGAGAGGAGTTGGTGCTGTGAAGATGTTGATGAAGATATCCCTCCCCAAGATGGAAGAGTTGTTGGTGATGATGATGACGATGATTTCCCCCTACGGGAGGGAAGTTCCCCCGACGGAATCGCTTCGCCGGAGGGCAAAAGTGCTCCTGCCCAAGTTCCGCCTTGAGGCCCGAATGTCCTCCTTTTATTTTTTTCTAGGTCAAAATGACTTATATACCAGAAGATGGGCACCGGAGGTGGGCCGAGGATGGCAGCACCCACCAGGGCGCACTTGGGCCTCCTGGCGCGCCCAGGTGTGTTGTGCCCACCTTGTGGACCTCCTCTAGTACTTATTTGCTCCAATATTTATTAAATATTCCATAAAAATCCTCGGGGAGTTTCAGCTCATTTGGAGTTGTGCAGAATAGGTAGCTTGACGTAGCTTTTTCAGGTCCAGATTTCCAGCTGCCACAATTCTCCCCCTTGGTGCATACCTTGCATATTATGAGAGAAAAGGCATTAGAATTACTCAAAAAACATTATTATATAATAAAACAACATAAATAACAGCAGGAAAACATGATGCAAAATGGACGTATCAACTCCCCCAAGCTTAGACCTCGCTTGTCCTCAAGCGAAAACCGAAATCGGAAAACACGTCCACATGCTTAGAGAGAGAGGTGTCGATAAAAACAAAAATACGGACATAGCAGCATCATGTGACTTATTATAACAGCAACAAACTTCAATATAAAACGTTTATTATAGAACCTCTATCATAGACTTTTATTATGCAGTCTGTCGCTTTTATTCTTCACCATCACAAGTTCGTACAATGCTCAATTTTCCTTCCACTAAATGAACTCACATTTTTATAAGAAATTTTTATTGCCCTTTTCGCATCGATGATAACTTACTTGAAGGATCTTGCTCAATCCATAGGTAGGTATGGTGTACTCTCAAACAAGATAGGGTTTAAGGGTTTGGATGCACAAGTAGTATCTCTACTTAGTGCGGAGTTTTTGGCTAGTAAAGATAGGGGCAAGCACCACATGTTGAAGGATCTATGACAATATGACTTCTATGTGAATATGAACAAACATAAATCATTAAGTTGTCTTCCTTCTCCAACATCAACAATTTTGGCATATAATATTTTGATGGGTGCTCACAATCACAAAAGATTTCCATGATAATATATTTATATGTGAATCTTCTCTTCCCTTATTAATTATGTCATGTGTTGCATCATTGACCAATGCTATGTTTATCAATCTACAATAAACTTTTCTACTTATACTTTTCCTTATGTAATGTCATCACTTACCATAAGATTAGCATATGATCTTTTCTTTTTATTTCCTTTCTTTTTATTGCAGCAAGAAAGTAAAGAAGGCAAAACTCAAACTAAACTTTATTATATCTCGCACACGATTACAAGGATTTATCACTAAGCAAACTCGCAAAAAGAAAGGATCGAACTAAACTTTTATTCATCTAATAGCAAAAGATAGCCATGGATTGAACTAAGAAAATAAAGGCAAAAGAGAGTGGGGATGATACAATACCGGGGCACCTCCCCCAAGCTTAGCGAAAGACAAAGGGAGTGCCCATACCCAATACTGAGTTTTCTTTTGGTGGTGATGAAGAAGACGATGGTGATGAAGTAGAAGCAATCCGGTCCAATACATCTCTGAGTGCATCTCTTAAGTTGTGAATCTCTCGAAGAACCTGACGGAGCAGCTCAATGTTCTTCTCTACTTCAGCCATGTTATGTTTATTTTCCGGACCCCAAGAGTTTGTCCCTGCATCACTTTCTCTTGGACGAGATATGTCCCAATTGGACGGTATATGCACACGAGGAGTGTTTTCGAACCCATAATTATGAATCAAATTGTGAAAATTATTTTGATGTAACCTGTGTAGAGGCCTCCTTGTAGGGAGTTCTTCCTGATCTATTGGGCCTTCTTGATTGCTTAGAGATCTCATGGCTTGATGGGGGTTAGGATGAGTGGAGATGCCAGCCAGAGTACCTCTCTCAGAAGCCGGAGGGTGAATTCCGAACGAGTCCCCCTCATCTTCCTCCATAACGATCTCTTCAGATTCCTCTTCCCTGGATTCTACCTGAAGCAACCAAGCTTCACCTTCTTTAGTGTTGGAGGAGGGAGAAGACATGAAGCCTGGCTCGACAGATCTGACAGAAAAATAGCAAGAAAAGAAAACAGGAGATTTCTCTGTGATACAGAGGTTAATAGGTTCAGGAGGTATATATAGATTTTTTTATCTTGGGGAATAAGCAAAACGGGAGAAAAACGGAGATCAGAAAGTACTCGAGGTGGGCACGCCTGGCGCGCCCTGGTGTATCGTGCTCACCAGGGTCACTTTCCTGGAAGTTTCTTATTTTCCTAATTTTCTAAATATTCCAAAACTAACAAAAAATATTTTTGCGGATTTTTCGGAGTCCGTTTACTTACCGTATCACGTAACTACTTATTTTCACGACTCTGGAGTGTTTCGGCAGGACTCTTTTGTGTCTTCTTCCGGTATCAAAGTTTGGATAACATTGCTTTCAACATTAATGGGCGTACCTAAGATATAGTGTTTTATTCGTTGCCCATTGACAACCTTCGGGTTAGTCCCTTCAGCGTTATTTATTTTGATAGCTCCGGATCAGTAGACTTCCTCAATGACATAGGGTCCTTCCCATTTGGAGAGGAGTTTTCCTGCAAAAAATCTGAAATGAGAGTTGTACAAAAGAACATATTCTCCGACTTTGAACTCACGCTTTTGGATTCTTTTTTCATGCCATCTTTTAACTTTTTCTTTGAATAACTTAGCATTTTCATAAGCCTGGGTTCTCCATTCATCCAATGAGCTAATATCAAGTAACCTCTTTTCCCCAGCAAATTTGAAATCATAATTGAGTTCTTTTATTGCCCAAAATGCTTTGTGTTCTAACTCAAGAGGTAAATGACAAGCTTTTCCATAAACCATTTTATATGGAGACATACCCATGGGATTTTTGGAAGCTGTTCTATAAGCCCAAAGTGCATCATCTAATTTCTTAGACCAATTCTTCCGGGACCTATTAACAGTCTTTTGTAAGATTAATTTTATTTCTCTATTGCTAAGTTCAACTTGACCAGTAGACTAAGGATGATAAGGTGACGCAATTCTATGGTTAACATCATACTTAGCAAGCATTTTACGGAAAGCACCATGAATAAAGTGTGAACCACCACCAGCCATTAAATATCTAGGGACTCCACACCATGGGAAAATAACTTCCTTAAGCATTTTAATAGAGGTGTTGTGATCAGCACTACTGGTCGGAATAGCCTCTACCCATTTAGTAAAATGATCAACAGCAACCAAGATATCTGTATACCCATTAGAGGAAGGAAAAGGTCCCATAAAGTCAAATCCCCAAACATCAAATGGTTCAACAACAAGTGAATAATTCATAGGCATTTCTTAACGCTTACCGGTATTACCTATCCTTTGGAATGCATCACATGATGATACAAACTTACGGGCATCCTTGAAGAGAGTAGGCCAATAAAACTCAGATTGCAATACCTTATGAGTGGTTATGTCTCCTGCGTGATGTCCTCCATAAGCTTCGGAGTGAAATTTCCATAGGATTTGTTCCTATTCATGCTCAGGTACACAAGATCTAATAATACCATCTACTCCTTCTTTATAAAGATGTGGGTCCTCCCAAAAGTAATGTCTTAAATCATAGAAGAATATTTTCTTTTGTTGGTATGTGAAGCTAGGTGGTATGTATTTAGCAACAATATAATTTGCATAGTCAGCATACCAAGGTGTACTATGAGAAATATTTATCGCAGCTAGTTGTTCATCAAGGAAGCTATCATTAATTGGTTGTGGGTCATCAAGAATATTTTCAAGTCTAGACAAGTTATCAGCCAAGGGGTTCTCTACTCCTTTCCTATCAGTAATATGCAAATCAAATTCTTGTAGCAGAAGAACCCACGTAATGAGTCTAGATTTAGCATCTTTCTTTTCCATAAGGTATTTTATAGTAGCATGATCGGTGTGAACAATTACTTTAGAATCAACAATGTAAGATCTGAATTTATCACAAGAAAACACCACTGCTAAGAATTCTTTTTTGGTAGTAGCATGGTTTCGTTGAGCATTGTCTAGAGTCTTACTAGCATAATGAATAACATTTAATTTCTTATCAACTCTTTAGCCTAGAACAACACCAACAACATAATCACTAGCATCACACATATCTCAAAAGGCAAGTTCCAATCAGGTGGTTCAACAACAGGTGTAGTAATTAAGGCTTTCTTTAGTGTTTCAAAGGCTTCCATAAAATCATCATCAAACACAAAGGGAATATCTTTCTAGAAATTTTAGAAAAGTCTTTGATAAACCTCCTATAGAAACCAGCATGACCAAGGAAACTACGAATACCTTTGATATCTTTAGGACATGGCATTTTCTCAATTGCATCAACCTTGGCTTTGTCCACCTCAATGCCTCTTTCAGAAATTTTATGGCCCAAGACAATACCATCAGTATCCATAAAGTGGCACTTCTCCCAATTCAAGACAAGATTTTTTTTGTTCACATCTCTGCAAAACTCGATCAATATTGCTTAAACAATCATCAAAAGACTTCCCATAGACAGAAAAGTCATCCATGAAAACCTCAACAATCTTTTCATAAAAAACAGAAAATATAGTAGTCAGACATCTTTGAAAAGTAGCGGGTGCATTACATAAACCGAAAGGCATACGTCTATAAGCAAATGTTCAAAAAGGACAAGTAAAAGTGGTCTTTTCTTGATCAGATTGTAAAACAAGTATTTGTGAAAATCCAGAGTATCCATCAAGGAAGCAAAAATGTGTGTGCTTAGATAATGTTTCTAACATTTGATCAATAAAAGGCAGAGGGTAATGATCTTTTCTAGTAGCTTTATTTAATTTTCTATAATCAATTACCATTCTGTAGCCCGTGACAATTCTTTGTGGAATAAGCTCATTCTTATCATTAGGAACAACAGTAATACCTCCCTTCTTAGGGACACAATGAACATGACTTATCCATCTACTATCAGCTATAGGATAGATTATACCTGCTTCCAAAAGTTTCAATATTTCTGTGCGTACCACTTCTTTCATTTTCGGATTTAACCGACGTTGGTGATCAACAATGGGTTTAACATCATGTTCCATATTAATCTTGTGCTGACATAGAGTGGGACTAATGCATGTAAGATTATCAAGAGTATATCCAAAAGCAGCCCTGTGCTTCCTTAGAACTTTCAATAATCTTTCTTCTTCGTGTTCTGAAATGTTAGCACTAATAATAACAGGATATATCTTCTTTTCATCAAGATAAGCATATTTCAGAGTGTCTGGCAATTGTTTTAGTTCAAACACAGGATCACCTTTAGGTGGAGGAGGACCTCCTAGAGTTTCAACAGGCAAATTGTGTATAAGCAGATGTTGTTGTCCGAAAAAGATTTTATCTATTTCATTTCTTTCACACATATGCAAATCATTTTCATGGTCTAGCAAATATTGTTCCAAAGGATCAGTAGGAGGCACAACAATAGAAGCAAGACCAATAATTTCATCCTTACTAGGCACATCTTTCTTATGAGGTTGTTTACTAAACTTGGAAAAATTAAACTCATGAGATTCAACACCAAAGCTAACACCGACAGTTTGTTTCTCACAATCTATTTTAGCATTGACGGTGTTCAAGAAAGGTCTACCAAATATAATGGGTAAAAAGTCATCTTGTGGGGTGCTAAGAACAAGAAAATCAGTAGGGTATTTTATTTTCCCACACAAGACTTCAAAATCTTTAAGAATCCCAATTGGTGATATAGTATCTCTATTAGCAAGTTTAGTAGTAACATCTATGTCTTCTATTTCAACGGGTGCTATTTCATCTTTAATTTCTTGATATAATGAGAAAGGAATATCACTCACACTAGCACCTAGGTCACATAACCCATGATAACAGTGATCTCCTATCTTAGCTGAGACAACAGGCATGCCAACAACTAGTCTATGTTTATCTTTTCCTTCAGGTTTGGCAATTCTAGAAGCTTCATCACAGAAGTAGATAACATGCCCATCAATATTATCCACTAAAAGATCTTTAAACATAACAACACTAGGTTCAACTTTGATTTGTTCAGATGGTTTGGGTGTTCTAACATAACTTTTGTTAACCACAGTTGAAACTTTAGCATGTTCCTTCATCTTAACAGGAAAAGGTGGGTTTTCAATATAACAGTGGGAACAACTGGATTAACATTGTAAATGATAGTTTCTTCTTTAGCTTTCACCGATTCTTTAGTTTCTTCTTTAATTGGTGGGTGATATTTAAACCACTTCTCCTTAGGGAGATCAACATGAGTAGCAAAAGATTGATAAAAGGAAGCTACTATCTCAGAGTCAAGTCCATATTTAATGTTAAATTTTGAAAAGCATCGGTATTCATAAAAGATTAAACACAATCAAACTTAGGTTCAATACATGACTATTTACCTTCATTGAGTTCCCAATCTTCAGAGTTGCATTTAATTCTTCCTAAAAGATCCCACCGGAATTCAATAGCCTTCTTCATAAAAGAACCAGTACAAGAAGTATCGAGCATGGATTGATCATTACGAGAAAGCCGAGAATAAAAATTATGAATAATAATTTCTCTCGAGAGCTCATGATTGGGGCATGAATATAACATTGACTTAATCCTCCCCCAAGCTAGAGCGATACTTTATCCTTCACGAGGCCAAAAATTATATATATAACTTCGATCACGATGAACTAGATGCATAGGATAAAGTTTCTGATGAAATTCCTATTTTAAACGGTTCCAGTTCCAAGATCCAATATCATCGCATAGCCTATACCATGGCAATGCTTTTCCCTTCAAAGATAAAGGGAAAACCTTCTTCTTAGCTTCATCTCCGGGAAAACCTGCAAGCTTAAATAATCCACATATATCAAGTGCATATCAGGATGTTCGGTTCCATCTCATGCATAAGGATTAGCTAGTAGTTGCTCTAACATACCCGAAGGGAATTCATATTCAATATTTTCAGTAGGTGCAGTAGGTTGAGGGGTAACTAATTGTGGTTCTGGTCGAGGTGAAGATACCCCGAACAAACCCCTCAAAGGATTGTTTTCCATAGTAGCAAGTGACAATAAATTTCAGCACATAGTAATAATGTTTCCTTACCAATTTCCACTTACCAAGAGCGCTTCACTCCCCGGCAACGGCGCCAGAAAATTGCCATGATGAACCACAAGTGTATGGGGTCAATTTTAGCCCTTTTCTATAAGTAAGAGTGTCGAACCCAACGAGGAGCAGAAGGAAATGACAAGTGGTTTTCAGCAAGGTAATGTCTGTAATTGCTAAAATTGTAAGTAGTGAAGTTGTTTGGTGGCAAGATAATTTGTAACGAGAAAGTAACAATAGTATTAACAAAAGTGCAACAAGATAGCCCAATCCTTTTGAGGCAAAGGACAGGCCAAAACGGTTTCTTATGATAAGCAAAATGTTCTTGAGGGTACATGGGGATTTCATCTAGTCACTTTCATCATGTTGGCTTAATTCGTGTTCGGTACTTTGATAATTTCATATGTGGGTGGACTAGTGCTTAGGTGCTGTTTTTACTTGAACAAACCTCCTACTTATCAATAACCCTCTTGCTAGCATCCGCAACTACGAGAAAATTATTAAGAATAAATTCTAACCATAGCATTAAACTTTTGGATCCAATTGGTCCCTTACGGAATATCGCATAAACTGGGGTTTAAGCTTCTGTCACTCTCACAACCCACCATCTAATAACTACTCCACAATTCATTCCCTTAGGCCCAAATATTATGAAGTGTCATGTAGTCGACGTTCACATGAAACCACTAAGAGAATGGCAACATACATACCATCAAAATATTGAACACATATCAAGTTCACATGATTACTTGCAACATGATTTCTCCCGTGACCTCAACAACGAAAGTAACTACTCACAAATGATAAACATCCTCAAGATCAAAGCGGTATTAAATAGCATAATGGATCTGAACATATAATCTTCCACCAAATAAACCATATAGTAATCAACTACAAGATTCAACACTACTAGTCACCCACGAGCACCAATCTATAGTTTTGATACAAAGATTGAACACAAGAGATGAACTGGGGTTTGAGAGGATTTGGCACGGTGAAGATGTGGATGAAGATAGCCCTCCCAAAGATGGGAGAGTTGTTGGTGATGATGATGATGATGATTTCCCCCTTCGGCAGGGAAGTTCCCCCGGTGGAATCGCTCTGCCGGAGGGCAAAAGTGCTCCTGCCAAAGTTCCACCTCGGGGCGGCGGCGCTTCGTCCCAAATTTCCTCCTCTTATTTTTTTCTAGGTCAAAATGACTTATATATCAGAAGAAGGGTGATAACCCACAAGTGTAGGGGATCGCAGCAGCTTTCGAGGGTGAAGTACAACCCAAATTTATTGATTCGACACAAGCGGAGCCAAAGAATATTCTTGAGTATTAGCAGTTGAGTTGTCAATTCAACCACACCTGGATAACTTAGTATCTGCAGCAAAGTATTTAGTAGCAAAGTAGTATGATCGTAATGGTAACAGTAGCAACGGTAAAGATAAATGTTTTTGGGTTTTTGTAGTAGTTGTAACAGTAGCAACGGAAAAGTAAATAAGCGAAGAACAATATGTGGAAAGCTCATAGGCAATGGATCAGTGATGGATAATTATGCCGGATGCAATTCTTCATGTAATAGCTATAACATAGGGTGACACAGAACTAGCACCAGTTCATCAATTTAATGTAGGCATGTATTTCGTAAATAGTCATACGTGCTTATGGAAAAGAACTTGCATGACATCTTTTGTCCTACCCTGCCGTGGCAGCGGGGTCCTAGTGGAAACTAAGGGATATTAAGGCCTCCTTTTAATAGAGAACCGGACCAAAGCATTAACACATAGTGAATACATGAACTCCTCAAACTACGGTCATCACCGAGAAGTATAACGAGTATTGTCACTTCGGGGTTGTCGGATCATAACACATAATAGGTGACTATAGACTTGCAAGATAGGATCAAGAACACACATATATTCATGAAAACATAATAGGTTCAGATCTGAAATCATGGCACTCGGGCCCTAGTGACAAGCACTAAGCATAGCAAAGTCATAGCAACATCAATCTCAGAACATAGTGGATACTAGGGATCAAACCCTAACAAAACTAACTTGATTACATGGTAAATCTCATCCAACCCATCACCGTCCAGCAAGCCTACGATGGAATTACTCACGCACGGCGGTGAGCATCATGAAATTGGTGATGGAGGATGGTTGATGATGACGACGGCGACGAATCCCCCTCTCCGGAGCCCCGAACGGACTCCAAATCAGCCCTCCCGAGAGAGATTAGGGCTTGGCGGCGGCTCCATGTCGTAAAACGCGATGAAACTTTCTCTCCGATTTTTTTCTCCGCGAGACGGAATATATGGAGTTGGAGTTGAGGTCGGTGGAGGTCCAGGGGGCCCACGAGATAGGGGGGCGCCCTATAGGGGGGCGCGCCCCCCTGTCTCGTGGATAGGCCCTGGGCCCCCTGGTGTATTTCTTTCGCCCAAAAATTCTTATTAATTCCAAAAAGTGCCTCCATGGATTTTCAGGACATTCCGAGAACTTTTCTTTTCTACACATAAAACAACATCATGGCAATTCTGCTGAAAACATCGTCAGTCCGGGTTAGTTTCATTCAAATCATGCAAGTTAGAGTCCAAAACAAGGGCAAAAGTGTTTTGAAAAGTAGATACATTGGAGACGTATCAACTCCCCCAAGCTTAAACCTTTGCTTGTCCTCAAGCAATTCAGTTGATAAACTAAAAGTGATAAAGAAAAACTTTTACAAACTCTGATTGCTCTTCTTGTTGTAAACATGCAAAGCCATCATTCAGGTTTCAACAATATTATAAACTAACCATACTCACAATAACGCTTAGGTCTCACAATTACTCATATCAATAACATAATCAGCTAGCGAGCCATAATAATAAAACTCGGATGACAACACTTTCTCAAAACAATCATAACATGATATAACAAGATGGTATTTCGCTAGCTCTTTCTGAGACCGCAAGACATAGATGCAGAGCACCTTTAAAGATCAAGGACTGACTAAACATCGTAATTCATGGTAAAAGAGATCCAGTCAAGTCATACCCAATATAAACCAATAATAATACACGCAAATGAAAGTGTGCTCTGTAGCGGGTGCTTTTTAATAAGAAGGGTGACGACTCAACATAAAAGTAAATAGATAGGCCCTTCGCAGAGGGAAGCAGGGATTTGTAGAGGTGCCAGAGCTTGATTTTAAAACAGAGATTGAATAACATTTTGAGCACCATACTTTTCTGTCAACGCAACACCTATGAGATGGATGTATCTTCCATACTAAATGCATTATAGGTAGTTCCCACGCAGAATGGTAAAAGTTTATACTCCCCCAACCACCAACAAGCATCAATCCATGGCTTGCTCGAAACAACGAGTGCCTCCAACTAACAACAGCCCTGGGGGAGTTTTGTTTAATTATTTTGATTTGCTTTGATCTTTTTGGATCATGGGACTGGGCATCCCGGTTACCGGCCCTTTCTCGTGAATGAGGAGCGGAGTCCACTCCTCTGAGAATAACCCACCTAGCATGGAAGATATAGGCAGCCCTAGTTGTAACATGAGCTGCTCGAGCATACAAAACGGAATTTCATTTGAAGGTTTAGAGTTTGGCACATACAAATTTACTTGGAATGGCAGGTAAATACCACATATAGGAAGGTATAGTGGACTCATATGGAACAACTTTGGGGCTTAAGGAGTTTGGATGCACAAGCAGTATTCCCGCTTAGTACAAGTGAAGGCTAGCAAAAGACTGGGAAGTGACCAACTAAGAGAGCGACAATAGTCATAAATATGCATTAAAACTAATTCACACTAAGTACAAACATGAGTAGGATATAATCCACCATGAACATAAATATCGTGAAGGCTATGTTGATTTTGTTTCAACTACATGCGTGAACATGTGCCAAGTTGAGTCACTCAATTCATTCAAAGGAGGATACCATCCCATCATATCACATCATAATCATTCTAATAGCATGTTGGCACGCAAGGTAAACCATTATAACTCAAAGCTAATCAAGCATGGCACAAGCAACTATAATCTCTAAATGTCATTGCAAATATGTTTACTTCATAATAAGCTGACTCAGAAACAATGAACTCATCATATTTACAAAAACAAGAGAGGTCCCATACCAGCTTTTCTCATCCCAATAAGTCCATCATATATCGTCATTATTGCCTTTCACTTGCATGACCGAACGATGTGTATAGTAAAAGAGTGCACGTGCATTGGACTAAGCTGGAATCTGCAAGCATTCCACTCAAAAGAGAAGACAAGTAATATGGGCTCTAAGTTAAATAAACAATCATGCATATGAGAGCCACTAAGCATTTTCAATATGGTCTTCTCGACCCCCAAAGGAAAGAAAAGAAAAGAAAACTATTTACACGGGAAAGCTCCCAACAAGTAAGAAGAAGAACTAGAAATCTTTTTGGGTTTTCATTTTAATTTCTACTACAAGCATGGAAATTAAACTAACTAATTTTTTTGGTTTTTCTCAAGGTTTATCAAACACACAAGAAGAAAACTAGAAAAAGGAATTTAAACTAACATGGATAATACAATGAAAGAGTATGAGCACCGACGACTAGTGTGTGAACATGAATGTAAAGTCGGTGAGAAATACGTACTCCCCCAAGCTTAGGCTTTTGGCCTAAGTTGATCTAATACCAAGGATGGCCTGGCTAATATCCATAAGTGAAACCGGGGTTGTACTGAGATGCAGCGGCAACCGCCTCCTGAGCTGCAGCATGTTGGCGAGCTGCCTCGACTCCCCTCTCGTATTCAGCTGCTTCCTCCCTGGTGAAAACATATCTTCCTTTTGCCTGATAATCAAAAAGGTAGGGAGCAGGAAGAGTAACAGGGACGATGTTGCGTCTGTCATAGATTAGTCGATAATGGAGGAATTGTTCATTCCTCTCAAGAAAATGATGATTAAACATAGCTTCTTTATCCAAATAAACAGGGGGTAAAATCATATCCCCCTCTCATGGGTCTATATTAAGATAGTTAGCCACACGGGTTGCATAAATTCCTCCAAAGAAATTTCCCTTTCTACTATTATTCTGCAACCTTCGTGCAACTATTGCCCCCAAGTTATAACCTTTGTAACCTAACACAACACTCTTGAGGATACTCAGATCAGGGACACACATGTGACATGCTTCATCCTTACAGTTAATACATCTACCAATAAACAGAGCAAAATAATGTATAGCAGGAAAATGAATGCTCCCTATGGTAGCTTGTGCTATGTCCCTAGATTCTCCCACAGTAATACTAGCAAGAAAATCTCTAAATTCAGATTGGTGAGGATCATTAATATTACCCCACTGCGGGAGTTTGCAAGCGTTTGTAAAATCCTCTAAGTCCATGGTGTAAGATGTATCATAAATATCAAACAGGACACTGGGAGAATTACGCGTACAATTATATTTAAACCTCCGCACAAAGGAATCAGTCAATTGATAGTACTGAGGACACTTATCTTGTAAGAAGTCCTCCAGCTCAGCATTACACACATACGCGTCAAATTCCTCCTTGAAGCCTGCTTCGACCATAAAATCATCGGATGGCCACTCACAAGCCCGTACATATGCGTCCCTCGGCAATTCAACTTCTTGCTCACGTATAGCAATCCTTGTCCCTTTCTTTGCCGAGGAACCACCTTGGTACATTCTCCTAAGCATATTTATTTTTTTGAAAAATTCTAAAAAATTTAGTAACTTCAAAATAAAAGTGCATAAAACTAAACAAGATTGATAGCAACTACTCCTACAAGTGCCTAGAGCCTATATCATGCATTGGAATTGCTTGGGACCTCAAAAATTTGACATGCAAGCTCAAGAACAGGGTCACTAAGGCAGCAAGGATTTGCAATGAATAAAGCACTAGAACAAAAACTAATTGGACCAAAGGAGGAGTCACATACCAAGCAACAATCTCTCAAAGCAGTTTTGTGAATGGAGCTTTGAGCTAAGAGATCGAAAATCGCAGCAAAACGAGCTAGAACTCGTGCTTGAGCTGGATGGGGATTTTTTTGGGTAGAAGATGGAGTGTGTGGATGCTGACATAAGTGGAGGGGGGCCACCAGGGGCCCACGAGACAGGGAGCGCGCCCTCCTCTCTCGTGGCCTGGTGCTTGCCCCTCCTACAGTAATTTCAGTGCCTAAAATCCTCAAATATTCCAGAAAAAATAATACTAAAATTGCAGGGCATTTGGAGCACTTTTATTTTCGAACTATTTTTTAATGCACGGATAATTCAGAAAACAGACGGATAATACTATTTTTTCTTTATTTAATCTAAATAACAGAAAGTAAAAATAGAGTACAGAAGGTTGTGCCTTCTAGTTTCATCCATCTCGTGATCATCAAAATGAACCCACTAACAAGGTTGATCAAGTCTTGTTAACAAACTCATTCCGAATAGCACGGAACCGGAGAAATTTCGAATAACACTAAGTTACCTCAACGGGGATATGAAAATCCCCAACAATAAGAATATCATACTTTTTCTTGACAGTAGGGAGAGGAAATTCAAAACCTCCAAAAATAATAGTTGGAACTTTCTCAATAGTATTTATGCTATGAACTTGGATTTGCTTCCTTGGAAAGTGTACCGTATGCTCATTACCATTAACATGAAAGGTGAAATTGCCTTTGTTGCAATCAATAACAGCTCCTGCAGTATTTAAAAAGGGTCTACCAAGAATAATAGACATACTATCATCCTCGGGAATATCAAGAATAACGAAGTCTGTTAAGATAGTAACATTCGCAACAACACCAGGCACGTCCTCACAAATGCCGACAGGTATAGCAGTTGATTTGTCAGCCATTTGCAAAGATATTTCAGTAGGTGTCGACTTATTTAATTCAAGTCTACGATACAAGGAAAGAGGCATAACACTAACACCGGCTCCAAGATCACATAAAACAGTTTTAACATAATTTCTTTTAATAGAGCAAGGTATAGTGGGTACTCCGAGATCACCAAGTTTCGTAGGTATTCCACCCTTAAAGGTATAGTTGCCAAGCATGGTGGAAATCTCAGTTTCAGGTATTTTCCTCTTATTAGTGATGATATCTTTCATATATTTAGCATAAGGGTTTGTTTTGAGCATATCAGTTAAGCGCATGCGTAAGAAAATAGGTCTAATCATTTCAGCAAAACGCTCAAAATCCTCATCATCCTTTGACTTGGATGGTTTAGGAGGAAAGGGCATGGGTTTCCGAACCCATGGTTCTCTTTCTTTACCGTGCTTCCTAGCAACAAAATCCCTCTTATCATAACGTTGATTCTTTGATTGTGGGTTATCAAGATCAACAGCAGGTTCAATCTCTATATCATTGTTATTACTAGGTTGAGCATCTACATGAACATCATTATTAGCATTATCATCAGGTTCATGTTCATCTCCGGATTGTGTTTCAGCATCAGAGATAGAATTAGTATTAGGATTCTCAGGTGTTTCTATATTAGGTTCACTAGAAGTTTGCAAAGTCCTATCATTCTTCTTTTTCTTCTTCTTAGAAGAACCAGGGACATCTAGATTATTATTCTGAGAATCTTGTTCAATTCTTCTAGGGTGGCCTTTAGGATACAGAGGTTCCTGAGTCATTCTACCAGTTCTAGTAGCCACTCTAACAGCAAAGTCATTTTTATTATTCAATTTTGTAAGCAATTCATTCTGAGCCTTAAGTACTTTGTTCAGCTTGAGTAGCTATCATGGAAGCATGTTTGCTAGTGAGTTTACGTTCACTTTTAACTCTAGCTACATAATCATTCAAGCGTACTATCATATAAGTATTATTATTCAATTTTCTACCAACATAATCATTGAAATTTGCTTGTCTATTCATGAAATCATCAAATTCATCTAAGCAAGGGCTATGAAATTTAGTAGATGGGATTTCATCTTTATCATATCTATAGAGAGAATTTACCTTTACTACCTACGTCGGGTTATCAAGACAATGGGGTTCTTCAACAGGTGGCATATTAAGACCATGTATTTCTTCGATAGGAGGTAAATTCTTAACATCTTCAGCTTTAATACCTTTTTCTTTCATTGATTTCTTTGCCTCTTGCATATCTTCAGGACTGAGAAATGAAACACCTCTCTTCTTCGGAGTGGGTTTAGGAATAGGCTCAGGAGTTGGCTCAATTGGTTCAGGAATTTCTTCAGGAATTGGTTCAGGGAGAGTCCAATTATTTTCATTAGTCAACATCTTATTCAATAATATTTCAGCTTCGTTGGTTGTTCTTTCCCTGAAAACACAACCAGCACAACTATCCAAGTAGTCCTTGGAAGCATCGGTTAGTCCATTATAAAAGATATCAAGTATTTCATTTTTCTTAAGAGGATGATCAGCCAAAGCATTAAGTAACCGGAGAAGCCTCCCCCAAGCTTGTGGGAGACTCTCTTCTTTGATTTGCACAAAATTATGTATTTCCCGCAAGGCGGCTTGTTTCTTATGAGCAAGGAAATATTTAGCAGAGAAGTAATAAATCATATCCTAGGGACTACACACACAACCAGGAGCAAGAGAATTATACCAAGTCTTAGCATCACCCTTTAATGAGAACGGGAATATCTTAAGGATATAAAAATAGCCAGACTTCTCATCATGAGTAAACAGGGTAGCTATATCATTCAACTTGGTAAGATGTGCCACAACAGTTTCAGATTCAAGGCCATAAAAAGGATCAGATTCAACTAAAGTAATAATCTCAGGATCAACAGAGAATCCATAATCCTTATCAGTAACACAGATAGGTGAAGTAGCAAAAGAAGGGTCAGGTTTCATTCTAGCATTAAGAGACTACTGCTTCCATTTAGCTAATAATTTCTTAAGATCATTTCTATCATTGCAAGCAAAGATAGCTTCAGCAGCTTCTTTATTCACAACATAACCCTTAGGAACAACAGGCAATACATAATCATTGGGAGAACCTTCATCATCACTATCATCAATAATAGCATCTTCAATATTTTCATTCCCCCTAACTCTAGCAAGTTGTTCATCAAGAAATTCACCTAATGGCACAGTAGTATCATGCACAGAAGTAGTTTCATCATGCATAGCAGAAGTGGCATCATCAATAACATGCAACATATCAGAATTCATAGCAGTGCCAGGTTTAGGTGCCGCAAGCCTACTAATAACGGAAGGAGAATCTAGTGCAGAGCTAGATGGCAGTTCCTTACCTCCCCTCGTGGTTGAGGGCAAAATCTTGGTTTTAGTGTCTTTCAAGTTCTTCATAGTGATCAACAGATATAAATCCCAAGTGACTCAGAGAATAGAGCTATGCTCCCCAGCAATGGCGCCAGAAATTGGTCTTGATAACCCACAAGTGTAGGGGATCGCAACAGCTTTTGAGGGTGAAGTACAACCCAAATTTATTGATTCGACACAAGGGGAGCCAAAGAATATTCTTGAGTATTAGCAGTTGAGTTGTCAATGCAACTACACCTGGATAACTTAGTATCTGCAGCAAAGTATTTAGTAGCAAAGTAGTATGATAGTAATGGTAACAGTAGCAACGGTAAAGATAAATGTTTTTGGGTTTTTGTAGTAGTTGTAACAGTAGCAACGGAAAAGTAAATAAGCGAAGAACAATATGTCTAAAGCTTGTAGGCAATGGATCAGTGATGGATAATTATGCCGGATGCGATTCCTCATGTAATAGCTATAACATAGGGTGACACAGAACTAGCTCCAGTTCATCAATGTAATGTAGGCATGTATTCCGTAAATAGTCATACGTGCTTATGGAAAAGAACTTGCATGACATCTTTTGTCCTACCCTCCCATGGCAGCGGGGTCCTAGTGGAAACTAAGGGATATTAAGGCCTCCTTTTAATAGAGAACCGGACCAAAGCATTAACACATAGTGAATAAATGAACTCCTCAAACTACGGTAATCACCGAGAAGTATCCCGATTATTGTCACTTCGGGGTTGTCGGATCATAACACATAATAGGTGACTATAGACTTGCAAGATAGGATCAAGAACACACATATATTCATGAAAACATAATAGGTTCAGATCTGAAATCATGGCACTTGGGCGCTAGTGACAAGCATTAAGCATAGCAAAGTCATAGCAACATCAATCTCAGAACATGGTGGATACTAGGGATCAAACCCTAACAAAACTAACTTGATTACATGGTAAATCTCATCCAACCCATCACCGTCCAGCAAGCCTATGATGGAATTTCTCATGCACGGCGGTGAGCATCATGAAATTGGTGATGGAGGATGGTTCATGATGACGACGGCGACGAATCCCCCTCTCCGGAGCCCCGAACGGACTCCAGATCAGCCCTCCCGAGAGAGATTAGGGCTTGGCGGCGGCTCCGTGTCGTAAAATGCGATGAAACTTTCTCTCCAATTTTTTTCTCCGCGAGACGGAATATATGGAGTTGGAGTTGAGGTCGGTGGAGGTCCGGGGGGCCCACAAGATAGGGGGCGCTCCCCCTGTCTCGTGGACAGGTCCTGGGCCCCCTGGTGTATTTCTTTCGCCCAGAAATTCTTATTAATTCCAAAAAGTGCCTCCGTGGATTTTTAGGACATTCCGAGAACTTTTCTTTTCTACACATCAAACAACATCATGGCAGTTCTGCTGAAAACAACGTCAGTCCGGGTTAGTTTCATTCAAATCATGCAAGTTAGAGTCCAAAATAAGGGCAAAAGTGTTTGGAAAAGTAGATACGTTGGAGACGTATCAATGGGCACCGGAGGTGGGCCGAGGAGGATAGTAAAATAATATCTAAGATGTTACAATATGATTAATAACAAATTTTGGAACATATTGAACTGGAACATTAGGGGTATCAATGCAGAAGAAAAATGGTTAGATTTAAAGAAAAAAATTGAGGAAAGTGCACCTGGGATTATATGTTTACACGAGACAAAAGGAGAGGTGTTTGATCTGGCTTATGTCCATATTTTTTGCCAACACGGATTTAATAAATTTGAATACTTGCCCTTTGTTGGGACCTCTGGTGGAATCATTATTGCCTGGGTGGGTTCTCTCTTCTAAGGAGAAGTTTTGTTCCAGAACAAGTTTTCTCTCTCAGTGAAATTTATTTGCAACACCTCCAACCAGTCATGGGTTTTGACAAACATCTATGGTCCTAGTAATCAGGAAGATAAAGCTGATTTTTTTACAATGGTTTAGTAAGATTCGAATGCCTCCTGAGGTGGATTGGATAGTGATGGGTGACTTCAACTTTATCAGGTCTCCAAGTGACAGAAACAAACCAGGGGGCGTGTGAATCAAATGCTTCTTTTTAATGAAGCTATTTGTTACCTGGTTTGTTAGAATTACCTTTAAAAGGGAGGCAATTTAGTTGGAGTAACATGCAGGAAAACCCACTTTTAGAAAAGCTTGACTGGTTTTTTACCTCTGCTTCCTGGATGATTTCATATCCAGACACTATTGCTCTTCCACTTGCAAGGCCTATTTCTGACCATCTGCCATGTTTGATTAAAGTGGCCACTTCAATACCTAAAACCAAAGTGTTTAGAACTTTTGGTTGAAACACAACTCTTTTAAGGAGGTGGTAAAAGCAGCTTGGGACATTCTCATGGGTTACACAAATCCTGCTAAAATGATCAATGCAAAATTCAAGAATCTAAGGAGGGGTTTAAAATTATGGGCAAAAATCTTGACATGCCTTAAGAAGCAGATTGCAGACATCAATGAATGCATTTTTCTCTTGAATTTCTTTGAGGAATTTAGAAGATTGGACACAATGGAGTGTAATTGTAGAGCTTTGCTCAAAGAACACTTGCTAACTATTCTGAAGAACCAGAAAATATACTGGAAGCGGAGAGGAAAACTTAAAGGAGTAAAATTTGGAGATGAGAATACATTTTTTTTCCATACTAGAGCATCCATTAATTATAGGCATAAAAATTATGTTGCTTAATGATGATCACATTAAAATAACAGATCATGCTGGCAAGGCTCGCATACTTTGGGAATCCTTCAAACAGACATTAGGAAAATCTAAGGGACACACTATGCATTTTGATTTGCAAAACCTTCTTGGTAATTAGGTAAATCCAGATATTTTCAGAGACATTGAACAACAATTTTCAGATGAGGAAATCAACAATGTTGGTAAGGAGCTGCCTACTGACAAATCTACTGGGCCAGATGGATTCAATAATGAGTTTTTAAAAGCATGATGGGATATTATAGGAGCTGATGTCAGAAAATTGGTTCATGCCTTCCATGAAGGTAATATTTCTCTTGAGAGCATCAACACTTCATATATCACACTAATCCCCAAGACTAATGCTCCTCTCACTCCTAGTGATTTTATACCAATTTCTTTTCTTAATGGGGTGCTTAAGATCACCACTAAATTACTGGCAAACAAATTGCAAAAGGTTATTCTGCAAATGATACACATCAACCAATATGGTTTTCTGAAAGACAGGGTAATTCAGATTGTTTGGGGTGGTCTTATGAATATATTCATCAATGTTTGAAATCTAGAGAAGAATTTCTTGTGCTAAACTAGATTTTGAAAAAGCATTTGATACCATTGAACAGCAAGCAATTATTGACATCCTCAGAGCTAAAGGTTTTGGCAATAAGTGGATCTCATGGATATAAATGATCTTTAACTCTGCTTCAACTATTGTGATGCTGAATGGAGTGCCAGGTAAAAAAATTACTGTAGAAGGGGAGTACCACAAGGAAATCCTCTATCGCCATTGTTGTTTGTCATAGATGCAGCCCTTCTACAATCAGTCATCAATAAAGCAATGGGACTCGGCCCTATTCATGCACCTCTACAAATTAACTCCTGCCCTGATTTTCCAATTGTTCAGTATGCAGATGACACCTTGTTGATAATGCAAGCTGATTCCAGACAACTAATCTGTCTTAAAGCTCTCCTAAACACTTTTGCATCTGCCACTGGTCTTAAAGTAAATTATCAGAAGTCCATCATGGTACCTATTAATATTCAAGAGTAGAGGCTCAAGTCTTTGCCGGAACTCTTAATTGTTAGATGGGCCACTTTCCATTCACATATCTTGGGCTACCTTTAGGACTACACAAACCAATAGTGGAACAGTGTCTCCCAATGGTTAATAGAGTTGCAAAAAGGCTGGCTAGTATTGCCACATTTATGACCTATGCAGGTAGATTGTTAATGGTTAAATCTGTTCTAGCATCACTCACAATTTTCTTCATGAGCTGTTTGGATGTACCAGTTACTATTAAGCAACAGATCTTAAAATACTTCAGACACTGCCTATTGAGAGGCCCAGATATGGAGGATCATAGACCTGCCCTAGTGAAATGGACCACTGTTTGTAGGCTAAAGAATCAGGGAGGGCTAGGAGTCATGGATATTTTCACGCAGAACAAGGCACTACTTATGAAAAACTTGCACAAGTTCTATAACAGACATGAAATTCCCTGGGTACAATTGATTTGGGAAACTCACTACTCTGAAAACAAGTTGCCAGGAGATGAGTTAGTGGGATCTTTCTGGTGGAAGGCAAACTTGCAATTAATTCAGCAGTATAAAGCTTTAGCAAGGTGCAATTTGGGAGATGGCAGAATTGCTTAGTTTTGGAATGATTTATGGGCTGGGGAACTCATGCAGCATAAATTTCCACATCTTTTATCTTTTGTGATTAATCACAGTCTGACTGTGCAGCAGGTCATTGGCATAGAATATCTAGAAGACCTATTTCACCTACCACTGTCAATAGAGGCACATGAACAATTTTTATAGTTTGAAGATATGTGCTACACTATGAGGCAATCACCGTACCAGAATTTGACAGACACATGGAGCTATATCTGGGGTAATGAGCACTTTTCTTCGGACAAGGCTTACAATGTTATGATTCGTTACAAGCAAACCCCCCACATCTACTGGATCTGGAATTCCTCTTGCCAACATAAACATAAAATGTTCTTTTGGATGCTATTACATGACAGACTCAATACAAGAAATCTACTGAGAAGGAAAACATTTGTGCTAGAAGACTATAATTGTGCACTCACTGGATGCCAATAGGAGGAAACTTTGCATCACTTATTTTGGGGATGCCCCTTTGCTAAGAGATGTTGGGATCACATTTGTCCCACTAGATCCCCAGATTTACCTGTCTTGGAGGCCTTCCAGGACATCAAAGAAAAACTGAGACATCCTTTCTTCATGGACATAATACTCAACTCCTGGGCTATCTGGATTTCTAGAAACAACAAAAAAATTAACATATTCAACCCACATTTCAAGGATGCAAGCACATTTATTTGATGGAGCTAAAGTTACTCAAGCACAGAATAAGACCAAAGCATGCCACTCAATTCCTTTCATGGCTGGATCTTCAAGGATAGATCTTTATTTTTTCTTTGCCAGCTTAGCTTTTCTGCCTAGGTTTTCTTCTCTAGTTCTTCTTTCTTAGTCTTAGTGTTTTTTGTAGTTTCTTCTTCTGTTGTAGCTTCTTAGCCTTTTTTATTCTTTTCTTTTTTTAGAGGGCTCCCCTCAAGCCCTTGCTCTACCTTGTATTTGCTCCTCGGGACCTTCTTGCTCTTTGCTATTTACAAAAATTGTAGTGGGGTGTTTACCCTACTGTTTATAGTCAAAAAGGGCATGCCTGGGCCTCCTGGCGTGCCCAGGTGAGTTGTGCCCACCTAGTGGCCCTCCTATGGTACTTATTTGCTCCAATATTTATTAAATATTCCATAAAAAATCCTCGGGGAGTTTCAGCTCATTTGGAGTTGTGCGGAATAGGTAGCTTGACGTAGCTTTTTCAGGTCCAGATTTCCAGCTGCCAGAATTCTCCCCCTTGGTGCATACCTTACATATTATGAGAGAAAGGCATTAGAATCACTCCAAAAAGCATTATTATATTATAAAACAACATAAATAACAGTAGGAAAACATGATGCAAAATGGATGTATCACTTGACAGACTATATCTACATCTTATAACTTGTATGACATTCATACGTGAGCTGGACATTCCAGTCTTCTTTTCTTTCCGCCTATAAACTTCTTATAGTTTAACTTTCAATATTTCTCCCACTCAACAAATGCATCATCTAACCTTTTAAGAGTGATATGAGCCCTGAACTTCCCTATGCATGTAAGTCTCATTACATCCTTTTGGTTTTGTTCTTTCTCTTTAAGTTCTAGCCATCAACTCATGACTGGTGTTCTTCCGGATCTTACACATTTTGGTCCCAAACATAGTTGAACGCTTCACTAGAACTTGCAAACACTTCTTTAGATATCATATATCTTTTAACCTTTGTTTGTTTTTGAAAACAATTTTCAGTTCCAAGAATATCACATAACATCCCAAACATTTTAAAACTTGGCTTTCTCGGAAGAAAGCAAACCGTGATGTAATTCTAAGCCTTTTGGATCGAAAGACATAAGTCTTGTTCTCCATAGCATTAGCAGGAGAGCATTGCAAGCATGCAGTACAAAAAAATTCTTCTTGACACTCTTAGAGGACAATCCTCTCAATCATAAAAGATTCAACGAGATAAATAGCATTCAATTAATTTTAATATAAAAGGTGGAACTGTTAGCCATAATTCTACAAATATAATCCAAAGTACAAATAGATATTGTTCATAATTAATTTGCACTAGTGTTTAAACAAATTTTAATTTAAAGTGCACTCCCACTAATTAATATCTCTCATAATTAATACTGAGTGATTCAAGATCCAAGTCTAGTTCTCAACCACTAATGTGGACATCACCATGAAGGAAATACGCCCTAGAGGCAATAATAAAGTTGTTATTTATATTTCCTTATATCATGATAAATGTTTATTATTCATGCAGAATTGTATTAACCAGAAACTTAGTACATGTGTGAATACATAGACAAAACAAAGTGTCCCTAGTATGCCTCTACTTGACTAGCTCGTTAATCAAAGATGGCTATGTTTCCTGACCATAGACATGTGTTGTCATTTGATGAACGGGATCACATCATTAGAGAATGATGTGATGGACAAGACCCATCCGTTAGCTTAGCATAATGATCGATAAGTTTTATTGATATTGCTTTCTTCATGACTTATACATGTTCCTCTGACTATGAGATTATGCAACTCCTGAATACCGGAGGAACACCTTGTGTGCTATCAAACATCAGAACGTAACTGGATGATTATAAATATGCTCTACAGGTATCTCCGA
This sequence comes from Triticum aestivum, assembly GCF_018294505.1. Taxonomy (NCBI): domain Eukaryota; kingdom Viridiplantae; phylum Streptophyta; class Magnoliopsida; order Poales; family Poaceae; genus Triticum; species Triticum aestivum. The sequence continues at coordinate 359,865,123 of NC_057795.1, forward strand.
AGGTGTTTGTTGGGTTGGCATAGATTGAGATTAGGATTTGTCACTCCAAGTATCGGAGAGGTATCCCTGGGCCCTCTCGGTAATGCACATCATGTGAAGCCTTGCAAGCAATGTTACTAATGAGTTAGTTACGGGATGATGCACTACGGAATGAGTAAAGAGTCTTGCCAGTAACGATATCGAAGGAGAGCTGAACGTGTGCTAAACTCGGAGGTGTCGTACGTTCGGTGCTAGATCGGTTGGATCGTGAAGACGTTCGACTACATCAACCACGTTAACATAACGCTTCCGCTTTCGGTCTACGAGGGTACGTGGACACACTCTCCCCCTCTCGTTGCTATGCATCTCCTAGATAGATCTTGTGTGATCGTAGGAATTTTTTTGAAATTGCATGTTGCGTTCCCCAACAGTGCTATCAGAGCCAGGTCTATGTGTAGATGATATGCAGAAGTAGAACACAAAGAGTTGTGGGCAATAATAGTCATACTGCTTACCACCAACGTCTCACTTTGATTCAGCGGTAATGTTGGATGAAGCGGCCCGGACCAACATTACATGACCATGTTCATGAGACTGGTTCTACCGACATGCTTTGCACACAGGTGGCTGGCGGATGTCTGTTTCTCCAACTTTAGTTGAATCAAGTTTGACTATGGCCAGTCCTCGTTGAAGGTTAAAACAGCACACTTGACAAAAAATCTTGTGGTTTTGATGCGTAGGTAAGAACGGTTCTTGCTAGAAGCCCGTAGCAGCCACGTAAAATTTGCAAAAAGAAAGTAGAGGACGTCTAACTTGTTTTTGCAGGGCTTGTTGTGATGTGATATGGTCAAGACATGATGTGCTATAAATTGTTGTATGAGATGATCATGTTTTGTAACAAAGTTATCGGTAACTGGCAGGAGCCATATGGTTGTCGCTTTATTGTATGAAATACAATCGCCATGTAATTGATTTACTTTATCACTAAGCGGTAGCGAGAGTCGTAGAAGCAATAGTTGGCAAGATGACAACGATGCTACAATGGAGATCAAGGTGTCAAGCCGGTGACAATGGAGATCATGACGGTGCTTTGGAGATGGAGATCAAAGGTACAAGATGATGATGGCCATATCATGTCACATATTTTGATTGCATGTGACGTTTATCCTTTATGCATCTTATTTTGCTTAGTACGGCGGTAACATTATAAGATGATCCCTAACTAAATTTCAAGGTATAAGTGTTCTCCCTGAGTATGCACCGTTGCTACAGTTTCTCGTGCCAAGACACCACGTGATGATCGGGTGTGATAAGTTCTACGTTCACATACAACAGGAGCAAGCCAGTTTTGCACGTGCAGTATACTCGGGTTAAACTTGACGAGTCTAGCATATGCAGATATGGCCTCAGAACACTGAGACCAAAAGGTCGAACGTGAATCATATAGTAGATATGATCAACATAGAAATGTTCACCATTGAGAACTACTCCATCTCATGTGATGATCGGACATGGTTTAGTTGATATGGATCACGTGATTATTTAGATGACTAGAGGGGTGTCTATATAAGTGGGAGTTCTTTAGTAATATGATTAATTGAACTTTAATTTATCATGAACTTAGTTCTGATAGTATTTGCAAATTATGTTGTAGATCAATAGCTCGCGTTGTAGCTTCCCTATGTTTTTTGATATGTTCCTAGAGAAAACTAAGTTGAAAGAGGATAGTAGCAATGATGCGGACATGGTCCGTGATCTGAGGTTTATCCTCATTGCTGCACAGAAGAATTATGTCCTTGATGCACCGCTAGGTGATAGACCTATTGCAGGAGCAGATGCAGATGTTATGAACGTTTGGCTAGCTCAATATGATGACTACTTGATAGTTCAGTGCACCATGCTTTATGGCTTAGAACCGGGACTTCAAAAATATTTTGAACGCTACGGAGCATATGAGATGTTCCAAGAGCTGAAATTGGTATTCCAGACTCATGCCCGCGTCGAGAGGTATGATACCTCTGACAAGTACTTCACCTAAAAGATGGAGGAGAATAGCTCAGCTAGTGAGCATGTGCTCAGAATGTCTAGGCACTACAATCGCTTGAATCAAGTGGGAGTTAATCTTCCAGAGAAGATAGTGATTGACAGAGTTCTCTAGTCACCATCACCAAGTTACTAGAACTTCTTGATAAACTATAATATGCAAGGGATGACAAAAGCGATTCCTGAGCACTTCATGATGCTGAAATCGATGAAGGTAGAAATCAAGAAAAAACATCAAGTGCTAATGATTAAACAAGATCACTAGTTTCAAGAAAATGGCAAAGGGAAAGAAAGGGAACTTCAAGAAGAATGGCAAGCAAGTTTTCACTCCCTGAAGAATCCCAAAGATGGACCTAAGCCTGAAACTGAGTGCTTCTACTGCAAAGGAAATGGTCACTGGAAGCGAAACTACCCCAAATATTTGGTGGATAAGAAGGATGGCAAAGTGAACAAAGGTATATTTGGTATACATGTTATTGATGTGTACCTTACTAGTGCTCGTAGTAACCCCTGGGTATTTGATACTTGTTCAGTTTCTATGATTAGTAACTCGAAACAGGAGTTGCAGAATAAATAGAGACTAGTTGAGGGAGAAGTGACAATGTATGTTGGAAGTGGTTCCAAGAACGATATGATCATCATCGCACACTCCTTATACTTTCAGGATTAGTGTTGAACCTAAATAAATGTTATTTGATGTTTGCGTTGAGCATGAATATGATTAGATCATGTTTATCGCAATACAGTTATTCATTCAAGAAAGAAAATAGTTATTATTTTGTTTACATGAATAAAACCTTCTTTGGTCATACACCCAATGTTAATGATTTATTGAATCTCAATCGTAGTGATACACATATTCATAATATTGATGCCAAAAAGATGCAAAGTTGATAATGATAATGCAACATACTTGTGGCACTGCTATTTAGGTTATATTGGTGTAAAGCGCATGAAGAAACTACATGCTAATGGGCTTTTGGAATCACTTGATTGTGAATCATTTGATACTTGCGAACCGTGCCTTATGGGCAAAATGACTAAAACTCTGATCTCCGGAACAATGGAATGAGCTAATGACTTATTGGAAATAATACATACCGATGTATGCGGTCCAATGAGTTTTGAGGCTCGTGGCGGTGCTACGTCTTGAGCTTGCGTTGGTTTTCCTTGGAGAGGAAAGGGTGATGCAGCACAGTAGCGTAAGTATTTCCCTCGATTTTTGAGAACCAGGGTATCAATCCAGTAGGAGGCTCCTCACAAGTCCGACGAACCTACACAAACAAACAAAGAACTCGCAACCAATGCTATAAAGGGGTTGTCAATCCCTTCACGGCCACTTGAAAAAGTGAGATCTTATAGAGATAATATGATAAGATAAATATATTTTTGGTATTTTATGATACAGATTGGAAAAGTAAAGATGCAAACAAAAGTAGATTGAAAGCGTATATGATAAAAGATAGACCCAGGGGCCATAGGTTTCACTAGAGGCTTCTCTCAATATAGCATAAGTATTACGGTGGGTGAACAAATTACTGTCGAGCAATTGATAGAAAAGCGAATAATTATGAGATTATCTAGGCATGATCATGTATATAGGCATCACGTCCGTGACAAGTAGACCGACTCCTGCCTGCACTACTACTATTACTCCACACATCGACCGCTATCCAGCATGCATCTAGAGTATTAAGTTCATAAGAACAGAGTAACGCTTTAACAAATATGACATGATGTAGAGGGATAAACTCATGCAATATGATATAAACCCCATCTTTTTATCCTCGATGGCAACAATACAATACGTGCCTTGCTACCCCTGCTGTCACTGGGAAAGGACACCGCAAGATTGAACCCAAAGCTAAGCACTTCTCCCATGGCAAGAAAGATCAATCTAGTAGGCCAAACCAAACCGATAATTCAAAGAGACTTGCAAACATAACTCAATCACACATAAAAGAATTCAGAATAGATTCAAATATCTTTCATAGATAAACTTGATCATAAACCCACAATTCATCAGATCTCAACAAACACACCGCAAAAAGAGTTACATCGAATAGATCTCCACAAGAGAGGGGGATAACATGGTATTGAGATCCAAAAAGAGAGAAGAAGCCATCTAGCTAATAACTATGGACATGAAGGTCTGTGGTAAACTACTCACAACTCATCGGAAGGGCTATGGTGTTGATGTAGAAGCCCTCCGTGGTGGATTCCCCCTCCGGCAGAGCGGCGACGACGGCTCCAAGATGGGATCTCGCAGATACAGAAGGTTACGGTGGCGGAAATATTTCTTCGGTGGCTCCCTTGATGGTTTCGGGGTCTATGGGTATATATAGGAGGAAGAAGTATGTCGGTGGATGCCCAAGGGGCCCACGAGACAGGGGGGCGCGCCCTATAGGGGGTGCGCCCTCCACCCTCGTGGACTCCTCGATTGTTTCTTGACTTGCACTCCAAGTCCTTGGATCACGTTTGTTCCAAAAATCACGCTCCCGAAGGTTTCATTCCATTGGGACTCCGTTTGATATTCCTTTTCTTCGATATACTGAAATAGGAAAAAAAACAGCAATACGGGTTGAGCCTCCGGTTAGTAGGTTAGTCCCAAAAATGATATAAAATTGTAAGGTAAAGCCCATAAACATCCAAAACAGGTAATATAATAGCATGGAACAATCAAAATTTATAGATACATTGGAGACGTATCAGGCATCCCCAAGCTAAATCCCTGCTCGTCCTCGAGTAGGTAAATGATAAAAACAGATTTTTTGATGTGGAATGCTACCTAGCATAATTCTTAATGTATTTCTCTTTATTGTGGCATGAATGTTCAGATCGAAATGATTCAAAATAAAAGTTCATATTGACATAAGAAATAGTAATACTTCAAGCATACTAATAAAGCAATCATGTCTTCTCAAAATAACATGGCTAAAAAAAGTTATCCCTACAAAATCATATAGTATGGCTGTTGCTCTATCTTCATCACACAAAGTATTTAATCATGGACAACCCCGATGACAAGCCAAGCAATTGTTTCATACTTTAGTAATCTCAAACTTTTTCAATTTTTCACGCAATACATGAGCGTGAGTCATGGACATAGCGCTATATGTGGAATAGAAGGGTGGTTGTGGAGAAGACAAAAAGGAGAAGATAATCTCACATCAACTAGGCGTATCAACGGGCTATGGAGATGCCCATTAATAGATATCAATGTGAGTGAGTAGGGATTGCCATGCAACAGATGCACTAGAGCTATAAATGTATGAAAGCTCAACAAAAGAAACTAAGTGGGTGTGCATCCAACTTGCTTGCTCACGAAGACCTAGGGCATTTTGAGAAAGCCCATCATTGGAATATACAAGCCAAGTTCTATAATGAAAAAAATCCCACTAGTATATGAAAATGACAACATAAAAGACTCTCTATCATGAAGACCATGGTGCTATTTTGAAGCACAAGTGTGGAAAAAGAGATATTAGCATTTTCCCTTCTCTCTTTTTCTCTCATTCTTTTTTTCTTTTTATTATTTATTTTTTCTTTCTTCTTTTTATTATTTTTGGTGGGCTTCTTTGACCTCTTTTATTTCATGGGCTTCTTTGGCCTCTTTTATTTTTATAAAGTCCGAAGTCTCATCCCGACTTGTGGGGGAATCATAGTCTTCATCATCCTTTCCTCACTGGGACAATGCTCTAATAATGAAGATCATCACACTTTTATTTATTTACAACTCAAGATTACAACTCGATACTTAGAACAAGATATGACTCTATATAGATGCCTCCGGTGATGTACCGGGATATGCAATGAATAAAGAGTGACATGTATGAAAAATTATGAGGTGGCCTTGCCACAAATACGATGTCAACTACATGATCATGCAAAGAGCAATATGACAATGATGATGCGTGTCATAATAAACGGAACGGTGGAAAGTTGCATGGCAATATATTTCGGAATGGCTATGGAAATGCCATAATAGGTAGGTATGGTGGCTATTTTTAGGGAGGATTATGGTGGGTGTATGGCATCGGCGAAAGTTGCGCGGCACAAGAGAAGCTAGCAATGATGGAAGGGTGAGAGTGCGTATAATTCATGGACTCAACATTAGTCATGAAGAACTCATATACTTATTGCAAAAATCTACAAGTCATTGAAAACAAAGTACTACGTGCATGCTCCTAGGTGGATAGATTGGTAGGAAAATACCATCGCTCATGCCCGACCGCCACTCATAAGGAAGACAATCAATAAATAAAATTGTGCTCCAACTTCATCACAAAGCAGTTCACCATACGTGCATGCTACAGGAATCACAAACTTCAACACAAGTATTTTTTAAATTCACAATTACCCAACTAGCATGACTCTAATATCACCACCTCTATATCTCAAAACAATTATCAAGTATCAAATTGATCATAGCATCCAATTCACTTTTATGATAGTTTTTATTATACCCAACTTGGATGCTCATCATTCTAGGACCAATTTTATAACCATAGCAAATACCATGTTGTTCTAAGAGACTCTCAAAATAATATAAGTGAAGCATGAGAGATCAATAATTTCTTCAAAATTAAGCCACCATCGTGCTCTAAAAGATATAAGTGAAGCACTAGAGCAAAAGTTATCTAGCTCAAAAAGATATAAGTGAAGCACATAGAGTATTCTAATAAATTCAAATCAAGTGGGCTTCTCCCAAAAGGTGTGTATATAAAGGATGATTGTGGTAAACTAAAAAGCAAATACTCATATAATACACGATGCTCCAAGCAAAACACATATCATGTAGCAAATAAAAATATAGCTCCAAGTAAAGTTACCAATGAACGAAGACGAAAGAGGGAATGCCTTCCGGGGGCATCCCCAAGCTTAGGCTTTTGGCTATTATTGAATATCTTGGGGTGCCATGGGCATCCCCAAGCTTAGGCTATTGCCACTCCTTATTCCATAGTCCATCAAATCTTTACCCAAAACTTGAAAACTTCACAACACAAAACTCAAGAGGAAATCTCATAAGCTCTGTTAGTGAAAGAAAGAAAAACTACCACATAAGGTACTGTAATGAACTCATTATTTATTTACATTGGTGTTAAACCTACTGTATTCCAAGTTCTCTATGGCCCATACCCTTACATACTAGCTAGATGCATCAAAATAAGCAAACAACACACGAAAGGCAGAATCTGTCAAAAACAGAACAGTCTGTAGCAATCCGTAACTTTCGGTTACTTCTGGAACTCCAAAAATCCTACCAAAATAGGACGTCCTAAAAATTTGTCTATTGATCCACAGCAAAAAGAATCAACGCAAAATCATGTTTCTGTGATTTATTGAATTGTTTCTCGTGAGCGCAAAGTTTCTGTTTTTCAGCAGAATCAAATTAACTCATATCATAGGTTATCCTATAGGTTTTAATTGGCACAAACACTAAATAAAACAAGAGAACACATCTAAACGGAAAGTAGATGCAAAATTTATTACTAAACAGGAAAAAAACAAAGAACATAAATAAAATTGGGTTGCCTCCCAACTAGCACTATTGTTTAACGCCCCTAGCTAGGCATAAAAGCAAGGATAGATCTAACTAGTGTCATCTTTGGCACTTGATTCATAACTAGCTCGCATGAAATCCTTAAGAAATTATTTCTTTTTAGCAATAATTAATCTCCTAGGCAAGAAATCAAGACATTCATTTGAAACAAAAGGTTCCTTTATGATAGTGGAAAAGCTAGGGTGAACACTTATGGATTTGAGATCCGCATCTTTCTTACTAGAAGATTCGCCCTTATTTTTAGGAGCATACATTAATTTGCCAATTTTATATTGGGGATTGGAGTATTTTTCATATATGAAAAGGCAGACCCTAAATTAGTAATTATATCCTCAAGTTTACCAATCCTTGTAGAATCTTGTTCTATTCTTTCATTAACTATAGGTTTCTTTTCCTTAAGATTTTTCAGAGTAGTCCCAACCTTAGATCTGTATTGGGTAATTTGGTTGTGGATCTTTTTATCCAAATTTCCAATCAACTCAACAGTAGCAATTTTATTTTCAATAATTTCAAGCCTTTGCATCACATGTTCTAAAGTTAAAACAGTTCCATTAACCAAAAGAGGTGGTGGGCCAAACAAATCTAACATAGCATTATAAGCATCAAACGTATGGCTACTCAAGAAATCCCCTCCGGTAATGGTATCAAGAATGCATCTATTCCAAGGGGTAATGCCTACATAAAAATTGCGGAGAAGAACGGAAGTAGAAAGCTTCCTAGTAGACTTATTTTGAGCATTGCAAATTCTATGCCAAGCATCTTTCAAATTTTCTCCCTCCCTTTGTTTAAAATTAAGAATTTCATGTTCGGGGGTAACAACAAGGATAGGAGGACTAGCCATGATAAAGAGATACGCAACTAACACACGAGCAAACAATAAAGCAAGCCAAAGAGAGAGGAGAAGAAGGCAAGCAGAAAAGAGAGGAGATAGGGAAAGAGAGGGCGAATAAAACGACAAGGGTGAAGTGGGGGAGAGGAAAACAAGAGGCAAATGGCAAATAATGTAAATGCGAGGGAGATGAGTTTGTGATGGGTACTTGGTATGTCTTGACTTGAGCGAAGACCTCCCCGGCAACGGCGCGAGAAATCCTTCTTGCTACGTCTTGAGCTTGCATTGGTTTTCCTTGAAGAGGAAAGGGTGATGCAGCACAGTAGCATAAGTATTTCCCTCAGTTTTTGAAAACCAAGGTATCAATCCAGTACGAGGCTCCTCACAAGTCCGACGAACCTACACAAACAAACAAAGAACTCGCAACCAATGCTATAAAGGGGTTGTCAATCCCTTCACGGCCACTTGCAAAAGTGAGATCTTATAGAGATAATATGATAAGATAAATATATTTTTGGTAGTTTATGATACAGATTGGAAAAGTAAAGATGCAAACAAAAGTAGATTGAAAGCGTATATGATAAAAGATAGACCCAGGGGCCATAGGTTTCACTAGAGGCTTCTCTCAATATAGCATAAGTATTACGGTGGGTGAACAAATTACTGTCGAGCAATTGATAGAAAAGCGAATAATTATGAGATTATCTAGGCATGATCATGTATATAGGCATCACGTCCGTGACAAGTAGACCGACTCCTGCCTGCACTACTACTATTACTCCACACATCGACCGCTATCCAGCATGCATCTAGAGTATTAAGTTCATAAGAACAGAGTAACGCTTTAACAAATATGACATGATGTAGAGGGATAAACTCATGCAATATGATATAAACCCCATCTTTTTATCCTCGATGGCAACAATACAATACGTGCCTTGCTGCCCCTGCTGTCACTGGGAAAGGACACCGCAAGATTGAACCCAAAGCTAAGCACTTCTCCCATGGCAAGAAAGATCAATCTAGTAGGCCAAACCAAACCGATAATTCAAAGAGACTTGCAAACATAACTCAATCACACATAAAAGAATTCAGAATAGATTCAAATATCTTTCATAGATAAACTTGATCATAAACCCACAATTCATCAGATCTCAACAAACACACCGCAAAAAGAGTTACATCGAATAGATCTCCACAAGAGAGGGGGATAACATGGTATTGAGATCCAAAAGAGAGAAGAAGCCATCTAGCTAATAACTATGGACATGAAGGTCTGTGGTAAACTACTCACAACTCATCGGAAGGGCTATGGTGTTGATGTAGAAGCCCTCCGTGGTGGATTCCCCCTCCGGCAGAGCGGCGACGACGGCTCCAAGATGGGATCTCGCAGATACAGAAGGTTACGGTGGCGGAAATATTTCTTCGGTGGCTCCCTTGATGGTTTCGGGGTCTATGGGTATATATAGGAGGAAGAAGTATGTCGGTGGATGCCCAAGGGGCCCACGAGACAGGGGGGCGCGCCCTATAGGGGGTGCGCCCTCCACCCTCGTGGACTCCTCGATTGTTTCTTGACTTGCACTCCAAGTCCTTGGATCACGTTTGTTCCAAAAATCACGCTCCCGAAGGTTTCATTCCATTGGGACTCCGTTTGATATTCCTTTTCTTCGATATACTGAAATAGGAAAAAAACAGCAATACGGGTTGAGCCTCCGGTTAGTAGGTTAGTCCCAAAAATGATATAAAATTGTAAGGTAAAGCCCATAAACATCCAAAACAGGTAATATAATAGCATGGAACAATCAAAATTTATAGATACATTGGAGACGTATCAGGCATCCCCAAGCTAAATCCCTGCTCGTCCTCGAGTAGGTAAATGATAAAAACAGATTTTTTGATGTGGAATGCTACCTAGCATAATTCTTAATGTATTTCTCTTTATTGTGGCATGAATGTTCAGATCGAAATGATTCAAAATAAAAGTTCATATTGACATAAGAAATAGTAATACTTCAAGCATACTAATAAAGCAATCATGTCTTCTCAAAATAACATGGCTAAAAAAAGTTATCCCTACAAAATCATATAGTATGGCTGTTGCTCTATCTTCATCACACAAAGTATTTAATCATGGACAACCCCGATGACAAGCCAAGCAATTGTTTCATACTTTAGTAATCTCAAACTTTTTCAATTTTTCACGCAATACATGAGCGTGAGTCATGGACATAGCGCTATATGTGGAATAGAAGGGTGGTTGTGGAGAAGACAAAAAGGAGAAGATAATCTCACATCAACTAGGCGTATCAACGGGCTATGGAGATGCCCATTAATAGATATCAATGTGAGTGAGTAGGGATTGCCATGCAACAGATGCACTAGAGCTATAAATGTATGAAAGCTCAACAAAAGAAACTAAGTGGGTGTGCATCCAACTTGCTTGCTCACGAAGACCTAGGGCATTTTGAGAAAGCCCATCATTGGAATATACAAGCCAAGTTCTATAATGAAAAAAATCCCACTAGTATATGAAAATGACAACATAAAAGACTCTCTATCATGAAGACCATGGTGCTATTTTGAAGCACAAGTGTGGAAAAAGAGATATTAGCATTTTCCCTTCTCTCTTTTTCTCTCATTCTTTTTTCTTTTTATTATTTATTTTTCTTTCTTCTTTTTATTATTTTTGGTGGGCTTCTTTGACCTCTTTTATTTCATGGGCTTCTTTGGCCTCTTTTATTTTTATAAAGTCCGAAGTCTCATCCCGACTTGTGGGGGAATCATAGTCTTCATCATCCTTTCCTCACTGGGACAATGCTCTAATAATGAAGATCATCACACTTTTATTTATTTACAACTCAAGATTACAACTCGATACTTAGAACAAGATATGACTCTATATAGATGCCTCCGGTGATGTATCGGGATATGCAATGAATAAAGAGTGACATGTATGAAAAATTATGAGGTGGCCTTGCCACAAATACGATGTCAACTACATGATCATGCAAAGAGCAATATGACAATGATGATGCGTGTCATAATAAACGGAACGGTGGAAAGTTGCATGGCAATATATTTCGGAATGGCTATGGAAATGCCATAATAGGTAGGTATGGTGGCTATTTTTAGGGAGGATTATGGTGGGTGTATGGCATCGGCGAAAGTTGCGCGGCACAAGAGAAGCTAGCAATGATGGAAGGGTGAGAGTGCGTATAATTCATGGACTCAACATTAGTCATGAAGAACTCATATACTTATTGCAAAAATCTACAAGTCATTGAAAACAAAGTACTACGTGCATGCTCCTAGGTGGATAGATTGGTAGGAAAATACCATCGCTCATCCCCGACCGCCACTCATAAGGAAGACAATCAATAAATAAAATTGTGCTCCAACTTCATCACAAAGCAGTTCACCATACGTGCATGCTACAGGAATCACAAACTTCAACACAAGTATTTTTTAAATTCACAATTACCCAACTAGCATGACTCTAATATCACCACCTCTATATCTCAAAACAATTATCAAGTATCAAATTGATCATAGCATCCAATTCACTTTTTATGATAGTTTTTATTATACCCAACTTGGATGCTCATCATTCTAGGACCAATTTTATAACCATAGCAAATACCATGTTGTTCTAAGAGACTCTCAAAATAATATAAGTGAAGCATGAGAGATCAATAATTTCTTCAAAATTAAGCCACCGTCGTGCTCTAAAAGATATAAGTGAAGCACTAGAGCAAAAGTTATCTAGCTCAAAAGATATAAGTGAAGCACATAGAGTATTCTAATAAATTCAAATCAAGTGGGCTTCTCCCAAAAGGTGTGTATATAAAGGATGATTGTGGTAAACTAAAAAGCAAATACTCATATAATACACGATGCTCCAAGCAAAACACATATCATGTAGCAAATAAAAATATAGCTCCAAGTAAAGTTACCAATGAACGAAGACGAAAGAGGGAATGCCTTCCGGGGGCATCCCCAAGCTTAGGCTTTTGGCTATTATTGAATATCTTGGGGTGCCATGGGCATCCCCAAGCTTAGGCTATTGCCACTCCTTATTCCATAGTCCATCAAATCTTTACCCAAAACTTGAAAACTTCACAACACAAAACTCAAGAGGAAATCTCATAAGCTCTGTTAGTGAAAGAAAGAAAAAACTACCACATAAGGTACTGTAATGAACTCATTATTTATTTATATTGGTGTTAAACCTACTGTATTCCAAGTTCTCTATGGCCCATACCCTTACATACTAGCTAGATGCATCAAAATAAGCAAACAACACACGAAAGGCAGAATCTGTCAAAAACAGAACAGTCTGTAGCAATCCGTAACTTTCGGTTACTTCTGGAACTCCAAAAATCCTACCAAAATAGGACGTCCTAAAAAATTTGTCTATTGATCCACAGCAAAAAGAATCAACGCAAAATCATGTTTCTGTGATTTATTGAATTGTTTCTCGTGAGCGCAAAGTTTCTGTATTTCAGCAGAATCAAATTAACTCATATCATAGGTTATCCTATAGGTTTTAATTGGCACAAACACTAAATAAAACAAGAGAACACATCTAAACGGAAAGTAGATGCAAAATTTATTACTAAACAGGAAAAAAACAAAGAACATAAATAAAATTGGGTTGCCTCCCAACTAGCACTATTGTTTAACGCCCCTAGCTAGGCATAAAAGCAAGGATAGATCTAACTAGTGTCATCTTTGGCACTTGATTCATAACTAGCTCGCATGAAATCCTTAAGAAATTATTTCTTTTTAGCAATAATTAATCTCCTAGGCAAGAAATCAAGACATTCATTTGAAACAAAAGGTTCCTTTATGATAGTGGAAAAGCTAGGGTGAACACTTATGGATTTGAGATCCGCATCTTTCTTACTAGAAGATTCGCCCTTATTTTTAGGAGCATACATTAATTTGCCAATTTTTATATTGGGGATTGGAGTATTTTTCATATATGAAAAGGCAGACCCTAAATTAGTAATTATATCCTCAAGTTTACCAATCCTTGTAGAATCTTGTTCTATTCTTTCATTAACTATAGGTTTCTTTTCCTTAAGATTTTTCAGAGTAGTCCCAACCTTAGATCCGTATTGGGTAATTTGGTTGTGGATCTTTTTATCCAAATTTCCAATCAACTCAACAGTAGCAATTTTATTTTCAATAATTTCAAGCCTTTGCATCACATGTTCTAAAGTTAAAACAGTTCCATTAACCAAAAGAGGTGGTGGGCCAAACAAATCTAACATAGCATTATAAGCATCAAACGTATGGCTACTCAAGAAATCCCCTCCGGTAATGGTATCAAGAATGCATCTATTCCAAGGGGTAATGCCTACATAAAAATTGCGGAGAAGAACGGAAGTAGAAAGCTTCCTAGTAGACTTATTTTGAGCATTGCAAATTCTATGCCAAGCATCTTTTAAATTTTCTCCCTCCCTTTGTTTAAAATTAAGAATTTCATGTTCGGGGGTAACAACAAGGATAGGAGGACTAGCCATGATAAAGAGATACGCAACTAACACACGAGCAAACAATAAAGCAAGCCAAAGAGAGAGGAGAAGAAGGCAAGCAGAAAAGAGAGGAGATAGGGAAAGAGAGGGCGAATAAAACGACAAGGGTGAAGTGGGGGAGAGGAAAACAAGAGGCAAATGGCAAATAATGTAAATGCGAGGGAGATGAGTTTGTGATGGGTACTTGGTATGTCTTGACTTGAGCGAAGACCTCCCCGGCAACGGCGCGAGAAATCCTTCTTGCTACGTCTTGAGCTTGCATTGGTTTTCCTTGAAGAGGAAAGGGTGATGCAGCACAGTAGCATAAGTATTTCCCTCAGTTTTTGAAAACCAAGGTATCAATCCAGTACGAGGCTCCTCACAAGTCCGACGAACCTACACAAACAAACAAAGAACTCGCAACCAATGCTATAAAGGGGTTGTCAATCCCTTCACGGCCACTTGCAAAAGTGAGATCTTATAGAGATAATATGATAAGATAAATATATTTTTGGTAGTTTATGATACAGATTGGAAAAGTAAAGATGCAAACAAAAGTAGATTGAAAGCGTATATGATAAAAGATAGACCCAGGGGCCATAGGTTTCACTAGAGGCTTCTCTCAATATAGCATAAGTATTACGGTGGGTGAACAAATTACTGTCGAGCAATTGATAGAAAAGCGAATAATTATGAGATTATCTAGGCATGATCATGTATATAGGCATCACGTCCGTGACAAGTAGACCGACTCCTGCCTGCACTACTACTATTACTCCACACATCGACCGCTATCCAGCATGCATCTAGAGTATTAAGTTCATAAGAACAGAGTAACGCTTTAACAAATATGACATGATGTAGAGGGATAAACTCATGCAATATGATATAAACCCCATCTTTTTATCCTCGATGGCAACAATACAATACGTGCCTTGCTGCCCCTGCTGTCACTGGGAAAGGACACCGCAAGATTGAACCCAAAGCTAAGCACTTCTCCCATGGCAAGAAAGATCAATCTAGTAGGCCAAACCAAACCGATAATTCAAAGAGACTTGCAAACATAACTCAATCACACATAAAAGAATTCAGAATAGATTCAAATATCTTTCATAGATAAACTTGATCATAAACCCACAATTCATCAGATCTCAACAAACACACCGCAAAAAGAGTTACATCGAATAGATCTCCACAAGAGAGGGGGATAACATGGTATTGAGATCCAAAAAGAGAGAAGAAGCCATCTAGCTAATAACTATGGACATGAAGGTCTGTGGTAAACTACTCACAACTCATCGGAAGGGCTATGGTGTTGATGTAGAAGCCCTCCGTGGTGGATTCCCCCTCCGGCAGAGCGGCGACGACGGCTCCAAGATGGGATCTCGCAGATACAGAAGGTTACGGTGGCGGAAATATTTCTTCGGTGGCTCCCTTGATGGTTTCGGGGTCTATGGGTATATATAGGAGGAAGAAGTATGTCGGTGGATGCCCAAGGGGCCCACGAGACAGGGGGGCGCGCCCTATAGGGGGTGCGCCCTCCACCCTCGTGGACTCCTCGATTGTTTCTTGACTTGCACTCCAAGTCCTTGGATCACGTTTGTTCCAAAAATCACGCTCCCGAAGGTTTCATTCCATTGGGACTCCGTTTGATATTCCTTTTCTTCGATATACTGAAATAGGAAAAAAAACAGCAATACGGGTTGAGCCTCCGGTTAGTAGGTTAGTCCCAAAAATGATATAAAATTGTAAGGTAAAGCCCATAAACATCCAAAACAGGTAATATAATAGCATGGAACAATCAAAATTTATAGATACATTGGAGACGTATCAGGCATCCCCAAGCTAAATCCCTGCTCGTCCTCGAGTAGGTAAATGATAAAAACAGATTTTTTGATGTGGAATGCTACCTAGCATAATTCTTAATGTATTTCTCTTTATTGTGGCATGAATGTTCAGATCGAAATGATTCAAAATAAAAGTTCATATTGACATAAGAAATAGTAATACTTCAAGCATACTAATAAAGCAATCATGTCTTCTCAAAATAACATGGCTAAAAAAAGTTATCCCTACAAAATCATATAGTATGGCTGTTGCTCTATCTTCATCACACAAAGTATTTAATCATGGACAACCCCGATGACAAGCCAAGCAATTGTTTCATACTTTAGTAATCTCAAACTTTTTCAATTTTTCACGCAATACATGAGCGTGAGTCATGGACATAGCGCTATATGTGGAATAGAAGGGTGGTTGTGGAGAAGACAAAAAGGAGAAGATAATCTCACATCAACTAGGCGTATCAACGGGCTATGGAGATGCCCATTAATAGATATCAATGTGAGTGAGTAGGGATTGCCATGCAACAGATGCACTAGAGCTATAAATGTATGAAAGCTCAACAAAAGAAACTAAGTGGGTGTGCATCCAACTTGCTTGCTCACGAAGACCTAGGGCATTTTGAGAAAGCCCATCATTGGAATATACAAGCCAAGTTCTATAATGAAAAAATCCCACTAGTATATGAAAATGACAACATAAAAGACTCTCTATCATGAAGACCATGGTGCTATTTTGAAGCACAAGTGTGGAAAAAGAGATATTAGCATTTTCCCTTCTCTCTTTTTCTCTCATTCTTTTTTTCTTTTTATTATTTATTTTTTCTTTCTTCTTTTTATTATTTTTGGTGGGCTTCTTTGACCTCTTTTATTTCATGGGCTTCTTTGGCCTCTTTTATTTTTATAAAGTCCGAAGTCTCATCCCGACTTGTGGGGGAATCATAGTCTTCATCATCCTTTCCTCACTGGGACAATGCTCTAATAATGAAGATCATCACACTTTTATTTATTTACAACTCAAGATTACAACTCGATACTTAGAACAAGATATGACTCTATATAGATGCCTCCGGTGATGTACCGGGATATGCAATGAATAAAGAGTGACATGTATGAAAAATTATGAGGTGGCCTTGCCACAAATACGATGTCAACTACATGATCATGCAAAGAGCAATATGACAATGATGATGCGTGTCATAATAAACGGAACGGTGGAAAGTTGCATGGCAATATATTTCGGAATGGCTATGGAAATGCCATAATAGGTAGGTATGGTGGCTATTTTTAGGGAGGATTATGGTGGGTGTATGGCATCGGCGAAAGTTGCGCGGCACAAGAGAAGCTAGCAATGATGGAAGGGTGAGAGTGCGTATAATTCATGGACTCAACATTAGTCATGAAGAACTCATATACTTATTGCAAAAATCTACAAGTCATTGAAAACAAAGTACTACGTGCATGCTCCTAGGTGGATAGATTGGTAGGAAAATACCATCGCTCATCCCCGACCGCCACTCATAAGGAAGACAATCAATAAATAAAATTGTGCTCCAACTTCATCACAAAGCAGTTCACCATACGTGCATGCTACAGGAATCACAAACTTCAACACAAGTATTTTTTAAATTCACAATTACCCAACTAGCATGACTCTAATATCACCACCTCTATATCTCAAAACAATTATCAAGTATCAAATTGATCATAGCATCCAATTCACTTTTTATGATAGTTTTTATTATACCCAACTTGGATGCTCATCATTCTAGGACCAATTTTATAACCATAGCAAATACCATGTTGTTCTAAGAGACTCTCAAAATAATATAAGTGAAGCATGAGAGATCAATAATTTCTTCAAAATTAAGCCACCGTCGTGCTCTAAAAGATATAAGTGAAGCACTAGAGCAAAAGTTATCTAGCTCAAAAAGATATAAGTGAAGCACATAGAGTATTCTAATAAATTCAAATCAAGTGGGCTTCTCCCAAAAGGTGTGTATATAAAGGATGATTGTGGTAAACTAAAAAGCAAATACTCATATAATACACGATGCTCCAAGCAAAACACATATCATGTAGCAAATAAAAATATAGCTCCAAGTAAAGTTACCAATGAACGAAGACGAAAGAGGGAATGCCTTCCGGGGGCATCCCCAAGCTTAGGCTTTTGGCTATTATTGAATATCTTGGGGTGCCATGGGCATCCCCAAGCTTAGGCTATTGCCACTCCTTATTCCATAGTCCATCAAATCTTTACCCAAAACTTGAAAACTTCACAACACAAAACTCAAGAGGAAATCTCATAAGCTCTGTTAGTGAAAGAAAGAAAAAACTACCACATAAGGTACTGTAATGAACTCATTATTTATTTATATTGGTGTTAAACCTACTGTATTCCAAGTTCTCTATGGCCCATACCCTTACATACTAGCTAGATGCATCAAAATAAGCAAACAACACACGAAAGGCAGAATCTGTCAAAAACAGAACAGTCTGTAGCAATCCGTAACTTTCGGTTACTTCTGGAACTCCAAAAATCCTACCAAAATAGGACGTCCTAAAAAATTTGTCTATTGATCCACAGCAAAAAGAATCAACGCAAAATCATGTTTCTGTGATTTATTGAATTGTTTCTCGTGAGCGCAAAGTTTCTGTTTTTCAGCAGAATCAAATTAACTCATATCATAGGTTATCCTATAGGTTTTAATTGGCACAAACACTAAATAAAACAAGAGAACACATCTAAACGGAAAGTAGATGCAAAATTTATTACTAAACAGGAAAAAAACAAAGAACATAAATAAAATTGGGTTGCCTCCCAACTAGCACTATTGTTTAACGCCCCTAGCTAGGCATAAAAGCAAGGATAGATCTAACTAGTGTCATCTTTGGCACTTGATTCATAACTAGCTCGCATGAAATCCTTAAGAAATTATTTCTTTTTAGCAATAATTAATCTCCTAGGCAAGAAATCAAGACATTCATTTGAAACAAAAGGTTCCTTTATGATAGTGGAAAAGCTAGGGTGAACACTTATGGATTTGAGATCCGCATCTTTCTTACTAGAAGATTCGCCCTTATTTTTAGGAGCATACATTAATTTGCCAATTTTTATATTGGGGATTGGAGTATTTTTCATATATGAAAAGGCAGACCCTAAATTAGTAATTATATCCTCAAGTTTACCAATCCTTGTAGAATCTTGTTCTATTCTTTCATTAACTATAGGTTTCTTTTCCTTAAGATTTTTCAGAGTAGTCCCAACCTTAGATCCGTATTGGGTAATTTGGTTGTGGATCTTTTTATCCAAATTTCCAATCAACTCAACAGTAGCAATTTTATTTTCAATAATTTCAAGCCTTTGCATCACATGTTCTAAAGTTAAAACAGTTCCATTAACCAAAAGAGGTGGTGGGCCAAACAAATCTAACATAGCATTATAAGCATCAAACGTATGGCTACTCAAGAAATCCCCTCCGGTAATGGTATCAAGAATGCATCTATTCCAAGGGGTAATGCCTACATAAAAATTGCGGAGAAGAACGGAAGTAGAAAGCTTCCTAGTAGACTTATTTTGAGCATTGCAAATTCTATGCCAAGCATCTTTTAAATTTTCTCCCTCCCTTTGTTTAAAATTAAGAATTTCATGTTCGGGGGTAACAACAAGGATAGGAGGACTAGCCATGATAAAGAGATACGCAACTAACACACGAGCAAACAATAAAGCAAGCCAAAGAGAGAGGAGAAGAAGGCAAGCAGAAAAGAGAGGAGATAGGGAAAGAGAGGGCGAATAAAACGACAAGGGTGAAGTGGGGGAGAGGAAAACAAGAGGCAAATGGCAAATAATGTAAATGCGAGGGAGATGAGTTTGTGATGGGTACTTGGTATGTCTTGACTTGAGCGAAGACCTCCCCGGCAACGGCGCGAGAAATCCTTCTTGCTACGTCTTGAGCTTGCATTGGTTTTCCTTGAAGAGGAAAGGGTGATGCAGCACAGTAGCATAAGTATTTCCCTCAGTTTTTGAAAACCAAGGTATCAATCCAGTACGAGGCTCCTCACAAGTCCCACGAACCTACACAAACAAACAAGGAACTCGCAACCAACGCGATAAAGGGGTTGTCAATCCCTTCACGGCCACTTGCAAAAGTGAGATCTGATAGAGATAATATGATAAGATAAATATATTTTTGGTAGTTTATGATATAGATTGGAAAAGTAAAGATGCAAACAAAAGTAGATTGAAAGCGTATATGATAAAAGATAGACCCGGGGCCATAGGTTTCACTAGAGGCTTGTCTCAAGATAGCATAAGTATTACGGTGGGTGAACAAATTACTGTCGAGCAATTGATAAAAACGCGAATAATTATGAGATTATCTAGGCATGATCATGTATATAGGCATCACGTCCGTGACAAGTAGACCGACTCCTGCCTGCATCTACTACTATTACTCCACACGTCGACCACTATCCAGCACGCATCTAGAGTATTAAGTTCATAAGAACAGAGTAACGCTTTAAGAAAGATGACATGATGTAGAGGGATAAACTCATGCAATATGATATAAACCCCATCTTTTTATCCTCGATGGCAATAATACAATACGTGCCTTGCTGCCCCTGCTGTCACTGGGAAAGGACACCGCAAGATTGAACCCAAAGCTAAGCACTTCTCCCATGGCAAGAAAGATCAATCTAGTAGGCCAAACCAAACCGATAATTCGAAGAGACTTGCAAAGATAACTCAATCACACATAAAAGAATTCAGAATAGATTCAAATATCTCTCATAGATAAACTTGATCATAAACCCACAATTCATCGGATCTCGACAAACACACCGCAAAAAGAGTTACATCGAATAGATCTCCACAAGAGAGGGGGAGAACATCTTATTGAGATCCAAAAAGAGAGAAGAAGCCATCTAGCTAATAACTATGGACCCGAACGTCTGTGGTAAACTACTCACAACTCATCGGAATGGCTATGGTGTTGATGTAGAAGCCCTCCATGGTGGATTCCCCCTCCAGCAGAGCGCCGGCGACGGCTCCAAGATGGGATCTCGCGGATACAAAAGGTTATGGTGGCGGAAATATTTCTTCGGTGGCTCCCCTGATGGTTTCGGGGTATATGGGTATATATAGGAGGAAGAAGTACGTCGGTGGATGCCCGAGGGGCCCACGAGACAGGGGGGCGCGCCCTCCACCCTCGTGGACTCCTCGATTGTTTCTTGACTTGCACTCCAAGTCCTCTGGATCACGTTTGTTCCAAAAATCATGCTCCCGAAGGTTTCATTCCGTTTGGATTCCGTTTGATATTCCTTTTCTTCGATATACTGAAATAGGCAAAAAAACAATACGGGCCGGGCCTCCGGTTAGTAGGTTAGTCCCAAAAATGGTATAAAAGTGTAAGGTAAAGCCCATAAACATCCAAAACAGGTAATATAATAGCATGGAACAATCAAAAATTATATATATGTTGGAGACATATCACGCGGGTATCGTTAATTTCTGACCTTCACAGATGATTTAAGCAGATATGGGTATATCTACTTAATGAAACACAAGTCTAAAACATTTGAAAAGTTCAAAGAATTTCAGAGTGAAGTGGAGAATCATCGTAACAATAAAATAAAGTTTCTACGATCTGATCGTGGAGGAGAATATTTGACTTACGAGTTTGGCCTTCATTTAAAACAATGTGGAATAGTTTCACAGCTCACGCCACCTAGAACACCACAGCGTAATGGTGTGTCCGAACATCGTAACCGCACTTTATTGCATATGGTGCGATCTATGATGTCTCTTACCAATTTACCACTATCGTTTTGGGGTTATGCATTAGAGACAACTGCATTCACTTTAAACAGGGCACCGTCAAAATCCATTGAGATGACACCGTATGAACTATGGTTTGGTAGCAAACATAAGTTGTCGTTTCTTAAAGTTTGGGGCTGTGATGCTTATGTGAAAAAGCTTCAACCTGATAAGCTCGAACCCAAATCGAAGAAATGTGTCTTCATAGGATACCCAAAGGAAAATGTTGGGTACACCTTCTATCATAGATCCGAAGGCAAGATATTCATTGCTAAGAATGGATCCTTTCTAGAGAAGGAGTTTCTCTCGAAAGAAGTGAGTGGGAGGAAAGTAGAACTTCATGAGGTAATTGTACCTTCTTCCGAATTGCAAAGTAGTTCATCACATAAATCAGTTCCATTGATTCCTACACCAATTAGTGAGGAAGCTAATGATGATGATCATGAAACTTCAGATCAACTTACTATCAAACCTCGTAGGTCAACCAGAGTATGGTCCGCACCAGAGTGGTATGGTAATCCTATTCTGGAAGTCATGTTACTAGACCATGATGAACCTACGAACTATGAGGAAGCGATGATGAGCCTAGATTCCGCGAAATGGCTTGAGGCCATGAGATATGAGATGGGATACATGTATGAGAACAAAGTGTGCACTTTGGTGGACTAGCCTGATGATCGGTAAGCTATAGAAAATAAATGGATCTTCAAGAGGAAGACATACACTAATGGTAGTGTTACTATCTACAAAGCTCGACTAGTCACAAAAGGGTTTTTGAAAAGTTCAAGATGTTGACTACAATGAGATTTTCTCAATCGTAGCGATGCTTAAGTCCGTCCGAATCATGTTAGCAATTGCCATTTTTTTATGAAATCTGGCAAATGGATGTCAAAACTGCATTCCTTAAATGGATATCTCTAAGGAGAGTTGTATATGATGCAACCAGAAGGTTTTGTCAATCCTAAAGGTGCTAATAAAGTGTGTGAGCTCCAGCGATCCATCTGTGGACTGGTGCAAGCATCTTGGAGTTGGAATATACGCTTTGATGAATTGATCAAAGCATATAGTTTTATACAAACTTGCCGTGAAGCCTGTATTTACAAGAAAGTGAGTGGGAGCACTACAGCCTTTCTGATAAGTATATGTGAATGACATATTGTTGATCAGAAATAATGTAGAATTTTCTAGAAAGCATAAAGGAGAGGTTGAAAGGATATTTTCAAAGAAATACCTTGGTGAAGCTGCTTACATATTGGGCATCAAGATCTATAGAGATAGATCAAGACGCTTGATAAGATTTTTCAATGAGTACATACCTTGACAAGATTTTGAAAGAGTTCAAAATGGATCAGTCAAAGAAGGAGTTCTTACCTGTATTGACTCAAAGCCCGACCACGGCAGAAGATAGAAAGAGAATGAAAGTCATTCCCTATGCCTTAGCCATAGGTTCTATAAAGTATGCTATGCTATGTACCAGACCAGTTGTGTGCCTTGCTATGAGTTTGGCAAGGGGGTACCATAGTGATCCACGAGTAGATCACTGTATAGCGGTCAAAGTTATCCTTAGTTACCTAAGAGAACTAAGGAAGTATTTCTCGGTTATGGAGGTGAAAAAGAGTTCATCGTAAAGAGTTACGTTGATGTAAGCTTTACACCAATCCAGATGGCTCTGAGTCTCAATCTGGATACATATTGAAAGTGGGGGCAATTAGCTAGAGTAGCTCCATGCAGAGCATTGTAGACATAGAAAATTTGCAAAATACATACGGCTCTGAATTTAGCAGACCCGTTGACTAAACTTCTCTCACAAGCAAAACATGATCACACCTTAGTACTCTTTGGGTGTTAATCACATAGCGATGTGAACTAGATTATTGACTCTAGTAAACCCTTTGGTTATTGGTCACATGGCGATGTGAACTATGGGTGTTAATCACATACAGATGTGAACTATTAATGTTAAATCAAATGGAAATGTGAACTAGATTATTGAATCTAGTGCAAGTGGGAGATTGAAGGAAATATGCCTTAGAGGCAATAATAAAGTTGTTATTTATATTTCCTTATATCATGATAAATGTTTATTATTCATGCTAGAATTGTATTAACCGGAAACTTAGTACATGTGTGAATACATAGACAAAACAAAGTGTCCCTAGTATGCCTCTACTTGACTAGCTCGTTAATCAAAGATGGTTATGTTTCCTGACCATAGACATGTGTTGTCATTTGATGAACGGGATTAAATCATTAGAGAATGATGTGATGGACAAGACTCATCCGTTAGCTTAGCATAATGATCGATAAGTTTTATTGCTATTGCTTTCTTCATGACTTATACATGTTCCTCTGACTATGAGATTATGCAACTCCCGAATACCGGAGGAACACCTTGTGTTCTATCAAACATCACAACGTAACTGGGTGATTATAAATATGCTCTACAGGTATCTACGAAGGTGTTTGTTGGGTTGGCATAGATCGAGATTAGGATTTGTCACTCTGAGTATCGGAGAGGTATCTCTGGGCCCTCTATATAATGCACATCATATGAAGCCTTGCAAGCAATGTGACTAATGAGTTAGTTACGGGATGATGCACAACGAAAAGAGTAAAGAGACTTGTCGGTAACGAGATTGAACTAGGTATAGAGATACCGACGATCGAATCTCGGACAAGTAACATACTGATGACAAAGGGAATAGTTATGTTGACATTGCGGTTCGACCAGTAAAGATCTTTTCATAGAATATGTGGGAACCAATATGAGCATCCAGGTTCCCTTATTGGTTATTGATCGGATAGGTGTCTCGCTCATGTCTACATAGTTCTGGAACCCAAAGGGTCTGCATGCTTAACGTTCGATGACGATTGGTATTATATGAGTTATGTGTTTTGGTGACCTAAGTTTGTTCGGAGTCAAGGATGAGATCACGGAATTGATGAGGAGTCTCTAAATGGTCAAGAGGTAAAGATTTATATATTGGAAGGTGGTATTCGGACACCGGAAGGGTTCCGGAGTGTATCGGGTACAAACCGAAGTACCGGAAGGATTACCAGAACCCCGGTGGAAGATATGTGCCATATGGGCCATGGGAGGGAGGCTAACCAGCCCACAAGGGGCTGGTGCGCCCCCACAAGGGAGGAGGCCGAATTGGACTAGGGAAAGGGGGCGCCACCCCCCTTTGCTTCTCCTACTCCCTCTCCTCCCCCCTTTCCACCTTCGTAAGAAGGAAAAAAAGAGGGGGGCGAATCCTACTAGGAGTGTAGTCCTAGTAGGACTCCCCCCTCCCTTGGCGCACCCCTTGTGGTCGGCCTCCTCCTCCCTCCTTTATATACGGGGGAAGGAGGCCATCCCAAAGGCACAACATTGTCTTAGCCGTGTGTGGTGCCCCCCTCCATCGTTTACTCCTTCGATAGTATCATCATAGTGCTCAGGTGAAGCCCTACGAAACTCTCCCTCGACCCTTTGCTGGATCAAGAGTTCGAGGGACGTCATCGAGCTGAACGCGTGCTGAACTCGGAGGTGTCGTATGTTCGGTGCTAGATCGGTTGGATTGTGAAGACGTTCGACTACATCAACCGCGTTAACATAACGCTTCCGCCTTCGGTCTACGAGGGTACATGGACACACTCCCCCCCCCCGTTGCTATGCATCTCCTAGATATATCTTGTGTGATCGTAGGAAATGTTTTGAAATTGCATGTTGCATTCCCCAACACGCCGATGTCGAGAATTTTGACCAGCGGGCAAACTTTTGCCGATCATATCTCCATATGACTCTTGTTCATCTTTCGATGCTTTGTGCTTGATACGTCTCCAACGATCTATAATTTATGAAGCATTCATGCCATGTTTACAACAATTCTATATGGTTTTGTATTGATTTGAATGGAACTAACCCGGACGGACACAATTTTCAGCAGAACTACAGTGGTGTTGTTTTTTGTGGAGAAATAAAAGTTCTCCAAATGCAGCAAAACTTTTTGACAATTTTTTTGAGCAAAAGAGGCACTAGAAGTTTCGTGGGAGGACTAGGAGGTGAAGGAGGTTGCCACTAGGCACCAGGGCGCGCCACCATGATGATGAGGGGTAGTCCACCCTCGGGACTGAGGGTTTGTAATAGTAGTTATGTGTTTGATCTCTCTCTCTCTCTCTCTCTCTCTCTCTCTCTCTCACTCACTCACATTCTTGATTTGGCACAATCTTGATGTATCGTGAGCTTTGTTAATATAGTTGGATCATATGGTTTTTCTCCCTCTCTATCTTGCTGTGATGAATTGAGTTTTACCTTTCAGATTTCGTTATTATCGAACTGAATACTTTTATGGATTTGAGAACACTTGATGTATGTCTTGCATATGAATACCCGTGTTGACAATGGGGTATTATATTGATTCACTTGATGTATGTTTTGGCACTCAACTCGCAGATTCCCAAGGTGACATTGGGGTAATCTATGCATACGGGTTGATGCACATTTTCGTCCTTGTTTCTTCGATAGAAATCTTGGGGCACTCATTGAAGTTCTTTGTGTTGGATTCAATATTATGAATCTGAAGTTGTTTGATGCATATCATATAATTAACCCACAGATACTTATGGTTACATTGGAGTATCTAGGTGATATTAGGGTTGATTGATGTGTTTTCATATGGTGTAATTTTAGTACGATCTCTAAGGTTGTTTGTGACACTTATAGGGACGGCTCAATACATTGATCGGAAAGGATAACTTTGAGGTGGTTTGCTACCTACAATAATTTCTTCTTATGTTCTCCGCTAGATAAGAACTTTGGATTGATTCTTCGTTACATGTTGAGGGATTGTTATATGATTCAATCATATTAGCATTGTTGAGAGATTGTACTAGTGAAAATATAAACCCTGGGCCTTATTTTCAAGCATTGCAATACCGTTTGTGCTCACTTTTGTTACTTGCTACCTTGCTGTTTTTATTGTTCTTATTACAAAAAAACTATATCTATTATCCATATTACACTTGTTTCACCATCTCTTCACCGAACTAGTGCACCTATACAATTTACCATTGTATTTGGTGTGTTGGGGACACAAGAGACTCTTTGTTATTTTGGTTGCAGAGTTGTTTGAGAGATACCATCTTCATCCTATGCCTCCCGCGGAGTGATAAACCTTAGGTCAACCACTAGAGGGAAAATTGTTGTTGTCCTACAAAACTCTGCGCTTGGAGGCCCAACACAAGTCTACAAGAATAAAATTGTGTAGTAGACATCAGTGCTCCGAGCTCAGAATGATTCTGCTAGAACTTCAAGACAACCAAGTGTTATCTGCATACATGGTCTGACCATCCCCGTCTTACACCTCACGTCCCATTTGTACTCATGTGGATGTGGTACACTCTAGAATGATGCGTGTCATAGACAGTTGCAACACTAGGAAGAACACCTTTTATATTGATATTTTACTATGAGAAATCACCCTGGCTAATAGTTGACTACTGCGCAATCAAAGGGTGCAAACAACAAAGGGATAAACATCTCAGGCAATTCATAATAGCATGGTATGGTATAGCCCTGGCTGCCAGGAGTTCTCCATGATCGTCTTCAATCTCCAGTTGAAGCGAAGTTACGACCAATATTTCGTTGTCGTGGCAACCGTTTCAAAAACCGTTGTCATGGCGGCAAGCTCAGAAAATATTGCCGTGGCGACCGTTTCAGAAAACATTGTCGTGGCACCAAAATCTGAAATTCCGCTGTGGCATGAAATTTTAGCTCCTCGTCTCGCGCCTGGTACACCTTCTCCTCGTCGGGATCCTCCGTGTATGTCTTGCCATCGTCACCTGTAACCTATCTCTATGATATTCACATTAAGGTGGCAATCTTGTGGCTCGAGCCATCATGCCATGACGCGTAGACCACTTAACATTACAACATATAATCATCTCATACATAAACTCATTATCATGATGAAGGCTATACCACATCATATGCAAACCCCACAAAACCAAGTTAGACATCCTCTAATCGGTTTGGTAAATTTTATTTACGTGGCTTCTAGGGTTTCCAGATAAACCTGGCTACCTACATTCAGACCGTATAGTGATAATCCTTGTTGCTAGACTAACTTTCGGAGTGTGTGAAAGAAGAGACTTAATTAAAAATCTTGTTTCCCCACACTAAACTTTATCTAATATGCATGACCCCCTAGAAGATCATCCATCTTCATCGCCCTCTTGCGTACGTTATGGTTCACTATTCTTGACTATGGTGAAGTCCAAGGAACTGTTAGAAGATCATCGACAGCCAGAGCCGAGCGATTGTCAAAACCTTGTGAAAATCGACACCATGCCGTCAATGAACTGAACCAAAGCAACAATTGAGGGAAGCATGGTAAGAATATCACCCTCACAAGAACATGTGATATAGATCAAAACCTGCATCTACTCATAGAACCTCTCATGATGCCACAGTTGGGAAACATAGTAGAAAACAAAAAAACCGCCTTACGAACACCCATGAACAATATGAAGATGCATATCGGGTTTGGATCAATGATCATTACTGACTACAGAGTGCAGCGGAAGTAGACGAGTTGGTGTAGATCGTACTTGGAATCCCTTGAACATTGATGATGATCCTGCGAACCGCCCTCAAATGATCCCTCAAACAGAAGATTGAAAGCAAAATCTCTCTACCTGGTTGCAAGCGTACGATCTTCACGATCCGGTACCGCTTCACCGTCCAGAGATAATAGTTGCCAGTGAATTATAGGAAGGGTATTAGAACCACATAGGGCTTCTAATTATGAGGATTAGAGGTGGCTAGGGCTAGCTCTAATTAGTCAACTAGGACCAACTAGAACTAGAACTCGATCAACTAGAGGAGGCTCCAAAACATGTGTCATCATAGGGTGGAATCCTCTAGTATATGTAGGTTTAGGGAAGAGGAGGTGTCAGCCACCAAGGGGAAGGAGTCCCCCTTAGTGCGCTGGCCTAGGGGGGAGTTGGACTCCCACCCCTACTACGATTTAGCCTCCTATAGTGGGAAAGGGAGGCGCCTTAATACGTCTCCAACATATCTATAATTTCGGAAGTATTCATGCCATATTTACAATAATTCTATATGGTTTTGTTATGATATGAATGGAACTAACTTGGACTGACATTATTTTTAGCAGAACTACCGTGGTGTTATGTTTTCTGCAGAAATGTAAGTTCTCGAAATGGGCTGAAACTTTTTGATGATTTTTTGGAACAATGAGACCCTCGAAGCTTTGTGGGAGGGCCAGAAGATCCATGAGGTGGCCACTACCCACCAAGGCGTGCCAGGGGCCTTGTTCGTGGGCTGGTGGGTAGTGGGCACCCTGTGGCCCATCTTAGTGTGAGACCGATGCCTAAAAATCCTATAAATAGAGAAACCACTAGAAATAACACTAGAACTTCGACTCCGCCGCCGCACGCCTCTGTACCTTCGGAATACCATCTGGAGCTCTGTTCCGGCATCGTGCCAGAGGGGGGAATCATCACCAGAGGCCATCTTCATCATCTCGATGGCCACCATGATGAGGAGGGAGTAGTTCACCCTCGAGGCTAGGGCATGTACAAGTAGCTATGTGTTTGATCTCTCTCTCTCTCTCGTGTTCTTCATTTGGCATGATATTGATGTACCGCAAGATTTGTTAACATAGTTGAATCATATGGTGTGTTCCCCTCTCTATCTTGTTGTGATGAGATGATTTTTTACCTTTGAGGTTTCACTATTATTGGATCGAATAGTTTTATGGATTTCAGAACACTTGATGTATGTCTTGCATATGAATACCCATGGTGACAATGTGGTATTATATTGATTCACTTGATGTATGTTTTGGCACTCAACTCGTGGATTCCCGAGGTGACATTGGGGCAATCTATGCATAGGGGTTGATGCATGTTTTCATCCTACTTTCTCCGGTTGAAATCTTGGGACGCTATTTGAAGTTCTTTTTGTTGGATTGAATATTATGAATCTGAAGTTGTTTGATGCGTATCATATAATTGACTCGCTGATACTTGTGGTGACATTGGATTATCTAGGTTACATTAGAGTTGGTTGATGTGTATCATATGGTCTTATTTTAGTATGGACTCTGGGGTTGTTCGTGACACTTATAGGGATGGCTCAATAGATTGATCGGAAAGGATAACTTTGAGGTGGTCTCGTACCCTACGAACAATTTCATCTTATGTCCTCAGCTAGATAAGAACTTTGGAGTGATTCTTTGTCTCACATTGAGGGATTGTTATATGATTCAATTATCTTAGCATTGTTGAGAGATTGCACTAGCGAAAGTATGAACCCCAGGCCTTGTTTCTAAGCATTGCAATACCATTTGTGCTCACTTTTATCACTTGCTACCTTGCTATTTTTTATATGTTTAGATTACAAAAACCTATATCTACTATCCATACTACACTTGTATCACCATCCCTTTGCCGAACTAGTGCACCTATACATTTGCCATTGTATTGGGTGTGTTGGGGACACAAGAGATTTCTTGTATTTGGTTGCTGGGTTGTTTGATAGATACCATCTTCATCCTACGCCTTCCACAGATTGATAAAGCTTAGGTCATCCAGTTGAGAAAAATTTGCTACTGTCCTACAAAACTCTTACATGGAGGCCCAACATGAATCTACAAGAACAAATTGTGCATTAGACATCAAGCTCTTTTCTAGCGCCGTTGTTGGGGAGGTGAGTTCTTGAAGGTATATCTTTAGATCTTGCAATTGAATCTTTTAGTTTCTTGTTTTATCACTAGTTTGGTTTATAAAATAAAAGTAAAAATGGAATTGAGGTTGCCTCATATTATTCATCTATATCATGTCTTCCTTGAAAAAAATGGATCAAAAAATTGTGCCAAAGTGACAGAAGAAGAATTCAATAAAGTGTTTGGCCTAAAATCCATGGATGATAATCATGATCGCAATGTTGTTAGTATCATTTATTTGAATATCCATGATGCTAGTGATATGCAAAGCAATAAGCTTGGGGATGCTATGTTTGATGACGTTGATATTTTTAGTCCCCCAAGTTTTGATGAGAAAATTTATTATGATGATAGCATGACTCCTATTTATGATGATTATATTGATGAAAGTGGGTTTGAAAGAGTGTCAACATCTAGGTAATGATCCCACTATTTTGGAGAGTGTTGACTCTTTTCGTAATAATTATGAAAGTGGATTTGGAGAGGTCATGGCTTTATTTAAAGATGGTTCCATTATTTTGGAAGAGGTTTCAATTGATTATGACAATAAAGTTGCAATCTATGAAGATTATTGTGATGACATGTATGCTATAAAGAATAATGATAACTATGAAACTTGTCATCGTGATTTTAATTTTCAATTGGATTATGCCAATCAAGTATAACATGATATTTATTTTGGTGAGATTTCTCCCGCTACTATTCATGATAATAAATTTGCTTATGTGGAGAGTAATAAATTTTTGATGCTTGTGGATCATGAAAAGAATGATTTATGTGATAGCTATATTGTTGAATTCATTCATGATGCTATTGAAAATTATTATGAGAGAGTAACATATGCTTTTACATATCTCAATAATATCAAGCTTCCTCTCTTTATATTGAAAGTTTTCATGTCATGCTTGTTTTACCTTCCTATGCTAGTTAATTCTTACTCCCGCAATTTGTCTGCTCAGAAAATCCCTATGCATAGGAAGTATGTTAGGCTTTTATGTGCTTGACATGTGATTCATGATGCACTCTTTGTGTTTCAATTCTTTACTTCTATGTGAGGATCATTGAAATCATTATGCCTAGTTAAAAAGGCATTAAAGAAAAGCACTTGTTGGGAGACAACCCACCACTCATAGCTTTTGTTTCAATAAAGTGTCAATAAAGCCCTTTGGGATAGTGTGGATGATAGTTGACTTGATTCTGTGCAAAAATAGAAACTTTTGCGCCTAGTACAGGAATTTCTAAAATTCACTGGAAAGTGATTTTGCTCTGAATTCTTTACACATGATTGATAAACAAGTTCCCTATGTTTTCTTAAATTTTCAGAATTTTTAGAGTTGCATAAGTATGGTCAGTGTTCAGATCGTTACAGGATGTTCTGTTTTTGACAGATTCTGTTTTCAATGCATAGTTTGCTTGTTTTATAGTTTATATGGCTTATATTGGTCAATTAAATTGTGAAAATGATAGAGTACAGTAGGCTTATGTGGAAACAGTTATTAATCTTGTATTTTACAGTGCCCAAGTGAATGGTTTGCTCTTTATCATACTAACTATCTCACGAAGTTCCGTTCAGTTGTGTGTGATTGAAGTTATCAAGTTTTGGATGAGATGTCGATATGAGGAGAATAAGGAGTGGAAAGACCCTAATCTTTGGTATGCCCAAGGCACCCCAAGCTAATATTCAAGGAATACCAAGCAACTAAGCTTGGGGATGCCCCAGAAGGCATCCCCTCTTTCGTCTTCAACATTATCGGTAACCTCACTTGGAGCTATATTTTTATTCATCACATGATATGTGTTTTGCTTGGAGCGTCATTTTATTTTGTTGAGATTTGATTGCTGTTATTTATAATAATGCTTTGCATGTTTTATTTATATAAAAGTGTCAAGGATAGCCTTCACCATGCTTATTTTGCAAGTATATGAGTTGCGGTTTTAAAATAGAAAGTTGCACGCTATTGCGTGAATTCTCTAGAAAAGTCAGAATGTGATAAAAGCTTGAAATTTTGACACAATAAGCTATTTTAGAATTTTTTTTGAGTTAAATAAGTATCTATCCTTGTTCATCATTTACAAACTGTCATGTTTAGACAGACTGATGTTATGATTGCATTGTTTGCATATGTTTGGTTGTTTAATGATTCTATTTGAGGATAGGAGTATTAAATATGCAGAGGCATTTAGTATGCATTGTTAAATTATAATTTTAGTGTTTTTTTACAGTAGGGAATGTGAAAGCACAAGTGCTCCCTGGGTGGTTTTGGTAATTAATGTCAACATATCTCTTGTTGGACTAACACTTTTACCTAGTATATTTCAGACAAGTTCAACAATGGAGTGGCATGGACTAAAGGATGTGGAACCCCTTCAAGATGCTAAGGACAAAGGATTGGCTCAAGCTCCAAGATCAAGACTCTACATTTTTTATTTTAGTGATCCAAGATCACATTGAGTCTATAGGAAAAGCCAATACTATCAAGAGGGGATGAGGTGTTGCTTAATGGCTTGCTTGCTCACAGTGCTTAGTGATATGCTCCAAAAACCCTCATTTACTTTCCCACATCCACATATGACCTAAACCTAAAGTCAAACTCGGCCCCACCAATTCTTTCTATCCGGCGCCACCGAGTTCAGATGTCATAGCCACTGCCACAAACCCTAGGCAAATCGGTCTCACCGATAGGGATCTCGATCTCACCGAGATGAGATTGTAATATCTCTGTGTATGTCCATTATCAAAATCAGTCTTACCGAGGTTGAGCAATCGGTACTACCGAGATTACAATGCAAACTCTCTGGTTAACTTATTACCAAAATCGGTCCCACCGAGTTTGAGTAATCGGTCCCACCAAGTTTGCCTGACCAACTCTCTGGTTAGCTTATTACCAAAATCGGTCTCACCGAGTTTGTGTAACCGGTCTCACCGAGATTACATTATGCCCTAACCCTAACCATATCGGTCCTACCGAGTTGCATATCGGTCCCACCGAAAACCCTAACGGTCACATTGTTTACTAAATCGGTCCGACCGAGTTTGTTGATTCGGTCCCACCGAGATTGGTAAATTGTGTGTAACGGTTAGATTTTGTGTGGAGGCTATATATACCCCTCCACCTCCTCTTCATTCATGGAGAGATCCATCAGAACAAACCTACACTTCCAACTTACCATTTCTGAGAGAGAACTACCTACTCATGCGTTGAGGCCAAGATATTCCATTCCTACCATATGAATCTTGATCTCTAGCCTTCCCCAAGTTGCTTTCCACTCAAATCTTCTTTCCACCAAATCCAAATCCTGTGAGAGAGAGTTGAGTGTTGGGGAGACTATCATTTGAAGCACAAGAGCAAGGAGTTCATCATCAACACACCATTTGTTACTTCTTGGAGAGTGGTGTCTCCTAGATTGGCTAGGTGTCACTTGGGAGCCTCCGACAAGATTGTGGAGTTGAACTAAGGAGTTTGTAAGGGCAAGGAGATCGCCTACTTCGTGAAGATCTACCGCTAGTGAGGCAGGTCCTTCGTGTGCGACGGGCATGGTGGGATAGACAAGGTTGCTTCTTCGTGGACCCTTCGTGGGTGGAGCCCTCCGTGGACTCGCGCAACCATTACCCTTCGTGGGTTAAAGTCTCCATCAACGTGGATGTACGATAGCACCACCTATCGGAACCACGGCTCAAAAATCACTGTGTCTCCAAATTGCGTTTGAAATCTCCAAACCCTTCCCTTTACATTCTTGCAAGTTGCATGCTTGCTTGAATTGTGTGAAGATTGCTTGACTTGTGCTAAGATAGCTAAAATCTACCTAAGACTAAAATTGGAAAAAGACATAGTTTTTAATTGGTCAAGTAGTCTAATCACCCCCCCCCCCTCTAGACTTACTTCTCAAGATCCTACAGAACGATAAGGCTTTGTATTGATTTATACTAACGTATCTTACGAGTTCTTGTTGAGTTTTGTGTAGATAAAGTTTTTAAGAATTAGGGAAACTGTGTTATGAGAGAAATGAATAAGACACAAGAGTTCAAGGGCATTCCAAATAAATATTCCAAGATGTCTCAAGTATCAAAGCTTGGGGATTCCCCGGTAGGCATCCCACCTTTCTTCATCAACAATTATCGGTTATTCTCGGTTGAGCCTAAGTTTTTGCTTCTTCACACGTTGTGTGCTATCCTTGGTGTGTCCTTTTATTTTCATTTGCTTGTTGTTTTAATAAAATACTTGGACCTGAAATCTTTATTTGGAGAGAGTCTTAACATAGATACTTAATTTTTTGACTACTCATTGATCTTCACTTATATCTTGAGTAGTTTGCTGAACACTCTCATGCTTCACTTATATTATTTTGATAGTTGATTATATTTTGAAGAAATATTTGCACTCTCGTGCTTCGCTTAAATCTTTTTGAGATTTGATAATAGTGATGACAATTTGCACAAGCTATAAAATTGGTCCTAATATGATGGATATTCAAGAAGGATACAATGAAAACTTTCATGAAATATCATTGGATATGATAAGTTTGATTCCTTGCAATAGTTTTGCGGGTATGGAGATGATAATATGTGAGTCATGTTGGTGAGTAATTGTCGTTTAGTAAGAATATTGGTGTTAAGGTTTGTGATTCCCTATGCGAGCACATAAAGTCAATAGTTATGCAACAAAGTTATATCCTACTTATGGTGCATTATTCAATGTTAGCCATGCTTAATGCGTCTTTATGACCGTTTTTATTTTTTGGTTGGTCGCTTCTCAATCTATTTGCTAGCATTCATTTGTACTAAGCGGGAATGCTGCTTGTGGATCCATTTCCTTAAACCCAAAGTTGTGCCAAAAGAGTCTACCATACCTACCTATATGCAGTATTTCCTTGTCGTTCCAAGTAAATCTACATGTGCCAACTCTAATCATCAAAAATTAATTTCCTTTTTGTGTGCCCGTACCGCTCATGAAGCGGCAGCGGGTGGCCAATATTTTCCATGCTAGATATGTTATTCTCACGATAGTATTTGTTCACTTGTCATTGCACAAGAGTGTGGCAGATAATAGGGATGCCCAGTCCTGAAATGAAAAAAATAATGTGATGATAATAATAAATTCCTTGGAAAGCGATGGTATGGAAGGTACCCGTGGATACGGCTAGCCATGGATTGTGAAAGAATGGTGGAAAGGAAATAAATTTTATTTTCTATTTGGGAACCGGCTATGATTTATCTAGCATGGAAGATATTGGGAATTCTCGGTCGTTTTCGTTGACAGGAAAAGCATGCCTCTCAAAATAATTTTATCTCTCAATTTAAGCCTTGAGCTCTCGCACCTCTACAAATCTCTTCTTTCCTCTGCGAAAGGCCTATCTATTTACTTTATGCAATTTTTTATTTTTATTTTGAGTCTCCATCTTCTCTTATAAAGCACCAACTAGGGAAAACTATTGTCATACTTGTGCACTGGATATAGCTAATATTTGAGTGTGTTTCATGAATGGATCAATGATTGAGCATAATGGGTAGGGATAACTTCCTTTAGCGTTGGTATTTTGAAAGACATGGTTGCTTGTTGATATGCTTGAGTATTGATGTCTTCATGTTAAATTACAGACTATTGCTTTGAATCATTCAAGTCCAAATATTCATGCCACAAATAAAACATTACATGATGAAAATGATAGGTAGCATTCCACATCAAAACCTCTGTTTTTTAATTGCTACTTTATCATGATGAGTTTTATGAGAAAGAGTTGTTTTTATGAATCCAGGGAAAGTGAATGAAATTATCATTGATCAAACTTATGCACTATGCTAGCATTCACACTTCATAAATTATTTATTTTATCATTTACCTACTCGAGGACGAGCAGGAATTAAGCTTGGGGATGCTGATACGTCTCCAACATATCTATAATTTATGAAGTATTCATGCCATGTTTATAACAGTTCTATATGGTTTTAGTATGATTTGAATGGAACTAACCCGGTCTGACGTTGTTTCTCAATAGAACTATCATGGTGTTAATTTTTGTGCAGAAATAAAAGTTCTCGGAATGGGCTTAAATTTTTGATGATTTTTTTGGAACAAAAGAGATCACCGAAGCTTCGTGGGAGGGCTGGAAGAGCGAGAGATGTCCACTACCCACCAGGGCGCGCCAGGGGCCTTGGTCGTGGGCTGGTGGGTAGTGGGCACCCCGTGGCC
Organism: Triticum aestivum; assembly: GCF_018294505.1. Lineage (NCBI taxonomy): Eukaryota > Viridiplantae > Streptophyta > Magnoliopsida > Poales > Poaceae > Triticum > Triticum aestivum. The sequence continues at coordinate 359,901,632 of NC_057795.1, forward strand.
CATCTTAGCGTGAGACTGACACCAAAAAATCCTATAAATAAGAAACCACCATAAATAACCCTAAAACTTCAACTCCACCGCCGCACGCCTCTGTACCTTTGAAATACCATATAGAGCCCTGTTCTGGCACCCTACCAAAGGGGGAAATCATCACTGAAGACCATCTTCATCATCCTGGCGGCCACCATGATGAGGAGGGAGTAGTTCACCCTTGAGGCTAAGGGTATGTACAAGTAGTTGTGTGTTTAATCTCTCTCTCTCTCTCTCTCTCTCTCGTGTTCTTGATTTGGCATGATCTTGATGTACCGTGAACCTTGTTAATATAGTTGGATCATATGGTGTTTTCCCCTCCCTATCTTGTTGTGATGAATTGATTTTTTACCTTCGAGGTTACACTATTATCTACTTTTATGGATTTGAGAACACTTGATGTTTGTCTTGCATATGAATAAACGTGGTAACAATGGGGTATTATATTGATTCACTTGATGTATGTTTTGTCACTCAACTCGCAGTTTCCGAGGTGACATTGGGGTAATCTATGCATAGGGGTTGATGCACGTTTTCGTCCTACTTTCTCTGGTACAAATCTTGGGACACTCTTTGAAGTTCTTTATGTTGGATTGAATATTATGAATCTCAATGTTGTTTGATGTGTATCATATAATTGACTTACGGATACTTGTGGTGGCATTGGAGTATCTAGGTGACATTAGAGTTGGTTCATGTGTATCATATGGTCTTATTTTAATATGAACTCTAGGGCTATTCGTGACACTTATAGGGATGGCTCGATAGATTGCTCGGAAAGGATAACTTTGAGGTGGTTTGGTACCCTACGAACAATTTCATCTTATATGATTCAATTATGTTAGCATTGTTGAGAGATTGCACTACCGAAAGTGTGAACCCCATGCCTTGTTTCTAAGCATTGCAATACCGTTTGTGCTCACTTTTATCACTTGCTACCTTGTTGTTTCTATATTTTCATATTACAATAACCTATATCTACTATCCATACTACATTTGTATCACCATCTCTTTGCTGAACTAGTGCACCTATACAGTTTGCCATTGTATTGGGTGTGTTGGGGACACAAGCGATTTCTTGTATTTGGTTGCAGGGTTGTTTGATAGATACCATCTTCATCCTACGCCTCTCACAAATTGATAAGCCTTAGGTCATCAACTTGAGGGGAATTTGATGCTGTCCTACAAAACTCTGTGCTTGGAGGCCCAACACGAGTCTACAAGAACAAGTTGTATAGTAGACATCACGCCTCCCTATTGGGCCCTTGTGGCCCAATTCTTTCTTCACCTTTTGACCTTATTAGGCCCATTGATAGTAAATTAAATATATCCTCATTCTAAACATTTTCAGAGCATTACATATATATACTTCAACATCTCCGGGAACATTTTCCACATATATATAATTAATCGGTGATACTCGGTGTTACCCGGTATTCACCGAAACCCTTCCCATGAGCCCAAAACGCTTCCGGAACCGAGACTATTTTGGATTTTGGATATTAATGAGACAATTCCGCAAATATATTCTCATTACTCCCGTACCACTAACACTCAGCAGATCGTGATTACCTTAAGCTTGTGACCCTGTAGGTTAACAAAACCCCTTTGTCCAATGACCGATAGCGGAACCGTGGACATCCATATAGGTCCCTATGATTATATGAATGATATTCGAGTTAACCTTTAGTTATCATGTGATGTCCCCTTTGCTTCATGGTACTTTACCAAACGCGGTGTGCATTAGTATCCTCCTGAGTCATCACCATGCTCATTATACCGTTGTCCCCATTATCGATTTTGTTCTTCTTTCTCGTTAACGAGCTCCGACATCCCTTTGACGTAGTCATCTGTGTCTGGACAGACGATGATGGATACCGTTGCACTAGAGGCCCTTAAGAATATCTCTCCATCATAGGAGGAGCAAATCCCACTCTCGAGCTTTCCATCCACTTGTCAAACTTTCTGATGAACCTATAAATTGTCGTTTTGATCATCATGTTATAGGTGACGTTTGAGAAACCCCAAACACTGTCATACGATAAGAAGCGACTGCGATCTAAGGAGCAAAATCACATGTTAACACTCCGCGTTATTACAATTGAATACATACGATGTTAATTCAATTCACAACAAACAAGTTTGGGTCGATTCAATATGATCATTTTTCCAACGTCATAATCTCAAAGTTATTATTAGGACTATCATTTAACACTTTAAATGATATCCTAAGATCCGGAAAACATGGTAACAAGAACACTTGAGCTGGTCCTAGAGGCAAGGTAAGGAATGTTTTATTTAACCGTTTACTATTCCACAAGTGCATATGAGTTTTCCACTGAAACGCAAATTCCAGGATCATAGTAGTTATAGCATAGAATACAAACTCTATAATTATAAATATGGAAATACAATGATACAAATATTATTGCCTCTAGTGCATATTTCCAACAGGATGGTACCTGGAGGGGCGGTCGGAGGACAGGGGGTTGAACAGAGACGGGGGAGAAGCGGCGGGGGAGCCCTGCTGGAGCGCCGTATGTGACAGAGATGCAAAGTTTCGGCTGGGGTGTGGTGTGGTGGCCGGGATGGTGGAGTGGCAATGAAGGAAAGCGAGAAAAAAAGGAGGATGGAGTCACGGGTCCGGGAAGGGTCTTGGGTGGGCCAGGGGTGTCGAATTTGTATGTTTTGCGTGTCCGACCTCCTGCAAACCTTCACATTTTTGTCTCCTGTTTACAAAAGAAATCACGTTTGGGCCGCTCCACAAACCGATACAGGCCTGCATTTGATGGCTCTCACAATCCGGACGGATACAGGCGGTTTGCGGATTTGCCTTGGAGATGCTCTAAGAGCATCTCTAGCAGACCCTGTATAACGTTGACCCGCAAAACGCGTATACAGTTCGCGGAAAAATGGCTTTGCGGACCAGCGCGGGCGGCGGCAGAGTCAGACCCCGCAAAACGGACACGTAAAAAGGATATTCACGGAATATGCTCTTTTACAGGTCGGCTTTGCGGGGTCTGCTTGGGCGCCGCCCCCGCCGGCCCGCAAATCCAAAATTTGCATTTCAATTTCACACACAAAAATACATTTCTTTGCTTTTTTTATTTTCTTCAACGGCATTGGATACATAGTAATTCACCAACTCTTTGCTAGAATAGCAAGAACAAAGAAAACAAGAACCACAATTATGCATTTTAGAAGATATCCAACTTCCATAACTGCTCCCACTAGTTGGAGCAATATCTTCTCCATGCATTCGTTGTTGATCTGTGGATTGTTGATCTTGCATTCTTCATTCTTCTTCTTTGGTTCTAAAGAAGTAGACGTTGCTTCCCCTCTACTTTCTTCTCTAATTGCACATGCAGCCGCATCATTAGCCTCAATTCTACTAAAGAGTGCACGAACATCTATTAACTTTCTTTCTATCAATAAATCAATGTATTCTCCTTCCCAAAACTAAAATGAGCATTCATCTTCCTACACACATGACGATGTTCAAAATGAGCTATCGCAGTTGAACCGAAGAATATGGTGACAAAGCCGAATGGAAACAACACATACCCCGTCGTTTTCGCATTTGAAGAACACCCATCCGGAGTGCTTCGGCGTGCCAGAAGTTAGCCGCACCACTGTCCGCGTGCAGTTGTTGCACTGTATGAGCGGCATCCGCGAGTCGGCGAGCCGCTGCGCGAGCGCCGAGCCCGGCAGCCAGCCGGCCGAATCCTTGCCGACAAACCGACGGCGGCGGCTACAGGACGAACCCATACCTGCATGCGGCCCTGGGGCTTTGCCGGGGCTGCGCGGGGTGCTCCCCGACCAATCCATGGCTTGGCGCAGCCACCGGTGGCGGGAAACGCCAAGTCCGTCGTGTTCCCGTCGATCTGCAACTTTCCGGCCCGCCGACGCAGGAGGAAGTGGCGGAGGGCAAGCTCGGGCGTGTGGCGGCCCTCCGGCGTGTTCCCGCCGGCTAGTTTGCCCGGAATCGTAGGCGGTGGCCCGGCAGAGGGGGAGTGGGGAAATGTGTGGGCGAGTGGGAGAGGGGCAGCGGTGGGTGGGGAAAAGCACGGGCTGAAATGTCTCCCCCCCCCCCCCCCCCCCACACACACACACACATCAACCGCTCCGCTATATACAGGGCGCCGACGGGCCGCGGGGGGAACCCGTGTTTTCGCGTGTTGGGATGGAATTATGCTACCCCGCAAAAAAAATACGGGCCGAACGCGTTTGCGGGTCTGGTCGGGTAGGATTTTTTGCGCGGACCCGTATTTTGACGATTACTATGCGGGTCACGGAGAGTAAGCAGCCAGTTTCTGGAGCGGCTCCCCGTGGAAGGTCATCAACGTGTCGCGCCTCGAGGATCAATCAAGATTTGCAAATGAAGTACGTCCACCAGCTTGCAAGCTTACTCTCTAAACAGAGATCCACCAGCACTCTTGACAATAGAAAAAGTAGAGTTGGTAGTAAAAAAAATGAGAAGAGAAGAGGAGGAAAGCTTTTTTTTTCGAAACGGAGGCAAAAGATTTGCCTCATCCATTAATTAAGCAGAAGAGAATTACCCAATTAATCAATGGAAAACCGGGCGAAAACCGTCCCAAACCGCTGAGCGGTACACCAAGATATCCCACGCACACCTTTACAAAAGTGCCTCGTCAAGCTAACACACAAGTGTCATCGTCATCACTTCTCCCCAAACAGACGTCATCGCCATCTCTAATCCCCGAGCAAGCGATCCCGACTTCTCCGTGGACGAGCGTCGAACCAACACTCACCGTTCGCAGTACCTCCGATCTCCCAACTCACGTCGAGATCGCCAGCTAGGCTTTTGCCAGCTTGACAGCAAGGCGACAATACACGTCACAAAAAAGCCCCATGCTAGAGTCTCACTCGCTACTGCCGGGTCCCTCCCATGCACAAATATCGCGAATAATCACAGAATTACAGTCAGCACTAGGCGTGCATCAGAGCTTTTGGAGACATGCAAGGTCTTTGTAGGGATTTGCTTAGCTTAGGGTTGATGATGCCTTGTTGACGGCTCGATATGTTTAATCGTTGACCCCACCGGACCAAGAAGAAAGTGAGAAGCTGATGCGAACTGAAACTAGGCCGCTGAGCAGATCGGACAAGTGATCTCCTTCCACCGTACAAGTTGATTGAGCTGGTGGGAACTGACCGGATCGCCGGTAGGCGGCTGTTCGATCTCGGCGGCCACAGCCCGGATGTATCTAGATCCATCCGTGCACGGCTCATTGCCTCCTGCTCTGCTTGGCGAGCTGACCGCGTCATTGTCAGGTGACTCAGCTCCAACGCAGCACGGCGTACTACGGGAGACAGTTGGTGTTGGTGGTTTTGTCCATCTGGATTTCCCGTGGGCGCGTCGCTCCATGTGCCAATGAACTCATCAGTGACCACACAGCGCTAGCTAGTGTTCGCCAGATGATTATACTACTCCCACGTGGTGCTAACGTATGGTGTGGATATACAATACCGATATGCGCTCCCGCTTTTGGAGCAACCATACGCACGGCACGTCGTCAGCACATGCACTACGAGTATTGTGTACTCCATTAGTAGTAAACACACAGCTAGCAGCGTGGTATTTCATCCAGAACGTACGTAGCCGGTGCGAGTCGCCAGATTATACATAGCCGAGAGAAGTGAGCGGCGGCCCCAGACCCAGTGCCGTGGCAGCCCCGTTGCACAGGCACAGCCGAGCGGAGCGCAACATCGCCGTCGACGTCGATCCATCCGATCCATCCATCCTAAGCGAGCGCCACCAGTGGCATGCAACTTGACACGGCTGCAGGCATCGTGCCAAATGACAGGATATGCAGGACACGAGACGCCGACGCCGGTGATGATAAGGAGGTCGAGGAGGGATCGGATAGCCTCGCCCGCATCACAGGCTGAGACTGAGAGCTGGAAGAGGTACGGCTTGTTTGGCCCGCCGGGTGCGTGCGGCTGGCGACGGCCAAGGCCTCGCGATCGTCGTACGTATCGCCCGGACCCGGATCGGCTGGAGTCAGGTTGATGATGGGGGGGGGCCTTTCGCTGGCTGTTTCATCGAAACATAGGTCGGGAGAGGCGGATGGGGGTGGGCGTGTTGGCGGCTAGGCCCGAAGCGTGCGTGTCGACAAGCGGGGCCGCTGGTGGATGAATTCCGCCTGTCGTCCTTGCCCGTCTTGATCGCTCATGGGACCGGTCGCGCACGTTTCGGGAGAGAGCTCAAGTGGTCGGAACGGCAACGGTTTATCGCCCCAATCAGCTCAGGCACTTTCGGAACCGTCACAAGTCTACCGCATTCTATCGTGGGCACCTTTTGTACTGCAGCGAGTTCTAGCTTCCACACTTATGTTTTACCTTTCTTGTTCACTCATCAGCACTCCCAGGCTGTGTTCAGCTGCTGCATCCGGCAAGAGCAAGGTACTGATCGGCATTTATGTCAATCTTGATGACTTGCTCTAGAGACAATAGCCAAAATACCACTATGAGAAACCGGACTTGCCAAAATACCACTATGAAAAACTAACATGTTAATATAGCACTGCCTTCTCATTTTTTGTTGTCAAAATAGCACTTTCGTTAGTTGTCAAACATTTTCCGTTAGTCAAACCGCTAGCACCCTTCAGTTTTCTAGTTATTCCAAAATTACCCCCCCCCCCCCCCCCCCCAATAAGACCAAACTCTACCCACCCATGCACTCTTCCTCTCCGGCCCACCTGCACGCAACACCCAACCATGGCGGCGCCAGGAAGCAGCCCCCGCCGGCGCCTCACTTCAGCTTTCCTCTCCGTCTAAACCTCTCATGCATCCGTCCCCCAGCCCCCTCCGCCACCCACTCCGCCACCAGAGATCCATGGCTAGGCAGCCCGGTGCCCACCGATCCGAGGGTTGGGCCACCAACGCTCCAGCTCGGCGCCATCCAGCTGGAAGCCTAAGCTCCGGTGCGAAACGACCCTGCTTGGCCCTCCTCTGTCTCGTCCCGCCTCTCTGCTCGTCCCGCCCCTCTGCTCTTCCGCCCCTCTACTCGCCCCTGACTCCCCTGCAACCTCAACCTCAACCTCGACCGGATCCTCTGCCTGCAACAAAGTTCTACCACTACATCCACAAGAGTAGAAGGTATAGTTTTCCCCCTGTTTCCATGATTTTTTTATTACAAGTGCAACAGATTTAGTGTTGTGTTTATGTGTTTCATAGATGATGCAATGGACGATTACAAAGTAGAAATAGATGTTCAGTCTTTGTTTGAACCATGATGTGTTGTTGCTATCTTCATTTGAACCTTAATGTGTTGTTGTTAATGTTATCTTATGTTGAACCATTATATATCATTGCTGCAATGTTGCTATATTGATGGTTAATTATGCAAACTGAGATTATGTTGAATTCTTGTCAAATGTTGCTGAAATATTGTCAAAATGCTATCAAAATGCTGTTGAAATGTTGTTATATATATATATGTTCAATGATGTACACTGAAATTATGTTGAAATGTTGTCAAAATGCTACTGAAATGTTGCTGAAATGATGTCGATATGCTGCCAAAGTGTTGTTATATTGGTTGAATGATGCAAAGTGAGATTGTGTTGAGATGATCTTGTTTACATGTCAATTTGCTGCTGAATGTTGCATTCTAGTTGCTCTTTTGTTGCTCAAATGTAAGCTTTGGATGTGAACTAGTAAGGGCATAGAAGTTGTAACGCCCGGATAATTAAACTACAGTGAAACTCTGCTAATGATGCCATGTCAGTTCCGTTACGGTTGCTAATCTCTTGTTAGTTCAAAACCGGATCAAAAGTCAAATTCAAAATATGTCAAACAACAAAAAATTTCAAACTTCAAAACTAAAATGTTCAGAGTGTGCCAATTTATGTTTAGGTATTTAAGGTGAAGGAAACACACTTTTACAGAATGCATAAATATTTTAAATTGAATTAAAACAGAAAGGAAATAAATAAAAGAAAAGGAATAAAAAACCAAACCTAACAAAACTAAAGACAAAACGAACTCCCCCAACCCCCTGGGCCAACTGGCCCAGCTAGCCAACAGCTAAGCCGGCCCGTTCAACCGGCCCAGCCGGCCTGGCCCCCCCTGCCGTCTCCTTTCCCTGTTCCCCGACCAGGGTCGGAATAGGGGCGCATTCCCGCCCGACCACCTCGCCGGCACCGACGCCGGGAGGGGATAAGGCCGCCACGCCCCCGCCTCCTTGATTCCCTCTCCCACTCACCTCCCCCACTCTCCTCCTAGATCTTCGCCCCCCCTCCCTCCCCCCGCTCGCTCCTCAGATCCGCCCCCGTCCGAGCGCTCCCATGGCCGTGGCCGTCACGTAGCCGTGGCCGCCGTCCTCCCCGCACCGCGCCAACGTGTCACCGGTCTCCCTCGTCGCCCGCCTCGTCGTCCCCGACCGTTGATTCGAGTTCCTCGCCGTCGCAGCGTCGTGGACGAGGTCGTCTTCTTCCTCCGCCTCGCCGCCGTTCTTCACTAACTCCGACGACGCCCTCTGCTGCTACTAAACCCCTAAGGGCCATCGTGTGTGCCGCTCGGTGAGCCTCCGCTTCGTCCCCTCTCTCTCTCTCGACGTTGTTCGCTAGTTGTACGCGCCGTCCCCAACTTGCCCGAGCGCGTCGCCGCACGCGCTCGTCGCTGGCAGCCGTCCGGTAACCATTTGGTCCTGGGCTCGTGCCCGTTGTGCTCACACGAGCACGTAGAGGCCTCCTGGCCATCTTGAGTGCTTGCCAATACGCCGCATCACCGTTCCCTCTCACGACCGAACGCCGACATCCTCTGCGCCACTCGCCGCCGTCTCTACATGTCATCCGGCCACGGTATCACTATTGTTCGACGCAGCTTCGTCTCTGCGTTCGAACGCACCCAGCCCCGCGATGAACCGTGCCCCGCGACCCCGCCTTCGAACTCGCCCGAGCCTCGGCGTCCGCCCCGCTCATTGCCGGTGACGCTGCGGCCCTCCTCCGGCCAAGCCACCGCCTCCATTCAATGCGCCACAGCGCGGGCGTTTGAAAGAGCCCACCCGCTCCCCCTTACTTGCACCGTGGCGTGATTCCGGCGAGGTCCGTGCCCCTCCGCCGCGTTTTCGTTCGCCAGCGGTGAACCTCCGCCGCCTGCCGACGTGGCCTGCCGCTGGGGTCCATCAGGGTCACTGCCTGGTGGCCCCAGGGACCCGGCTGGCCCAGTTGACCATGGTCAACTTGCTGACTGGGCCGGTCCCAGTAGCTAACCAGTGGCCCCCATCCTATAAACTAATTACATAGGTTAATTTAATTAATATAGACTATTTTGTAACTGTCCAAAGGGGCCCACACTTAACTAATCCTAATTAGTTTAAAACAAATCCTATTTCACCACTTTCTCAATGACACGTGGGTCCCACTGGACCCACTAGTCGGATTTGACCCAGTCAACCGCAGTGTTGACTGATGACCTCAGCATTGCATCATGATGACATCAGCAGACACTATTCTGGATAATGTTAGAATTAAATAGATACATAAATTCAGAAAATAATTAAAACTTTAGAAAAACATAGAAACTAAATCGTAGCTCAGATGAAAATGTTTTCTACATGAAAGTTGCTCAGAATGACGAGACGAATCCGAATACGCATCCCATTCGTCGGCCATGCATACCTAGCATAGCAAACACGGAACTTTCCCCCTCCGGTTTATCTGTCCGAAAACGCGAAACATCGGGGTTTCTTTCTCGGATGTTTCCCCCTTTTGCCGGTATCACCAAATACCGCGTTAGGGCACACCTAGCACCGCTCATTGTCATGCTTATGTTTGCATTGTATTTATTGTTTCTTCCCCCTCTTCTCTCTGGTAGACTACGAGACCGACGCCGCTGCTGCCCAGTTCGACTACGGAGTTGACAACCCCTCCTTCTTGCCAGAGCAACCAGGCAAGCCCCCCTTGATCACCAGATATCGCCTATTCTTATCTCTACTGCTTGCATTAGAGTAGTATAACATGTTATTGTTCTGTTAATCATATTCTGTTGCATAGCCTGTCATTGTTGCTACAATTGTTGACACCTTACCCGCAATCCTAAATACTTAGTATAGAATGCTAGTTTATCATCTGTGGCCCTGCATTCTTGTCAGTCTGCCTTGCTATACTATCGGGTCGTGATCACTCGGGAGGTGATCACGTGTATATACTATACATACATACATACTAAACATGTGGTGACTAAAGTCATCTCGGTTCGTTGAGTACCGGCGGTTGATTCACGGATTGGGGGCTGAAAGGACATACTTTCCCGATGGCCCTCTGTGTGGATATTGGTGGCGGAGCGACAGGGCAGGTTGAGACCGCCTAGGAGAGAGGTGGGCCTGGCCCTGGTCGGCGTCCACGGTTACTTCAAAATAACACGCTTAACGAGATCTTGGTATTTGATCTGAGTCTGGCCACTGGCCTATACGCACTAACCAACTACGCGGGAACATTTATGGGCACTCGACGTCGTGGTATCAACTGAAGCCTTCTAGACGTCAGCGACTGAGCGGCGCGTGCCAGATTGGACTGGAACGCCTGCTCTTGTATTAGGGAGGCTAGGTCCCACGCAACATGCAGGTGTGCAATGGGCGATGGCCCCAGACCCCTGCGTGCTTAGAATTTAGACCGGCGTGCTGACCTCTCTGTTAGGCCTAGGTGGGGCTGCAATGTGTTGATCTTCCGAGGCCGGGCATGACCTAGGAAAGTGTGTCCGGCCAGAGGGATCGAGCGTGTTGGGTTATGTGGTGTACCGTTGCAGGGAAGTTTATCTATTCGAATAGCCGTGTCTCTCGGTAAAAGGAGGACCCAGAGTTGTACCTTGACCTTATGACAACTAGAATCGGATACTTAATAAAACACACCCAGACAAGTTCTAGAGACACCCCGGTGATCGCTTTCCCACAGGGCGATGAGGGGAGGATCGCCGGGTAGGATTATGCTATGCGATGCTACTTGGAGGACTTTAATCTACTCTCTTCTACATGCTGCAAGACGGAGGCTGCCAGAAGCGTAGTCTTCGATAGGACTAGTTATCCCCCTCTTATTCTGGCACTAAAGTCCAGTCCACCGATATTGCCTCTTTACACATATACCCATGCATATGTAGTGTAGTTCCTTGCTTGCGAGTACTTTGGATGAGTAATCATAGTTGCTTTGTGTGACGCCCGGATAATCAAGCTACAGTAAACCTCTGCTAATGATGCCACATCACCTCGATTACTGCTACTAACCTCGCGTTAGATCAAAACGTTTAAAAATCAAATTTGAATTTTTGACAAATAATAAAAGTTTTCAAATATTAGAACTACAATGTTCGGAGTGTGCAAATTATTGCATAGGTAATTATGGTGAAGAAATCACGCTTTTTCAAAATGCCTAAATACTTTAAAATGAATTAAAGTAGAAAGGGAAAATAAAAAAAAGGGAAAAGTCTAAAAGAAAAGGAAAGAAAGAAAACAACAGACCCCCCCCCCCCGCTGGGCCTCGTGGCCCAACTGGCCTTAGCCGCTCGAACAGGCCGGCCCACCCCCCACCACTTAACCCCCCCCCCCCCGGTCCACTAACGGAAACCCTAACCCCCACTTCTTCCCCCCCCCCGGTCCACTAACGGAAACCCTAACCCCCACTTCTTCCCCCCTCCCCCCCCCCCCCCCCCGATCCCTCACTCTCCCCACTCGCTCCCCACGTCCCTTCTCCCCTCTCCCCCGATCCAGATCTGGATCGGGGATGAAACCCCCCTTGACATCGATCCCCGTCGCCCCTCGCTCGAGACGCCCACCGGACCGCCGTCGCCGGAGCCGCCCACCGGACCGCCCCGTCCTCATCTCCTCTCCGCCATCCCCTCGTCACCGGACCGCACCCGCTCGTCATCGCCGTGCGCTGCCGCCTCTTCCTTGTCTGTCGCCGCCCGGAGCGCCTCCCCACCGGCCTGCTTCCTCTCCACCGTCGTCCCCGTCGACCACCCCGACTCCCACTGCCCCATGCCCTACAAACCCCGGTGAGGCCCACTGCCTCTCCTCCTCTCCTCCCACGATGTGCTCACCGTGGCCCTTGCACCGGCCATCCCCCCGTGCGCCTCTGCCCTCGCGCGACTCGCGCCCGCGACGCCCAGCTGCTCCTCTCGCTTCTCACCTACAGTTGCTACCGCTGAAGCTCCACGTCGGCGCTTCGCCCTGCCCCCTGCTCCCCGTGGTCGCGCACTGTGTGCCGTGGCCGCCGCCGCCCGTCGTTCCGCTTCCCCCATGCGGCGCCGCCTGGGTCCACCCCCGATGGCCGTCACCCACACTGGCCAAACGCCACCGCGCCCCGGTGGCCTCGCCTCGCCTCCCCGATCGGGCTCGGCCCTGCACGGGTGCGCCTGTAAGCGCACCGCTGGCGCCCGCGCCCGCTAAGGCCATGAGCCCATGACACGCGGGGCCCATGCCCCTGGAATGGTTAAAATAATAGTAATAGCATATTAAAAAAACAATAAAAATATATATTAATTAATTAACCCTGATTACTTAACCTATTTAGTTAATTAAAACACTAATCTCTCACTGACTAATGGGGCCCACAATTAATTAATCCTAATTAGTCTAAAACAAATCATATGTCACCTCTGTCTCAATGACAGGTGGGTCCCACTGGACCCACATGCTAGGGTTGACTCTGGTCAGCCGGGTTTGACCTGCTGAGGTCATGGTGATGTCATGCTGACATCACCTTTCACTGTTCTGGATAATGTTCGATTTAAATAATTAAATAAATTTCAAAAATGCATAAAACTTTGAGAAATAATATAAAATAAACCGTAACTCGGATGAAAAAACTTTTTACATGAAAGTTGCTCAGAACGACGAGACGAATCCGGGTACGCAGCCCGTTCGTCCGCCACACATCCCTAGCATAGCAAACACGCAACATTCCCCCTCCAGTTCATTTGTCCGAAAACGCGAAACACCGGGGATACTTTCTCGGATGTTTCCCCCTTTCGCCGGTATCACCTACTACCGCGTTAGCGCACCTAACACCGCTCATTGTCATGTCATGCATCGTCATGCTTATGTTTGCATTGTATTTACTGTTTCTTCCCCCTCTTCTCTCCGGTAGACTACGAGACCGTCGTTGTTGCTTCCCAGTTCGACTACGGAGTTGACGACCCCTCCTTCTTGCCAAAGCAACCAGGCAAGCCCCCCCCCCTTGATCACCAGATATCGCCTATTCTCCTCTATACTGCTTGCATTAGAGTAGTGTAGCATGTTACCGCCTTTCGTTAATCCTATTCTGATGCATAGCCTGTCATTGTTGCTACATCTGTTGATACCTTACTAGCAATCCTAAATACTTAGTATAGGATGCTAGTTTATCATATGTGGCCCTACATTCTTGTCAGTCTGCCTTGCTATTCTATCGGGTCGTGATCACTCGAGAGGTGATCATGGGTATATACTATACATATTTACATACTATACAGATGGTGACTAAAGCCGGGTTGGCTCGTTGAGTACCCGCAAGTGATTCCGATGTGGGGGATGGAAGGACAAGTGGCTCCATCCCGGTAGAGGTGGGCCTAGGTTCCCGACAGCCCCCGACTGTTACTTTGTGGCGGAGCGACAGGGCAGGTTGAGACCGCCTAGGCAAGAGGTGGGCCTGGCCCTGGTCGCCGTCCGTGGTTACTTCATAATAACACGCTTAACGAGATCTTGTTATTTGATCTGAGTTTGGCCACTGGCCTATACGCACAAACCAACTACGCGGGAAAGATATGGGCACTCGACGTCGTGGTATCAGCCGAAGCCTTCTTTACATCGGCGACTGAGCGGCGCGCGCCAGATTGGACCGTAAGCCTGCACTTGTATTAAGGGGGCTAGGTCTGCTTCCGGCCACGTTCATAACGTGCAGGTGTGCAATGGGCGATGGGCCCAGACCCCTGCGTGCATAGGATTTAGACCTGCGTGCTGACCTCTCTGTTGTGCCTAGGTGGGGCTGCGACGTGTTGATCTTCCGAGGCCGGGCATGACCCAGGAAAGTGTGTCCGGCCAAATGGGATCGAGCGTGTTGGGTTATGTGGTGCACCCCTGCAGGGAAGTTAATCTATTCGAATAGTCGTGTCCCTCGGTAAAAGGATGACCCGGAGTTGTACCTTGACCTTATGACAACTAGAACCGGATACTTAATAAAACACACCCAGACAAGTTCCACAGACAACCCGGTGATCGCTTTTCCACAGGGAGACGAGGGGAGGATCCCCGGTAGGATTATGCTATGCGATGCTACTTGGAGGACTTCAATCTACTCTCTTCTACATGCTGCAAGATGGAGGCTGCCAGAAGCGTAGTTTTTGATAGGACTAGCTATCCCCCTCTTATTAGGGCATTCTGCAGTTCAGTCCACTCATATTGCCTCCTTACACATATACCCATGCATATGTAGTGTAGCTCCTTGCTTGCGAGTACTTTGGATGAGTACTCACGATTGCTTTGCTCCCTCTTTTCCCCTGTTTTCCTCTTCTTCTCGGATGTCGCAACCAGACGTTGGAGCCCAAACGCCACCATCGATGATGACTACTACTCTGGAGGTGCCTACTACTACGTGCAGGCCGCTGACGACGACCAGGAGTAGTTTAGGAGGATCCCAGGCAGGAGGCTTTCACCTCTTTCGATTTGTATCCCAGTTTGTGCTAGCCATCTTATGGCAACTTGTTTACTTATGTCTGTACTCAGATATTGTTGCTTCCGCTGACTCGTCTATGATCGAGCACTTGTATTCGAGCCCTCGAGGCCCCTGGCTTGTATTATGATGCTTGTATGACTTATTTATGTTTTAGAGTTGTGTTGTGATATCTTCCCGTGAGTCCCTGATCTTTATTGTACACGTTTGCATGCATGATTAGTGTACAATTGAATCGGGGGCATCACAAGTTGGTATCAAAGCCGACTGCCTGCAGGAATCCTCCTTCCAAACTCCTTGGCCGAAGTTGAGTCTAGTCATTGCAAAACTTTTACTAACATGGTTGTGCAGCCCATGGGCCCACGTCGCCATTGGGTGGTACTAGGACTTTTACTCCTCGATCTATACTCTGGGACTCTGAACTCTTTTCTATTCGGGTTTAAATGGTTTTACTAACTCTAACATTAGGGTCTCGTGACCACTTCCTCCCGGAGAGCCCCTTAGTACAGATGATGGCCTGCTGCACCAGAAGATTCCGTAGATACTTTATAGTGTTCTCTCAAGACTTTGTGTCGTCGCTTTTTGCATTCCCTACCACTGTTATATCCTTAGGGATAACTGCATACACTTGCCAGTCTTACGTTCAACCCCATTGATCTTGTTATACAAGATGCCTTGAACTGCTCTTCGTTATTCCGAGAATCCTTTGAGCTTCCGCCTTGTAGTTCTTGCCCCATGAATACCCCTACAGATAATTTTCCCACACTTATCGAGTATCCTCTCATCCCCAGTTGATTCATGTATTTCAGAAAGGTCTTCGAAATACTATTCGATCTTCTGAAAATCCTCAACAACTTATTGCACTTGAAATTCTCGCTTGCTGCATTATGGTTAATCCCATAAGTAATCTTATTGGCATCCTTTGTCACTATCATTTTGAGTCCATTGATTCAATAAGTTGCGAATGCTTGCGATCCTCAATCAGATCCTAGAATTCATCCTTCAGACTCAGACGTCCTTCCGGACATGAGTTGGTTCCCGGCAATTCAAATCTTTATTGATTGTCCAACTAAGTGTTTTCAACTTATCCATCCTTGATCAGAGCGTCTGCTTCTGATCCTTCGTTTTGGAAACCATAATTTCTTTCTATTTAAGCATCAGACTAATCAGGTGATTCTTGAATCTGACGCCTCTGCATTCTTTCTTCCTCTGAGTGAGTACCGATACTCACATCAGCTCTGTTGTGGATGCCCGATCCATTGTTGGATTTTTATTCGATAGTGTCCTTCATATTCAATCACCTTGTGAGATCTTCCCCTGATACATAATGCCTTTGGTACACTGTATCCTCTGCTTGACCAACCATGCTCTGCTTTCAAGCTTGTGTATTTACTTTTGAAACTTGTGGTATATGTTACTAAGATGACCGATGGGTTGAACCTATGCCTTCCCCTAATCCGTGAGAACCCAAAAGTTTTCACAATTCATACTCTTTCGGTGTTCTACCAAATAAAATTTCAACACTACAGTTATATCAAAGCGAGAGGTGAATGAAATGATATGCATTAAAGAAGTGGGAGTCGACCTTGAACTTTGCGTTCATGCCCATGAAAATGATGTAGACCGTCTTGGAAGCTTCTTGAAAAATGATTATCCAGCTGTATGATTCTTTCGGCATTCTTGAATTGATTCCTTACAGTTATGGTTCCGACCATGCTGTCTTGATCTGGTATATCTGATGGGAATTCATTCCAGTGCCTCGTCTATTTTTGGCAATGTTGAAGTACCTACTGTCCTAGGTCAATGACCCGGTTCTACTTCTATCATGTTCTACCTTCGAGTATTACCCCCTGGTATCTCGAAGATGTCTTGCCATTGCACCACACCTTACTAACTTTGTTGAAGTAATGTCTTTTCCGTAATCACTCTACGGGTTCTGGGTTGTTGTCAACCGAGGACACCGACTAGTGAAATTATTTCCCACTACAAATTAAATACCCCTAATATTTTTACTGGGAAATTCTGAACCCAATCTGGTCATTCCTAGACTATTGGCTGCATCCTGGTCTTGCTATCTTTAACTGTGCTACCTCGTCCTTCTCTGGTGCACGAATTCTTCAGTGTGTGAGCACGACTTACTTCGAGCTTTCAACATCATGTTGCTTGTCTTGAGAGGCAACGTTGGTTCCGATCTTGCATCTTATATATTGATCCTATAACTTGCCACTTTGTTATTTCCTTGCGTATTGCCGTTGTTGTTTGATTGCATCCTCTTGAAACCTCCCAGCAAATGTGTCAGATCACTTTCAACACTTTGACTTCTTCTGAGATGTCAACTGTGTTCATGATGAGAATTACCCCTTGCCCTCGATGATTTTTATTATCATCGACAACACCCTTGACTCCCTTTCATCGTGAACTTGTCCACATTATGAATACAACTTGCTCTCCAGCTAGTGTTGTGTTTTGCCTTGAAGTATTACTGTCTTTTATGTCGAGAATGTTGTGGGGGAATTGCTCCACCTCTTAGAAATTTTTCGGTATGATGATACTTCTCGCTATCACCATTCTTCCTTGGTCCCCGTGTCGTTTTTAACCGGGATACCAATATGCTAACGATGTTGTTTGAGTTCTGTACTTCTAGCAACCCTATTTCTTTGAAGTCAACGATCGACAATTCGTTCTTAGACTATTGGTTATTGAATCGTGACTCTAACATTAATCTTGCTACCTAAGGTCATATTCCGGGCACACCTTTCAACTAATGATTGATGGTGTATGTTTTCCTCGAGCATACAACATTATATCATTTGAATTGACAATTGTCGTCTTCTTGTTCACCTTATTGTGGGAATCCATCCGTTTGGAATTCTCGATGAATTGTCGCTGAGCCCATCAGCCACCTCCTCATCCCCTCCTTGGTTTAATGATGAACTATTGTTTCAGGAACCCGCTCCCATAGTTCATTTCCTGAGAATCTTGCAATGCCGATTTGTGTTGCACCTTTTCTTCTCGAACATTCTAAGTCTGAGGTATCATGACACCAATTAGATCTGAATCTCGGTCAGATATGATGGTTGGGACAACTTTCCAAGAGTTATGATGTTGGTCCTTTGATGACCCGGTAATATGATGTCATGCCTAGCACCCCTGGCTGGAGGACCTATCATTATAATTTCTTTTGCAAGGATAACCATTCTTCATGGAGTAAATTGTAGGACTTATTTTATAAGTTGCTCCTGATGGATCATTTGTGTATCCAAAGTCCGGCCCTTGATTGAAACACCATATCATTGCTACCTCGAAGCATGACTATGATACCCCGCTCATCAACAAGAACATTGGAGGTGCGATGCTAAATGTTTCTTGGTCAGTCATCCGAACAACATTGTATGGGTAACATCTTGATTAATCCTTGCCTCTTTATCTGAATGGTTGGGTACTTGCTCTCCTACCATGTATGCCATGTTCTGCTTGTACATGGGAAGGATATACTCCTAATAATTGTGTGTAATCACAATTTTCCTTTCCATCGTTCTGTTTAATCTGATAATCGCGTTTTTCTTTCCATTCTTTTGTTTAACCTTTCCTGAATCTGACTTAACTAAGCAGAGATAATTCCCTGTTTAGGTAGGCACCTTGCTGTACCACTCTGTCTGTAAGATCCTGTTACTATTGTTGATGACATTGCGGTAACCACCGATGGGTGATAACTTTGCCAATTGGTTCGCCTCGTTCAACAAGCAGGAAAATTGCTCTCTTTGTTCCTCGTCCTTGGTACCGACTTTGTTGCTGGCATAGCTGACAAGCTATTCACTGACATGCCTCCCTGTCGTGGTTGTGCAAGATGTCACCACTCTTCCTACTTTCAACCCACATGGTGGGCCCATAACCCACAGGTCCACTGGATCGAAAACTGACTCTTCTTTACAACCCGGATTCTAATTTATCCTTTGCACCTGGCTTCGCATGTGATTCACGAACTAAGATCTATACCATTATTCAGCCTGGAATCAAACACCATGTTAATCTCGTTGTTCAAACCCCCATCCCAGCTTCTGTCTAGTCATCGAATGATTGCCTACCCGTTTGAAACTTTGGTACCATCGTATATTGCACTCAATGAATTCACTGAAATACAACTCGTGGGGTACCTTGTGTATTTCCCATTGAGTTCACCATCAGATGCCCAGCTTTGTGGAGATGCGTTCTTCCGGAGTTTTTTCCCTTGGTCGCGTTCGTAGGACGATGGAGATCCCGAAGAAAGGATGACAACTTGATCATGGTGACTTGAAGCAGAGAGATGAATACATCAACGAAAGGGATCAACCTCTTCGAAAGGGCAGCGAAGACCGAGAAGACTCGTTAGGTTTTTCGCTACCAGCACCTTTCCCCCCATACTCCACCGCTTAAATCTCGGGACGAGATTTCTTGTAGTGGAGGAGAATTGTGACGCCGGATAATCAAGCTACAGTAAACCTCTACTAATGATGCCACGTCACCTCGATTACTGCTACTAACCTCGCGTTAGATCAAAATGTTTAAAAATCAAATTTGAATTTTTGACAAATAATAAAAGTTTTCAAATATTAGAACTAAAATGTTCGGAGTGTGAAAATTATTGCATAAGTAATTATGGTGAAGAAATTGTGCTTTTTCAAAATGCCTAAATACTTTAAAATGAATTAAAGCAGAAAGGGAAAATAAAAAAAGGGAAGTCTAAAAGAAAAGGAAAGAAAGAAAACAACAGACCCCCCCCCCCGCTGGGCCTCGTGGCCCAACTGGCCTTAGCCGCCCGAACAGGCCGGCCCACCCCCCCCCCCCCCCACCACTTAACCCCCCGGGTCCACTGACTGAAACCCTAACCCCCACTTCTTCCCCCCCCCTTCCCCGATCCCCCACTCTCCCCACGTCCCTCCTCCCCTCTCCCCCGATCCAGATCTGGATCCGGGATGAAACCCCCCTCGACATCGATCCCCGTCGCCCCTTGCCCGAGACGCCCGACGTTGCTCCATGATGGACCGTCGTCGCCGGAGCCACCCACCGGACCGCCCCATCCTCATCTCCTCTCCGCCATCCCCTCGTCACCGGACCGCACCCGCTCGTCATCGCCGTGCGCCGCCGCCTCGCCCTCATCCGTCGCCGCCTGGAGCGCCTCCCCACCGGCCTACTTCCTCTCTGCCGTCGTCCCTGTCGACCACCCCGACTCCCACTGCCCCGTGCCCTACAAACCCCGGTGAGGCCCCTGGCCTCTCCTCCTCTTCTCCCACGACGCGCTCACCGCGTCCCTCGCACCGGCCATTGATGACCCACAAGTGTAGGGGATCTATCGTAGTCCTTTCGATAAGTAAGAGTTTTGAACCCAACGAGGAGCAGAAGGGAATGATAGGCGGTTTTCAGTAAGGTTTTCTGCAAGCACCAAAATTGTAGGTGATAGATAGTTTTATGATAAGATAAATAGTAACAAGTAACAAGTAAATAAAGTAAATAAGGTGCAGCAAGGTGGCCCAATCATTTATGTAGCAAAGGATAAGCTTGGACAACTTCTAATAATGAGAAAGGAGCTCCCGAGGACACATTGGGAATTATCGTCAAGCTAGTTTTCATCACGTTCATATGATTCACGTTCGGTACTTTGATAATTTGATATGTGGGTGGACCAGTACTTGGGTACTGCCCTTACTTGGACAAGCATCCCACTTATGATTAACCCCTATTGCAAGCATCCGCAACTACAACAAAAGTATTAAGGTAAACCTAACCATAGCATGAAACATGTGGATCCAAATTAGCCCCTAACGAAGCAACGCATAAACTAGGGTTTAAGCTTCTGTCACTCTAGCAACCCATCATCTACTTATTACTTCCCTATGCCCTCCTCTAGGCCCAATAATGGTGAAGTGTCATGTAGTCTACATTCACATGACACAACTAGAGGAGAAGACAACATACATCTCATGAAAATATCGAACGAATACCAAATTCACATGACTACTAATAGCAAGACTTCTCCCATGTCCTCAGGAACAAACGTAACTACTCACAAAGCATGTTCATGTTCATAATCAGAGGTGTAATAATATGCATTAAGGATCTGAACTATGATCTTCCACCAAGTAAACCGATAAGTATCAACTACAAGGAGTAATCAACACTACTAGCAACCCATAGGTACCAATTTGTGGTTTTGGATACAAGATTGGATACAAGAGATGAACTAGGGTTTGAGAGGAGATGGTGCTGGTGAAGATGTTGATGGAGATTGACCCCCTCCTGATGAGAGGATCGTTGGTGATGACGCTGGTGATGATTTCCCCCTCCCGGAGGGAAGTGTCCCCGGCAGAACAGCTCTGCCAGAGCCCTAGATTGGTTCCGCCAAGGTTCCGCCTCGTGGCGGCGGAGTTTCGTCCCATAAGCTTGCCCACGATTTTTTCCAGGGTAAAATTGATGATATAGCAGAAGATGGATGCCGGAGGCCCATCAGGGGGCCCAGGAGATATGGGGGCACCCTATAGGGGGGGGGGGCGCCCCCTGTCACCTGGACAGGGTGTGGGCCCCCTGGCTTATTTCTTTCGCTCAAAAATTCTTATAAATCCCAAAAAGTTGCTTCGTGGAGTTTCAGGACTTTTGGAGTTGTGCAGAATAGGTTTCCAACGTTTGCTCCTTTTCCAGCCAGAATTCCAGCTGCCGGCATTCCCCCTCTTAATGGTAAACCTTGTAAAATAAGAGAGAATAGCCATGAGTAATGAGATATAATGTGTAATAACAGCCCATAATGCAATAAATATTGATATAAAAGCATGATGCAAAATGGACGTATCAACTCCCCCAAGCTTAGACCTTGCTTGTCCTCAAGCGGAAGTCGAAATCGAAAAATATGTCCACATGTTTAGAGATAGAGGTGTCAATAAAAATAAAATACGAACATGAGGGCATCATGATCATTCTAATAACAGCAACATATATAGATTTATTCATATGATTTCCTATGCTCAAGTAACAAGCAATTCACAATGTCAAGTATGGTTCAAAAACTTCATTGGGAACTAACAAACTATAATATCAGTCAATAAAGCAATTGCAATTTATCGTAACATCAGAAAGAGTCAATAAAAGAGCTTTTCAGCAAGCTCACATACTCAACTATCACGTAGTCCTCTACAATTGCTAACACTCACGCAGTACTTGTGGTTATGGAGTTTCAGTCGGACACTGAGAAAGATAGGGGCTTATTGTGTTGCCTCCCAACGTATTCACCTTTAGGTGATGTCAACAATAATAGCCCATGCTAACGAACATCCAATTGGATATGTATATCATGATCTTTCAAACACGAAGAGCTTGCCAAAGGATAAAATGAAAAAGGGAAAGGTGGAAATCACCTTGACTCAAGCGCAAAATAAAAGCATAAAGTAAGAACATGAAGTAAAAGATAGGCCCTTCGCAGAGGGAAGCAGAGGTTGTCATGCGCTTTTAGGGTTGATGCATAAAATCTTAATGCAAAAGAACATCACTTTATATTGCCCCTTGTATGTGGACCTTTATTATGCAGTCCGTCGCTTTTATTACTTCCACAACAAGTTCGTACAAAGCTTATTTTCTCCGCACTAATAAGTCATACATAATTAGAGGGCAATTTTTATTGCTTGCACCGATGACAACTTACTTGAAGGATCTTACTCAATCCATAGGTAGGTATGGTGGACTCTCATGGCAAAACTGGGTTTAAGGGTAATTGGAAGCACAAGTAGTATTTCTACTTGGTGCTAGGAATTTGGCTAGCATGAGGGGGAAAGGCAAGCTCAACATGTTCGGAAGGTCAATGACAACATACTTTAACTGAGATGTGAGAAAACATAAACCATTATGTTGTCTTCCTTGTCCACCTTCAACTCTTTTAGCATGTCATACTTAATGAGTGCTCACAATTATAAAGATGTCCAAGATAGTGTATTTATATGTGAACCTCTCTTCCCTTATTACTTCCTATTAATTGCAACGATGACCAAGGCTACGTTCATCAACTTCCAACAATTTTTATGCCTCATACTTTCTATGTGTGAAGTTATCACTATCCATAAGATTAATATGAACTCTTTTATTCTTTCTGCTTTCTCAAGATCATAGCACATGGAAAAGCCCGTGAATCAACACTAATCTTTATTATAGATAGCTCACGGACTCGAATACAAAAAGAGATCTGTAACATCCCAAATTTTCAATTTGGAATGTTATACATTAGATCATCATGCATATCATATTTTTCTCGCATTTTCCGATCCTAGCAAATTTCACGCAACTCAAGGACCCTCGGAGAGAGTTGGAAGTTTCATTATTTTCATATTTGGGATTTCTCAAATTTTGAAAATAGGATCATTTGGATTTATTTAATTATCTTCATAAAGTTTTTCCTATAAAAAAATTTTAAGAGAGGGAATAATATGACTTTCCCAATATTTAGGAAAAATGAAGATATTATAAATAAATCAAGATTTGGTTTTGGAAGATTTATTTTGCTTAGGCAAAAATGAGCATTTTAAAAATTTATGCATGTTCGCCGTTTTTAAAGTTCATTTTGTTCGACTCATTTTTAGGAGTCGGGGAAAATTTGTTTTATTTAATTCGGAGTTCGTTTGGTATTTTATTTAATCCGTTTTGTTTTGTTTAAAAAAAAACAGCGCGCCCCCCCTGGGCCGAGGCCCAGCCGGCCCAGCACCCAGCACCCCGCCTCCCTCTCCCTCGCGCGCACGCAGCCGCCCGAGCGGGAGCTTCCCCGCCGCCGCACGCCTCCCGGAGTCCGGCTCCGACCCGGCGCCCTCTGCCCCTTCCCCAAGCCACCCGGCGACCCCCCCCCCCTCTTAAATACCCGGCACCCCCCCCCCTCTCTCTCACCCGCCGCCGCCCGCCTCCCCAAGCCGAGCCCGCCGCCGCCAAGGACGCCGCCGCCGCCGCCGTTCCCCGCCGCCGACGCCGGAACCACGCCGCCCCTCGCCGCCCCTCCCGACCCCGCCGGACCCCGCCACCCCGGAGCCCCGCCGGAGCCTCGCCGGCGAAGACCACCGGAGGTAGCCGCTGCCCCGCCACGATCCGGTTTTCCCTAAAAACCGATCCGTTTTTTAAAAAAAAAACTAGATTGGTTTTATTTTTCGGTTTTCTTATTTAACGAACGTTCACCGAACCGTTCGTTTCAATGAATGTGTTCGTTGGATTAGTTCTGTTAACGAACGTCCGTTATTTAAACCGTTCGTCGTTTTTCTTTTAATCGGATTTAATCTGTTATTTTTCTGATTCGATTTCCGATCCGATTTTCAAATCTGTTTTATTTCTTGCTCGTTTATCGGAATCAGGTGATTCAAACGCCTGGAGTTTCGTAACGAAACCGCCGTTCCGACTAACCAACTTTCACAGAGTTTTGCTACTGTGAAATTTTGACCTAATTTCAGATTTCTAAACCGAGTCGTTCTCTCTCGAGTTCCGACTTTCGATGCCTTATTTGATTCGATTCTTTTGCAACCAGGGTTCTTAAGTTGAATTCTCTGGTTAGATCTTTTATTCGAGATTTCCCTGTGCATTAGATGAGTACTTATTGTATGCTTGTTGTTTGTCTGCGATAGATTACCCGGATTGCGCCGCGTGTTACTTCGAATCTCTAGGCCACGCGGATCATCAGCAAGGCAAGTAACACTTGATCATATCTTTCCTACTACCCAGTTTTATTGCATTAGATCAACCCCAAACACTTGCATTGTTTAGGATCTAAATTAAATTGTGGGATTGGGAAGTAGAATTGAGGTAGTACCTATTACCTGTTACTTATGAAACCTTGGGAGTTACTTCTACGTTTGCTTATTATGCTATGCTATGCTAGTAGACGTGGATTGGGTGAGTGATATCCATGACAGATGTGAGATTGTTAATTTAATGGTTTATCTAAGGTGGCAACTTAAACACACATCTGGGTGGATTGAGGCACCTGATGTCTATCAGGACTTGCCTGTTTTTTTTTGGACCGCCACCCAGGCTCTAAGGGATCATAAGATCTTTCATGCTAGAAACTTCCGTGTGCAGCCACATGCTACTATGGGCTCTAGCATAGTTGACTAAGTTGTGCGAACTCTTACGGGGTGGACTAGCAGATGTAGGGGATGTAGGTGTACCGGTCTACCCCACATGTAAGGTGCTAGTGCTTCTGAAAGACTATGTCTCGGTCATCCGTTTCTCAAACACCATGTAGTGCGAGAAAACAAACGGAGGCGATCGAGTCATGTGGGGAAAAGTGCGCAAACCTCTGCAGAGTAACAAACTAATCATGATTAGCCGTGTCCCCGGTTATGGACACTTTGAGTATCTAGTACTTGAATATCATTGTGAATCTCAACATGTTACTTCTAATAAAAGCTATTGGGTTTTTAATGAGTACTTTTAATTGGGATTGAGGATGCTGTCAACCATTCTCAATGTTTAACAACCACCATGATAGTTAAACAAAATTATTCCTTTGATGTAGGGAAAAATTGGCTTTTCGCAAAACTGTAACCATAGAGCCTTACCACCAGCCAAATATGCATGTAGTATAGGCTTATTGTTTCATTACTCTCTATGTGTTACATTGCCAGCATATTCCATGTGCTGACCCGTTTTCGGGCTGCAACGTTAATGTTGCAGACTTTTCAGACGACGATTGAGGTGCGTTTAGGTCGTGGTTCTATACTCAGTGATGCCGATGGAGTTGATGGACTCACTTATCTTCCAAGCCTTCCGCTGTTATCGTTATTAGATGGCCTTAAGCCATATTTATTGTAATAAGTTTTTTTTAGCCATCGATGTAATAAGTGTGTGATTGCAACTCTGCTATAAAACCTCGATGTACTGTGTGGTGTCAGCATTACTGATCCAGGGATGACACCGTAGCACAGTAGACGTGATCCATTCGGGTCAGGTCGCTACAGAGATGGTATCAGAGCACACGCTGACTGTAGGACACGACCACTAAGTTAAAGCCATAGATCACTACTCTCCTCTCATTTTCTAACTCCTCATCTATTCTACTCTTTAGGATGAAGGACGCGAAGATTAAGTACACCCAACCGGATGAAGGCACACCATTTGGATTTCACTTGAAGGAAGTTACCAAGTACCTGAACATTGGACTACCAAGTTTCACCGGGACTTTCAACGCCACTCTGCCTGAAGAGGAGCGCTGGAAGATTCACGCTCACGTTCCAGGAAGGACATTCGCCCCAATCACCAAGCCTATAGATAGTGTTTTCAGTGCACCAACTTGGAGTCTGGGAAAGAGCATGGCAGCTCATATCACCATGGGACGCATTGGAGAAGTTTATCAAGAAGACCTCAAGGACACCATCTACCAGATTTGCGGACGCCGAGATGACAAATGGGACATAGTCAGCACCAAGAAGGATAGATCCATTGCAGCTTTTATCCAGGAGTTAAACCAGCACATTCGACGCCAGGAGAACCAGATGTGCAATGATATGGTAGAGTTGAAGAATGCGAAGGCAAGGATCATCGAGCTAGAAGGAGAACTAAAGTCTACACGCAAGGACTACATGGACGAGATCGTAGCTCTAGCAAGACACAATAACGATCTTAAGTATGAGATCGAAGAACTCAAGAAGAAGTTAGCATCCCAGGAGGACGACAAGTACGTCGCATGTCCAGACGACTACATCAACATCGACGACACCGATTCGGATCCAAGTGAACCCGATTTGAAGACGAAGCTGGAGCAGACATCATGGAATCTTCCACCGGTTCAAATTTCTAGATGACCACCACATATTAGTAGTATTCCCCCCCATGTAAACATTATAGTACACGCACTTGCGATAGTTAGATCATTGTAAGCCTTGTTTGATTGAATGGAGTGATTTTGTGTGCATTTGCTCATGTGCATTTGGGTAGTGATTCCCCTTAGACCTCATTCTATTCTAAATTTCTCTTCTTTTCTAAACCCATCAGATGCCTCCGAGACGTGACCCTGAATTCGTTTTCCCGCCAGAGATCACCCAACTGATCCAGCAGCAGAACACCTTGATTCAAACATTGGTGCAGAACCAGGGCAACAACAACAACAACCCACCACCACCACCTGCGGATCATTTGACTCGTTTCCTTAGACTAAATCCGCCGGTGTACTCCAGTAGCACCGAGCCGATTGTAGCAGATGATTGGCTCCGCAAGATAGGAAGGGAGTTGACCACTGCAGGATGCACAGATGGAGAAAGAGTGAAGTTTGCAGCACATCAGCTTGAAGGACCCGCAGCCGCATGGTGGGAGAATTTCACAGCCACTTACCCGGTAGACACTGTCACATGGGATCAATTTCAGCAAGCTTTTCGCACTGCCCATGTCTCAGCAGGAGCCATGGCCATGAAGAAGCGTGAGTTTCGCAACTTACGCCAAGGAGGAAGGACTGTTGGCCAGTATGTGGAGGAGTTTAGTAAGCTAGCACGTTATGCCCCAGATGACGTTGCTACAGATGCGGCTAAACAGGAGAAGTTTCTAGAAGGACTGAATGATGAACTAAGCATGCAGTTGATGGTAGCAAATTTCAATAACTACCAGGAGTTAGTAGACCGAGCCCTTATGATTGAAGGAAAGCAGCAGCAAATTGAGAACCGTAAGAGGAAGTATGGACAGGGGAAGTATAACTCTGGAGCCCAGCAGAAGCCCCGTTTTACCCCTAAACCGGGATTTAAGTTTCAGCACACCCATGGAGGAGGTAGCTCGCACAACCATAATGGCCACAAGAATGGTAATGGGAATGGAGGAAGCAACGGCCAGAACCGAACAACCCCATCAACCCCAACCAAGAGAGACCTGAGTCAAGTCACCTGTTTCAAGTGTTCGAAGACCGGACATTATGCCAATGACTGTCCAGAAGGCCAGAATGGAAATGGCAATGGAAGCTCTGGGAAGAAGCCCAACCCTTTCAATAGGGGACAGGTGAACCACGTTAATGTGGAGGAGATTGAAGATCAGCCCGATGCAGTAATCGGTAAGTTTTTGGTTAAGTCATTTACTGCACTCGTTCTTTTTGATACTGGTGCATCGCATTCATACATATCAAGGGGATTTGTGGAAAAGTATAGCCTGCCCACTAGGATTCTTAAAACACCTATGCTAGTAAGCTCGCCAGGAGCAGAATACATGGCCAGACAAGGATGTTTTCAAGTACCATTGAGTATAGGAAGGCATGTATTCCCAACGGATTTAATTATTCTGGAATCCCAAGGTCTGGATGTGATTCTTGGTATGGATTGGCTGTCGATGTATGGAGGAAACATCGATTGCGCCAGTAAGACAATTTTGCTTACCACACCAGAAGGAAGAAGGATTAAGTATGTATCCCGGCATGTGCCAAACAGGACACAAGTGAATTGCTTATCAGGAGTTGTGCAGGAGGAAGTACCAGTGGTAAAGGATTTTCCTGATGTATTTCCTGAGGAATTGCCAGGCATGCCACCGGATAGAGACATGGAGTTTTTGATTGAACTATTGCCAGGAACAGGCCCGATATCGAAGCGACCGTACCGGATGCCAGCAAAGGATTTGGTGGAAATTAAGAATCAGATTAAGGAGTTATTGGATAAAGGTTACATTCGCCCAAGCTCTTCACCTTGGGGATCACCCGTTTTGTTAGTGGAGAAGAAGGATGGATCTTTGAGAATGGTTGTTGATTATCGTGAATTGAATGCGGTAACAATCAAGAACAAGTACCCACTACCAATGATAAATGATCTGTTTGATCGTTTGCAAGGAGCCAAAGTGTTTTCCAAGATCGACTTGCGATCAGGGTACCATCAGTTGAAGATTCGGGAGCAAGACATACCCAAGACTGCATTTACCACGAGATATGGACTGTACGAGTATACCGTTATGTCATTTGGATTGACTAACGCACCAGCTTATTTCATGAACCTGATGAACAAAGTGTTTATGGAGTTTTTGGATAAGTTCGTCGTGGTGTTCATAGATGACATTTTGATTTTCTCGAAGAATGAAGAGGAACACAAGGAACATTTGCGATTGGTTTTGGAGAAGCTAAGAGAACATCAGTTATACGCCAAGTTCAGCAAATGTGAGTTTTGGCTAAAGGAAGTTGGATTTCTCGGACATGTTATATCCGGAGAAGGAATAGCAGTTGACCCCACAAAGGTTGAGACCGTAACTAATTGGGAAGCACCAACGACAGTTGGAGAGATTCGGAGTTTTCTTGGACTCGCAGGATACTACCGAAGATTCATTGAGAATTTCTCAAGGATTGCTAAGCCTATGACTGAATTGTTGAAGAAGGATAACAAATTCATATGGACTGAGGACTGTGAGGCAAGTTTTCAGGAGTTGAAGAAAAGATTGGTTACCTCACCAGTTTTGATATTGCCAGATCAGACTAAGGATTATGAGGTGTATTGCGACGCTTCACGTCGAGGACTTGGAGCAGTGCTTATGCAGGAAGGAAGAGTTGTTTCGTATGCTTCACGACAACTTAAGCCCCATGAGTTGAATTATGCCACTCATGATTTGGAGTTAGCAGCCGTTGTGCATGCCCTGAAGACGTGGAGACATTTTCTCATTGGAAATCATTGTGAAGTATATACGGATCACAAAAGTCTGAAGTACATCTTCACACAGAAGGAATTGAATCTCAGACAAAGGAGATGGTTAGAACTTATCAAGGATTATGATATGAGATTGCATTATCACCCCGGAAAGGCTAATGTCGTAGCAGACGCATTGAGCCGTAAGAGCCACGTCAATACCCTAATGATGGGAGGAATACCCAATGAGTTAGCCGAGGACCTTCGAGGGCTATGTTTGGAAATAGTTCCGAGAGGCTATGTAGCAACATTGGAGATTCAGTCGACACTGATGGACAAAATCAGAGAAGCCCAAAAGGCAGATAAGGAAGTTGCCTCTATAAAGGAGAAAATGGGCAAAGGAAAGGCTAAAGGATTTCGTGAGGATGAACACGATACCCTATGGTTTGAAGACTGTGTTTATGTGCCCAATAACCCAGAAATCAGGAAGTTGATTTTACAAGAAGCCCATGATTCACCCTATTCGATTCACCCAGGAAATACCAAGATGTATTTGGATTTGAAGAACACTTTCTGGTGGACCGGAATGAAGAAGGATATTGCGGAGTATGTAGCAATTTGCGATGTATGTCAGAGAGTAAAGGCAGAACATCAGAAGCCAGCAGGATTGTTACAACCGTTGCCGATACCCGAATGGAAGTGGGATAAACTAGGCATGGATTTCATCACAGGTTTGCCAAAGACCCGTTCAGGATATGACTCGATTTGGGTTATAGTCGACCGTTTAACAAAGGTAGCTCATTTCATTCCAGTCAAGACTACCTATAGCAGTGCTAAGTTGGCAAAGATATACATGACCAGAATTGTGTGTTTACACGGAGTTCCGAGGAGCATCGTATCAGATAGAGGAACCCAGTTTACCTCGAAATTTTGGAACCAGTTGCACGAGACATTGGGAACTAGATTGGAATTCAGTACAGCTTTCCACCCACAGACCGATGGACAGACTGAGAGAGTCAATCAGATTTTGGAAGATATGCTGAGAGCTTGTGCACTAGATTATGGATCTAGCTGGGATGATAATTTGTCGTATGCAGAATTTTCCTACAACAATAGTTACCAAACCAGCTTGAAGATGGCACCTTTCGAGGCTCTGTATGGAAGAAGGTGCAGGACACCGTTGTCATGGGACGAACTGGAGATCGTCAGTTGTTTGGACCAGATTTGATTAAGGAGTCTGAACAGAAGGTTAAGTTGATTCGAGACAGGCTCAAGGTAGCCCAGTCCAGACAGAAGAGCTATGCCGATTCAAAGCGCAAAGCGATTGAGTATGAAGTTGGAGACAGAGTATATCTCAGAGTATCCCCGCTTCGAGGAGTTAAGCGTTTTGGAGTTAAAGGAAAGTTAGCACCCCGTTTCGTTGGACCGTATAAGATTTTGCAACGTATGGGAGAAGTTGCTTATAAGTTGGAATTGCCAGAAGGACTGTCAGGAGTTCATGATGTATTCCATGTTTCTCAGTTGAAGAAATGTCACCCAGAGATAGCAGAGGTACCGTTAAGAGACACAGTGCCACTGGAAGCAATTCAGTTGAAGGATGATTTGACATATGAGGAAAAACCTGTTAAGATTCTCGATTATGCCAGCAGAGTTACCCGCAGCAAAGTTATCAAGTTTTGTAAAGTTCAGTGGAGCCACCACACTGAGGATGAAGCCACCTGGGAAAGAGAGGAAGTTTTGCTCAAGGACCACCCTCACCTATTTTCTAGCCAACCCGAATCTCGAGGGCGAGATTCATCTTAAGGGGGTAGGTTTGTAACATCCCAAATTTTCAATTTGGAATGTTATACATTAGGTCATCATGCATATCATATTTTTCTCGCATTCTCTGATCCTAGCAAATTTCACGCAACTCAAGGACCCTCGGAGAGAGTTGGAAGTTTCATTATTTTCATATTTGGGATTCTCAAATTTTGAAAATAGGATCATTTGGATTTATTTAATTATCTTCATAAAGTTTTTCCTATAAAAATTTTAAGAGAGGGAATAATATGACTTTCCCAATATTTAGGAAAAATGAAGATATTATAAATAAATCAAGATTTGGTTTTGGAAGATTTATTTTGCTTAGGCAAAAATGAGCATTTTAAAAATTTATGCATATTTGCCGTTTTTAAAGTTCATTTTGTTCGACTCATTTTTAGGAGTCGGGGAAAATTTGTTTTATTTAATTCGGAGTTCGTTTGGTATTTTATTTAATCCGTTTTGTTTTGTTTAAAAAAAAAACAGCGCCCCCCCCCTGGGCCGAGGCCCAGCCGGCCCAGCACCCCAGCGCCCCGCCTCCCTCTCCCTCGCGCGCACGCAGCCGCCCGAGCGGGAGCTCCCCGCCGCCGCACGCCTCCCGGAGTCCGGCTCCGACCCGGCGCCCTCTGCCCCTTCCCCAAGCCACCCGGCGACCCCCCCCCTCTTAAATACCCGGCACCCCCCCCCCTCTCTCTCACCCGCCGCCGCCCGCCTCCCCAAGCCGAGCCCGCCGCCGCCAAGGACGCCGCCGCCGCCGCCGTTCCCCGCCGCCGACGCCGGAACCACGCCGCCCCTCGCCGCCCTCCCGACCCCGCCGGACCCCGCCACCCCCGGAGCCCCGCCGGAGCCTCGCCGGCGAAGACCACCGGAGGTAGCCGCTGCCCCGCCCCGATCCGGTTTTCCCTAAAAACCGATCCGTTTTTTAAAAAAAAAACTAGATTGGTTTTATTTTTCGGTTTTCTTATTTAACGAACGTTCACCGAACCGTTCGTTTCAATGAATGTGTTCGTTGGATTAGTTCTGTTAACGAACGTCCGTTATTTAAACCGTTCGTCGTTTTTCTTTTAATCGGATTTAATCTGTTATTTTTCTGATTCGATTTCCGATCCAATTTTCAAATCTGTTTTATTTCTTGCTCGTTTATCGGAATCAGGTGATTCAAACGCCTGGAGTTTCGTAACGAAACCGCCGTTCCGACTAACCAACTTTCACAGAGTTTTGCTACTGTGAAATTTTGACCTAATTTCAGATTTCTAAACCGAGTCGTTCTCTCTCGAGTTCCGACTTTCGATGCCTTATTTGATTCGATTCTTTTGCAACCAGGGTTCTTAAGTTGAACTCTCTGGTTAGATCTTTTATTCGAGATTTCCCTGTGCATTAGATGAGTACTTATTGTATGCTTGTTGTTTGTCTGCGTTAGATCACCCGGAGTGCGCCGCTTGTTACTTCGAATCTCTAGGCCACGCGGATCATCAGCAAGGCAAGTAACACTTGATCATATCTTTCCTACTACCCAGTTTTATTGCATTAGATCAAACCCTCAAACACTTGCATTGTTTAGGATCTAAATTAAATTGTGGGATTGGGAAGTAAAATTGAGGTAGTACCTATTACCTGTTGCTTATGAAACCTTGGGAGTTACTTCTGCGTTTGCTTATTATGCTATGCTATGCCAGTAGACGTGGATTGGGTGAGTGATATCCATGACAGATGTGAGATTGTTAATTAATGGCTTATCTAAGGTGGCAACTTAAACACACATCTGGGTGGATTGAGGCACCTGATGTCTATCAGGACTTGCCTGTTTTTTTTTGGACCGCCACCCAGGCTCTAAGGGATCATAAGATTTTTCATGCTAGAAACTTCCGTGTGCAGCCACATGCTACTATGGGCTCTAGCATAGTTGACTAAGTTGTGCGAACTCTTACGGGGTGGACTAGCAGATGTAGGGGGTGTAGGTGTACCGGTCTACCCCACATGTAAGGTGCTAGTGCTTCTGAAAGACTATGTCTCGGTCATCCGTTTTCTCAAACACCATGTAGTGCGAGAAAACAAACGGAGGCGATCGAGTCATGTGGGGAAAAGTGCGCAAACCTCTGCAGAGTAACAAACTAATCATGATTAGCCGTGTCCCCGGTTATGGACAACTTGAGTATCTAGTACTTGAATATCTTTGTGAATCTCAACATGTTACTTCTAATAAAAGCTATTGGGTTTTTAATGAGTACTTTTAATTGGGATTGAGGATGCTGTCAACCATTCTCAATGTTTAACAACCACCATGATAGTTAAACAAAATTATTCCTTTGATGTAGGGAAAAATTGGCTTTTCGCAAAACTGTAACCATAGAGCCTTACCACCAGCCAAATATGCATGTAGTATAGGCTTATTGTTTCATTACTCTCTATGTGTTACATTGCCAGCATATTCCATGTGCTGACCCGTTTTCGGGCTGCAACGTTAATGTTGCAGACTTTTCAGACGACGATTGAGGTGCGTTTAGGTCGTGGTTCTATACTCAGTGATGCCGATGGAGTTGATGGACTCACTTATCTTCCAAGCCTTCCGCTGTTATCGTTATTAGATGGCCTTAAGCCATATTTATTGTAATAAGTTTTTTTTTAGCCATCGATGTAATAAGTGTGTGATTGCAACTCTGCTATAAAACCTCGATGTACTGTGTGGTGTCAGCATTACTGATCCAGGGATGACACCGTAGCACAGTAGACGTGATCCATTCGGGTCAGGTCGCTACAAGATCACAAAGCAAAACTCAAACTACTTGATATCAAAACTTCAATCTACTAGATCAAGATACTACTAAAAGGATCGAACTAAATAAAGCGGTAAAGATAGGAGTGTGATGGTGATACGATACCGGGGCACCTCCCCCAAGCTTGGCAGTTGCCAAGGAGAGTGCCCATACCCATGTGATTATTTCCTCGGAGGTGATGACGGTGGATAATCGCACATTGAGCGTAAAAGATCCTATGACTTGCGGATAATGCCCTTAAGCCCAGCAATATGATCCTTCAACAGAATATTCTCCTGTGTGAGATACTTGTTTTGTATGCGAGCTAACTCAATCATCTTGAAAGCTTCAATCTCTGTTGGAGTAAAGAGGTTAGGTAAAGGTTGAGGGATATCTTCTTCTTTCACCGCCGGGGCTTGAACCTCCATGGCTTCCTTGATCCCTTCATCCTTGTTGATCTCTTCTGATTCTTCTCTTTTCAGCTCTATCTTCAAAAGCCAAGCATCCTTGTCTTCATTGTTGGAGGAGGGTGAAGCCATGGCGCTCTAAATCTGCAACGGAAATAGCTCGAAGCGAAAACAGAGGATATTTGCGTGATACGGTGGTCAAAACCCTCGGGAGTATATATAATGAATTTTTACCGACCAAAATATGTAATGTGCAAGAAAACGGAGTCCGGGAAGCACACGAGGTGCTCATGAGACAGGGGGGCGCCCTACAGGGGGGCGCCCTCCAGTCTCGTGGGAGCCTCGTGTCCCTTACGGACTACTTCTTTCTTCCTAAAATTCTTAAATATTCCAAAACTGATAAAAATTGCCATTGGAGTTGTTTTGGAGTCGGTTTACTTACCGTACCACATACCTATGCCTTTTCGGAGTCTGGAACGTTCTGGAAAGTGTCCCTTATGTATTCCTCAGGGGTTACGGTTTCAATAATATTAGTTTCAACATTGATTGGATTACCTGAAATATAATGTTTAATTCTTTGACCGTTTAGCACCCTCGGATTTGTGCCTTCGAAGTTGTTGATTTGTATGGCACCAGAACGATAGACCTCCTCGATAACGTAGGGACCTTCCCATTTTGAGAGGAGTTTTCCTGCAAAAAATCTTAAACGAGAATTGAATAATAACGCATAATCTCCTATGTTAAACTCACGCTTTTGTATCCTCTTATCATGCCAACGTTTGACTTTTTCTTTGAAAAGCTTGGCATTCTCATAGGCTTAGGTTCTCCATTCATCAAGGGAAGTAATATCGAATAACCTCTTCTCACCGCAAGTTTGAAGTCATAATTGAGCTCTTTAATAGCCCAATATGCTTTATGTTCAAGTTCAAGAGGTAAATGACACGCTTTTCCATAAACCATCTTATAAGGAGACATACCCATAGGATTTTTGTATGCAGTTCTATAGGCCCATAATGCATCATCAAGTTTTTTGGACCAATTCTTTCTAGATCTATTCACAGTCTTTTGCAAATTAATTTGAGCTCTCTATTCCTGTAACACCCCCAGTGTCATGCTACAGTAATCCCCTGTTAATGGTGCCAGGTCACCATGCTTACTGAGCTATTTATCACTTGATGAAAAATCAGAGTCAAATTCAAATTCAAATTATGAGTGAAATTCAAAATTTCTCAAACATGCAAACTAAAATGTTCTTTAAATGGAAGATAATTCATAACTAATTATCTTTAGATAAATAACATTTCCTAAATTCATTATGTGGCTCAAACAACTATAACGGCATCAAACAGAAATTTAAAGTGCCATATCATTTATTAAAAATTCAAATGAAATCATTTTGGCTCCAAACCAATTTTTGGCGGTGGTAAATATTACACTATAATTGTTGAGCTAAGTCACGTGTTTTACAAAACTCTAATGGTGGCTAAGCAATTTGCAAAACAGGAATAAATCAAAAAAAAGAAAAGAAAAGGAAAGGAAAGCAGAAGGGAGGAGGGGAAGCCCCTGCCCCTGGGCCTAAGACCACAGAGACAGGCCCAGCCGGCCAGGCCCAGCTCTCCTACCTGGTCGCTCTCCCCTCCCTCCTGTTCCCCTGGTGCGTGTCGCTACAGGGGCACATCCCCGCCCGACCACCTCGTCGACGCCAACGCCGGGAGGGGATAAGGCCGCCACGACGCCTCGGCCTCCACCCATCTCTCCCACTTGCCCCCCTCTCGCTCGCCTTTGCGTCTCCCCTCCCCCAGATCCACCTCTCCCCTCTCCTCTCGCTCGATCCCGAGCGCGCTCGCCGTTGTTCTCCTCGTCCTCGCGGCCACCGAGGCCCGTTCACCTCGTCGGCCTGTCCAACCACTCTGCCTCCCTCGACTACACCTCCCCGACGAGCCACAAGACGCCGGGCACCCCCGAACGCTGCCCCGGCCTCGTCTTGCACTTCGGATCCCAGGAGCTCGCCGGCGTCGATCCACTGCACGGCAGCTCCTAAACCTCCCACGGGCCTTTCTTGCGCCGCGCGGTGAGCCCCTCATCGTCTCCCCTCACCCTCCTGGCCTCTTGAGCTCTCGTAGCCGCCGCTCTGCTTGCGCCTGAACACGTCGCCGTCGACGAGGTCGTTGCCGTCATTGTGGCCTTTGACCCGCTCACCCGAGCTCACCGTTGTGCTCCTGGGGTTCCTAGGATCCCAACACGCACGCGCACGCTCTCTCCCGTGCCTCCTAGCACCGTCCCCGATGAGCGTCCGAACGCATCGCCGCGGAGCTCGCCGCCGGCAAGGTTCCGGTGACCTTTTGGTCATGGGCTCAAGCCCGTTGCACTCCCCACACCGCGTAGCTACTCCCCAGCCTCTCCGTTTGCTCGATACCGCGTCGTAGCTCCATTTTCGTCGAGCACACGTGCACGCCGCCGCCTCCGCCGCTCGCCGGCGCCGATTCCGGCCAAGTCCGGCGATGCTACGGCCACCACTGCACGCGACGCTGAGAGCTTGTTTGAACGAGCCTAGCCCCGCTCCTCCCCGAGCCCTGTACGCGTTTTCCGGCGAGATCCGAGCCGTGCCGCCACATCTAGCATCGCCGGCGTTGAGCCTCCGGCCACGC
Source organism: Triticum aestivum (assembly GCF_018294505.1). Lineage (NCBI taxonomy): Eukaryota > Viridiplantae > Streptophyta > Magnoliopsida > Poales > Poaceae > Triticum > Triticum aestivum. The sequence goes on from NC_057795.1 coordinate 359,938,500, forward strand.
TAAGCTGGCACACCTGGGGCCACCCCCTGGGTCACTGCCAGTGGGGCCCCTGGCCCCCTGTTGACCTGGCCAACTATGCTGACTGGGCAGGCCCCAGCCACTGACGTGCGGGCCCCACCGCCTAATCCTCTAATTAAACGTTTTATAAACAAAACTAACTAGTTAACCTAACCAGTCACTGACATGTGGGGCCCAGTAGCTAAATAACCCCTGATTAGTTTGAAATAAGCTCTGTTAAGTAACAGAGGCTGACAGGTGGGTCCCCCATGCCAGTTTTGACCAGTCAACCGGACTGTTGACTGCTGACATCACTCCTACGTCATGCTGATGTCATATTTCCTTTTTCTGTTTATTTAAATAATTCCAAAAATTGCTTTAATCTTTGAAAATTCATAGAAAATAAACCGTAACTCGGATGAAAATACTTTCTACATGAAAGTTGCTCAGAATGATGAGACGAATCCGGATACGCAGCCCATTCGTCGACCACACACCTCTAACCTATCGAGCTCGCAACTTTCCCCGTCCGGTTCATCTGTCCGAAAACACGAAACACCGGGGATACTTTCCCGGATGTTTCCCCCTTCGGCGGTACCACCTACTACCGCGTTAGGGCACACCTAGCATCGTTACTTGTCTTGTCATGCATTGTTATGCATCTGTTTGCATTGTATTCATTGTTTCTTCCCCCTCTTCTCTCCGGTAGACTACGAGACCGACGCTGCTGCTGCCCAGTTCGACTACGGAGTTGACGACCCCTCCTTGCCAGAGCAACCAGGCAAGCCCCCCCCCCTTGACCACCAGATATCGCCTATTCTCCTCTATACTGCTTGCATTAGAGTAGTGTAGCATGTTACTGCTTTCCGTTAATCCTATTCTGATGCATAGCCTGACATTGTTGCTACATCTGTTGATACCTTACCTGCAATCCTAAATACTTAGTATAGGATGCTAGTTTATCATCATTGGCCCTACATTCTTGTCAGTCTGTCTTGCTATACTATTGGGCCGTGATCACTCGGGAGGTGATCACGGGTATATATCATACATACATACATACTATACAGATGGTGACTAAAGTCGGGTCAACTCGATGAGTACCCGCAAGTGATTCTGATGAGGGGGCTAAAAGGACAGGTGGCTCCATCCCGGTAGAGGTGGGCCTGGGTTCCCGACGGCCCCCGACTGTTACTTTATGGCGGAGCGACGGGGAAGGTTGAGACCACCTAGGAGACAGGTGGGCCTGGCCCTGTTCGGCGTTTGTGGATACTTAACACGCTTAACAAGATCTTGGTATTTGATCTGAGTCTGGCCATTTGGTCTATACGCACTAACCATCTACGTGGGAGTAGTTATGGGTATCCCGGCGTCGTGGTATCAGCCGAAGCCTTCTTGACGTCAGCGACTGAGCGGCGCGCGCCGGGTTGGACTGCGTTAACGCAACTTCCTTTGTAATGGAGGTTGCTAGGTCTGCTCACCGGCCGCGTACGCAACGTGCAGGTGTGCAATGGGCGATGGGCCCAGACCCCTGCGCGCATAGGATTTAGACCGGCGTGCTGACCTCTCTGTTGTGCCTAGGTGGGGCTGCGACGTGTTGATCTTCCGAGGCCGGGCATGACCCAGGAAAGTGTGTCCGGCCAAATGGGATCAAGCGTGTTGGGTTATGTGGTGCACCCCTGCAGGGAAGTTAATCTATTCGAATAGCCGTGATCTTCGGTAACAGGACTACTTGGAGTTGTACCTTGATCTTATGACAACTAGAACCGGATACTTAATAAAACACACCCTTCCAAGTTCCATAAACAACCCGGTGATCGCTTGTCCACAGGGCGGTGAGGGGAGGATCGCGGGTAGGATTATGCTATGCGATGCTACTGGAGATGCTACTTGGAGATGCTACTTGGAGGACTTCAGTCTACTCTCTTCTACATGCTGCAAGACGGAGGCTGCCAGAAGCGTAGTGTCACATCCCTAATTCTGGCCTGTCCTATGCCTGCTTCCATCTGAGCATCATGTTTAAATTTTTTGAAACCTGAACTGAGGAATTCAGAAGCCTCAAAACCCTAAATAAAAGAAGGGCAGAAACCCTAAAAATCTCATTCATTGTTCCAAAATGCTCTTCTTAAATGTTTGATAATTTTTGGCAAGGGTTCTGGTCCCAACCAAAATATTGAACATTTTTAAGGATTTATTTTTGGGACTTTGAATTTAATTCATTAGCTATTTGAATTTGAATTATATTCATATAATTAGAATATAATTTCAAATATCCCTGAATTATTTTATGAGCTTTTGGAAAGGTCCATCTAGCAAAATAAAATATTCAGAGGAGCTTTGGCATTGTTTGAATTATTATTTTAATTCAAAACAGTGGCAAAAGAATTAAATAAAAAGAAAACAGAACTGAAATAGAAATAAAAGACAGAGAAGGAAGTTACCTGGACTTACCTGTCCAGCCCAGCCGGCCTAGCTCCCCCCCCAGCCGGCCCAGCCCACCTCCCCCCTTGTCCTCTTCTTCCTCTGCCAGTAGGCAGAGGCGAGGCGTGGCGCGCGCCCGAAGAGCGCCGGCCACCTCCTGCTTCGCCGTGGCAGCCTCCCCGACTCCCTCGCGACGCCACGGAGCCGCCCTCGCCCCCTGCACCTCCCCTCTCTCCCCCTGGACCCCATTCCCTCCTCTGTTTCCCTCTCGCGCACACCACCGAGCGGAGCTCACCGCCATCGTCGCCGTACCCATGACCACGGCCACCCCCTCCCCTCTCCGACGTGCTCCCGAGCTCCTGCACCTCGTCGCCAACCCCCTCACCGAGCCACATGACCGGAAGGGCCCCGAGCAGCCGCCATCGTCATCATCTCCGAGCTTCGGCCCCGGTGCCGTCTCCGTCGAATTCGGCCACTCCGGCGCGCCCCCGAGCCCACTAACCCTCCCTACAGCTCCGCGGTGAGCCTCCGTGCAGAACCCCTCTCTCTCCCCTCGCCTTTGCGAGCTCTAGGCCATAGCCCGTCGCGGCTGAACTCCAGCCGCCGCTGACCATGTCGCCGCCGTGGCCTGAGCTCGAACGGGTCGCGCCCGTGCATCTTACCGAGCTCGTGGTGACTCCAGGAGGCTGCGCAATGCTTTACCTCACTTGCCCGTGCTCCACAACACCGTTTTCGCTGAGGCCCGAACTCCGACGCCGCCTCGGGCTCCATTCCGGCGAACCCCGGCCACCCCCGCACCTCCCGTTGGTCCCCCTAGATGCGCACGGGCGCGGGCTACCTCCTGGTGCCCTTGGCGCGTCGATCCGATGCCCCTAGCGCAAGTCCGGCGCTCCCCCGCCGTGCGAAATGGTCGCCGCCGGCGAAACCCCGGCGACTGCCGATGTGGCACGCCTAATTAGCACTAATGACGCTCTAAACACCCCCCACAGCCACTGACAGTGGGCCCCGTAGTGGGTCAAAGCCCGGGTCAACGCGGGATTAGCCCCTGTGTCACTGACGTGTGGACCCCACCCGTCAGGTTTGACCCTGACCGGCCCCTGTTGACTTGCTGACGTCATGCCGACGTCATGCTGACGCAGTAAAGTGTTTCTGGAATTAAATAAATTAGGAAATGATTTATAATTCCAGAAAATGCCTAAAACTTCAATAAATCATAGAAAATTAACCGTAACTCCAAATTAAATAATTTATATATGAAAAATTATCAGAAAAATTCAAGGAATCCATCTGTACCATTTTCATGCATGTTAGAACAACTTATAGGTGCTGTTTAGCACAAATCAATTAAATGGCATTTGAATAATCACATATGGAGTTTGAATTTGAATTTTATATTCAAACCAACTTCATTTAATCTGTTGCTAGTTGCATTAGCTCAAAACACATTCATATTGCCTTGTCATGAGCATGCATCATATTGTGCATTGCATTGATTGTATTTCTTCTTTGTTGCCGGTATTTGTCCCCTCTCGATAGACGTGATACCGATGATGTGATCGTTGACACTGATGAAGACCCAATGTTATCTTCAGAAGTGCCAGGCAAGCAAAACCCCCTTGTTCATTCCGATAAAATCCCACTCTCTCGCTTCTGCTCTCTTTTACTGCATTAGGACAACATCGATTCATCTGTTACTTGCTGCGGTAGCTGAACCCCTTTATCCTTTGCATGACCTGTCATTCCACAGTAAATAGATGAAACCCACTAGCATGAGTAGGAGTTGTTTGAGCCCTGTTGTGCCTACTCATTCATGTTTGTTTGTCATGCCTGCTACTGCTTAGAGTTGAGTCAGGTCTGATTCATCGGGGATGAATCAGAGGTGTGTGAACATGTCCTACTGTGTGTGAGCTAAGTGTGTGAACACGATTTGGTAAAGGTAGCGGTGAGAGGCCATGTAGGAGTACATGGTGGGTTGTCTCATTGTAGCCGTCCTCAGGAACTGAGTTCTGTGTTTGTGATCCATGATTCAGCTACTACCATACATTGGGCCCTGAAATATGACCCCGCTCGACTTCTTATTCACCCTTGTCCTCTGTCCAGGAGTTGCAAGTAGTTTCTGGTGTTTGTAGTATGCTGGAGGCCGTGGACAGCGCTGACCGTAGGGGTGGGCTGTGATGCGGTAGGCACGTGGCCGGGTAAACCGGGCGCCCGTTTGGTGTCATGGAACCCTGTTCACATCGTTTGGGGCTGTGAGCGAAACTCCGGCCGGATCTCCTCATGGATGGAACCCGAATAGGCGATAAACCTGGACTAGAGACTTGAGTGTTTAGGTAGGTCGTGGTCTACACCCACGTCGGCTTTCGCTTGAAGTCTGCCGAGCACATGTCGTGTGCAGACGCTAAGTGGTGGAAACATGTATGAAGAAGTACACCCCTGCAGGGTTAACATCATCTATTCGAATAGCCGTGTCCGCGGTAAAGGACTTTTGGGTTGCTTATATCAGTTCATAGACAAGTGAAAGTGGATACTCTAAAATACGCAAGATAAGCGTGAGTGCTATGGATGGCATTCTCGTAGGGAGACGGGAGCGGATCCATAGTGGTGTATTGGTTGGTGAATATGTGGACTCGTGTGCGCCACCTCAAAAGAGTTACTCGCAGTCGTAGTTTAGGATAGCCACCGAGTCAAAGCTGGCTTGCTGCAGTCAAACTCCACCATCCCCTTTGTTGATAATGATGCATATGTAGATAGTTCTGATGTAAGTCTTGATGGGTACATTTGTACTCACGTTTGCCTATTTTATATTTTTGCAGAGAGACTTCAGTCTCACTAGTAATTTCGCGTGGTCTTCAACGTTTAGCTTGTTACCTCAGCTACGATCTTGTGCCCTCGGCAGGATCTGATAAATAGTCAGGCTTCTTAGCCTTTTTCATTTATAGATGTCTGTACTCAGACATGATAGCTTCCGCTTGTGCTTTGACTTGTATGCTCTGAGTGTTGGGTCATGAGACCCATGATTGTAATATCTCGCTCCTCGGAGCCTATTGAATATAAATACTTGAGTTGTTGAGTCATGTTGTGATGCCATGTTGTGTTTGCACATATCGAGCATATTGTGTGTATGTTATTGAAATGCTTGGTATGTGTGGGATCTGACTATCTAGTTGTTTATCCTTAGTAGCCTCTCTTACCGGGAAATGTCTCCTAGTGTTTCCACTGAGCCATGGTAGCTTGCTACTGCTCCGGAACACTTAGGCTGGCCGGCATGTGTCCTTCTTTGTTCCTGTGTCTGTCCCTTCGGGGAAATGTCACGCGATGAATACCGGAGTCCTGTTAGCCCGCTACAGCCCGGTTCACCGGAGTCCTGCTAGCCCAGTGCTACAGCCTGGTTTCACTCGCTGATGACCGACACGTTCGATGCTGGGTCATGGATGCCTGTCCCTGTAAGTCTGTGCCACTTTGGGTTTACGACTAGCCATGTCAGCCCGGGCTCCTTATCATATGGATGCTAGCGACACTGTCATATACGTGTGCCAAAAGGCGCAAACGGTCCCGGGCTAAGGTAAGGCGACACCCGTGGGAATACCGTGCGTGAGGCCGCAAAGTGATATGAGGTGTTACATGCTAGATCGATGTGGCATTGAGTCGGGGTCCTGACAGCGTTGGTATCAGAGCTTGACTGCCTGTAGGATTACCAAGCCAAACTGGTCGAAGTTGAGTCTAGAAATTCTTAGTTATATGTAGGGGAATTGATTGTGGGATGGAACGTAAGGCTCTTTTTACTCCTTATACCTCATGGCCTTCTGATCTGAGTCATCATCTTCTCTTCTACGGGGATTAGGAACTAGGCTATCTCTTCTTTCTATCAGGATCACGTGTTACTAATCCGCAGACTTATAAGATTGTTGGATTTAAGTCTCAGTTCAGTTCCTACTACTTCCGTATGTTAATTGTTGATCTCGAAACCTTGATATTGTGCTTCTGAGTGGTTATGCCACCATTTTTGTGAATGTCTCAAGTCTTTTCTGAGCATTTACAGCCGTTATGCTGTCCGAGTCATCCCAGGTTTCTAAATAATCTGATGCATTTGCAAAATCCTTTCCCTCTGGTTTCGATGTTCCTTTATGCCAGCTCAATCACACTAATTGTTGAGTTGAGGTATTCTATTGCCTTGACATATATGTTGGAGGTATTATTATGACCCTAGGTGTCTTAGGGGATCATCTAGTAATTAGCCAGGATTTGTGTTCCCAGTGTGATGATTCTGGCCATCATTCTCGAAAGCATCCCGTGATGCTACTTAGTAGTAGGTATTCTGCTCCTGGGTTCTTGAACCCGAGATTCACTCTACCTACTTCATGTTGTTAGTAATTGCTAGCTCCTTTAGGATATTAGTAACCTTGTGATAGTCCTCGAGGTTCGTGGTATTTCCTTCTTCCAATTACCATGAACCACTCTTGGCAGGAGTTCTTCTGGATTAAAAGATCACAATTAGAGTACTCTTGAGGAGATCTCCACTCATAAATCGTGACTCTGCCAGTTCTACCTTTCTGCATGGGTTATCCGGAAGAAATATGTTGAACTTGGTTCGACATACTAATCTATGCATCCACAACTCAGAAAATTATATGTTCCTTTGAGTTGTTCTCTTTAGTTGCATTCTGACCCTCGTCTATCAATTGATAGTCAAGAGTATGCGTGCGTTCGTTTATCGATGCCTATTACTCTTGTGGTCCGTCAAGCCATTCTATCGCAGGATGACTAGGAGAAACAAACTCCAGTACCTCTTCCATATCTAGGATTGGGTCAAAGCAATTGTGCTCCGCAGATCAAAATGCCAACCCAGCTTTTGGTTCTGTTCTACCTTGGAGTATTACCCCCTTTATGTCAGAATTGTCATGAGAACTGCACCAACTCTCATGAACTTTGATGTAGTGATACTTCTCACCATCATTACTCATTCCTCGGTTCTGTGTGGTTATAACCGGAATGTCGACAAGTGAATCGTGATGTGTGAAATCAATACGCCTAGCAACCTCGTTGCTGGGTAGTTAAAGGACAATAATTTCATTCTTAGCGTGTTGGTTTTGAATCATCATTCTAAGGTTGATCATGCTACCTAGTCCATTCTCCTGGTTCACTCCTCGATCAATGAGTTAGGATTATTTCAAATCCTTGCTCTATTGATCATATCGTCTTGCCCTGAAAAGCAAGATTGTTCTCGAGCTTAGTAACATACCGGCAGTTCGTGATTTTCTGAATATCTTCTCAGAAGTATTACCAGGTTGTCACCTGACCGCTATGTTGAGTTCGTGATCAAGTTGGTTTATTCCTGTAAACCACCCCTTCTCCAAGAATCCGTGTTGGATACCCTGAGCTAGTTGGATAAGCTAAACAACAACTTGGAGAGTTGGAAGATAAAAGCTTGTCCGACTTAGTTCATGTTAAGGGATATCTTTGTGTGTGTGTGTGTGTGTGAGTTGAAGAAAGATGATATCTTCATCAATTGGTCCTTGTGAACAATTGTTGGATCTATTATCTTACCCAAACCTTTGATTGAGTATGGGCTATCGTCAAATCAAATCAGCACCAATGATGCTCGTAATGTTGTCTTATTCGTGGTTGATCCCTCGAGCATACACCATTACATCTTTGGTCTGACCAATGCTATCACCGTGTTCACTTAACTATGGAATTCCTTTTAAAAGGAAACCTAGATGAATTGTTGTTGAGCCCATTGACAACATCCTTATCTCCTCCATGGTCTTGTTGGACAATAAGTTAGTGTTGGAAACTTTTGAAAGCATTATCTTCATGCTAGCTCATGAAGTATTTGTTTGATGAAAGGAGTGACTTCCTCTTATACACGTGCATTTGGTGAAAGTTGCCGCCGTGAATTTGAGAAAGTTAGTTTTGCTTCCTCTGGAATCATCCCAAGTCAGTCATGCATATGTGCGAAGTATTCTATGGTTTGGAGACTTGCAACCTTCATTCCATATGTGTTCCGAGCACACCAAGCCACTGATTGATTTGTTCAAGGAGAAGAAGTTTCTTATTAAGAGCATGCCTTATGCAAGGACTTCAATATCCTCGATTATGGTTCCCCACCTGAACTTGGTAGTGTTTTGTTGTAAGACTACCATGTGATAATGTTTTGTCTAGGACAACGTGTTCACGTGTTTGTAGCAGAACCAACTCATGTTTTGGAGCTTGCTATCGTAGTTCATCTCCCGAGAATCCCGCAACGTCATCTCGTCGATTTGTGTTGCAAACTTTCATTTTTCTTCCTAGACTCGATGAGTCTGGAATATCCTGACACCAACCAGATCTGAATCTCAGGCAGATATGATGGTTGGAACATTTCCCAAGAACTATAATATTGGTCCCTCGATAACCGGTAAGGTGGATGTCGTGGCCAACACACCCAGCCGAAAGACCTATTATTGTAGTATCTTGATTGAAGAAGTTGGCCACCTCCCCATAGGGATTTCGTAGGATTTACTCCCTAGTTGCCCCTATGGATTTTGAGATCCCGAAGTCCGACCTTTTTACTTGATGTTCTAGATATCAAACCATATCTATGAATGGGTTACACTAGCACATCAAGGAGAACATTAGAAGCGGAGTGCTAAATGTCTCTCGGTCGATCATCCAGATTTTATTTCCTTGGCCCCGCCAAGGGTGAAATCTGAGAAGGTGTTATCTTCCTTTGCATCTGCATCATCCATCATCACTCGTCATGGTAGCAAGTTGTGTTGCCAGGATCCTTGACACGGATGTTGGTAAAATCTTGATGGATATGGAAATGCTCAAGTTCTTGAGAGCACGCACAAGCGCTACGTGTTATCATCGGCACTAACTGGGTTTGCTCTCAGTTTCCTCGGCAATGCTATGATCTATTCAACAGTGAATTCACTCTCTATTGTTGGGTTCTTCCCCAGTTACCAGAATCATTCCCAACATTTGTATTTTGTTCCCAGCTTGCACCACCAATGTGCCATTCTACCATGGGTCTCTTCCATTTCCGGTGATAAGCAAATTCATCCATTGCGTTGTCTTCAACAAGGTAATCCACATCATCCAAGTTTGAGTATGCCATTCTACCAACCCCCGCCAGTCGATTGCTGTGATTTGCCTTAGGCTGATATAGAGAGTCTCAATGATCTCTATATCAAAGGTAATTCTCTTTGCCACTCAAGGTAATAATCTACGGATCACCCTCCTCCAGGATGTTTCGTCGTGGTATCATAGCAACTAAACTCCTCGCTACGTGGACAAACGTATACCACCTTCTTAGGTGTGGAATTGTGTTCTACCTAGTGAACCTTCGTCATCCGTTTCTTTCCACCCCTCTTGATGTGTACCTCGTGTCTCAACCCGAGAGATGGTTCTATGTCTCATTCCGTGAGTTAATCCTGAGTTGTTCGATCTTCGAGGAGATCGACCCTTCTAGAGTCTCCTTCTCTCCAGGTCATGTTGGCAGGATTTCTCAGAGCAAGACTTCAAGACAATAATGGTGATCGAATCAACGTTCATTTGAAGTGCACCCTGGATCATGAAGATTATACTAGTTTGTGTTTCCCCTTCATCTTACCCTACGCTTGAATCTCGAGACGAGATTCTTGTTTAGTGGGGGTGAGTTGTCACATCCCTAATTCTGGCATGTCCTATGCCTGCTTCCATCTGAGCATCATGTTTAAATTTTTTGAAACCTGAACTGAGGAATTCAGAAGCCTCAAAACCCTAAATAAAAGAAGGGCAGAAACCCTAAAAATCTCATTCATTGTTCCAAAATGCTCTTCTTAAATGTTTGATAATTTTTGGCAAGGGTTCTGGTCCCAACCAAAATATTGAACATTTTTAAGGATTTATTTTTGGGACTTTGAATTTAATTCATTAGCTATTTGAATTTGAATTATATTCATATAATTAGAATATAATTTCAAATATCCCTGAATTATTTTATGAGCTTTTGGAAAGGTCCATCTAGCAAAATAAAATATTCAGAGGAGCTTTGGCATTGTTTGAATTATTATTTTAATTCAAAACAGTGGCAAAATAAATTAAATAAAACAAACAGAACAAAAAAAATAAAAAAGAGCAAGCCTACCTGGCCTTACCCGCGCAGCCACCAGAGCCGGCCCAGTTCCCCCCCCCCCCAGCCGGCCCAGCCCACCTCCCCCCTTGTCCTCTTCTTCCTCTGCCAGTAGGCAGAGGCGAGGCGTGGCGCGCGCCCGAAGAGCGCCGGCCACCTCCTGCTTCGCCGTGGCAGCCTCCCCGACTCCCTCGCGACGCCACGGAGCCGCCCTCGCCCCCTGCACCTCCCCTCTCTCCCCCTGGACCTCATTTCCTCCTCTGTTTCCCTCTCGCGCACACCACCGAGCGGAGCTCGCCGCCATCGTCGCCGTACCCATGACCACGGCCACCCCCTCCCCTCTCCGACGTGCTCCCGAGCTCCTGCACCTCGTCGCCAACCCCCTCACCGAGCCACGTGACCGGAAGGGCCCCGAGCAGCCGCCATCGTCATCATCTCCGAGCTTCGGCCCCGGTGCCGTCTCCGTCGAATTCGGCCACTCCGGCGCGCCCCCGAGCCCACTGACCCTCCCTACAGCTCCGCGGTGAGCCTCCGTGCAGAACCCCTCTCTCTCCCCTCGCGTTTGCGAGCTCTAGGCCATAGCCCGTCGCGGCTGAACTCCGGCCGCCGCTGACCATGTCGCCGCCGTGGCCTGAGCTCGAACGGGTCGCGCCCGTGCATCTCACCGAGCTCGTGGTGACTCCAGGAGGCTGCGCAATGCTTTACCTCACTTGCCCGTGCTCCACAACGCCGTTTTCGCCGAGGCCCGAACTCCGGCGCCGCCTCGGGCTCCATTCCGGCGAACCCCGGCCACCCCCGCACCTCCCGTTGGTCCCCCTAGATGCGCACGGGCGCGGGCTACCTCCTGGTGCCCTTGGCGCGTCGATCCGATGCCCCTAGCGCAAGTCCGGCGCTCCCCCGCCGTGCGGAATGGTCGCCGCCGGCGAAACCCCGGCGACTGCCGATGTGGCATGCCTAATTAGCACTAATGACGCTCTAAACACCCCCCACAGCCACTGACAGTGGGCCCCGTAGTGGGTCAAAGCCCGGGTCAACGCGGGATTAGCCCCTGTGTCACTGACGTGTGGACCCCACACGTCAGGTTTGACCCTGACCGGCCCCTGTTGACTTGCTGACGTCATGCCGACGTCATGCTGACGCAGTAAAGTGTTTCTGGAATTAAATAAATTAGGAAATGATTTATAATTCCATAAAATGCCTAAAACTTCAATAAATCATAGAAAATTAACCATAACTCCAAATTAAATAATTTATATATGAAAAATTATCAGAAAAATTCAAGGAATCCATCTGTACCATTTTCATGCATGTTAGAACAACTTATAGGTGCTGTTTAGCACAAATCAATTAAATGGCATTTGAATAATCACATATGGAGTTTGAATTTGAATTTTATATTCAAACCAACTTCATTTAATCTGTTGCTAGTTGCATTAGCTCAAAACACATTCATATTGCCATGTCATGATCATGCATCATATTGTGCATTGCATTGATTGTGTTCCTTCTTTGTTGCCGGTATTTGTCCCCTCTCGATAGACGTGATACCGATGATGTGATCGTTGACACTGATGAAGACTCAATGTTATCTTCAGAAGTGCCAGGCAAGCAAAACCCCCTTGTTCATTCCGATACAATCCTACTCTCTCGCTCCTGCTCTCTTTTACTGCATTAGGACAACACCGATTCATCTGTTACTTGCTGCGGTAGCTGAACCCCTTTATCCTTTGCATGACCTGTCATTGCCACAGTAAATAGATGAAACCCACTAGCATGAGTAGGAGTTGTTTGAGCCCTGTTGTGCCTACTCATTCATGCTTGTTTGTCATGCCTGCTACTGCTTAGAGTTGAGTCAGGTCTGATTCATCGGGGATGAATCAGAGGTGTGTGAACATGTCCTACTGTGTGTGAGCTAAGTGTGTGAACACGATTTGGTAAAGGTAGCGGTGAGAGGCCATGTAGGAGTACATGGTGGGTTGTCTCATTGTAGCCGTCCTCAGGAACTGAGTTCTGTGTTTGTGATCCATGATTCAGCTACTACCATACATTGGGCCCTGAAATATGACCCCGCTCGACTTCTTATTCACCCTTGTCCTCTGTCCAGGAGTTGCAAGTAGTTTCTGGTGTTTGTAGTATGCTGGAGGCCGTGGACAGCGCTGACCGTAGGGGTGGGCTGTGATGCGGTAGGCACGTGGCCGGGTAAACCGGGCGCCCGTTTGGTGTCACGGAACCCTGTTCACATCGTTTGGGGCTGTGAGCGAAACTCCGGCCGGATCTCCTCATGGATGGAACCCGAATAGGCGATAAACCTGGACTAGAGACTTGAGTGTTTAGGTAGGTCGTGGTCTACACCCACGTCGGCTTTCGCTTGAAGTCTGCCGAGCACATGTCGTGTGCAGACGCTAAGTGGTGGAAACATGTATGAAGAAGTACACCCCTGCAGGGTTAACATCATCTATTCGAATAGCCGTGTCCGCGGTAAAGGACTTCTGGGTTGCTTATATCAGTTCATAGACAAGTGAAAGTGGATACTCTAAAATACGCAAGATAAGCGTGAGTGCTATGGATGGCGTTCTCGTAGGGAGACGGGAGCGGATCCATAGTGGTGTATTGATATGGTGAATATGTGGACTCGTGTGCGCCACCTCAAAAGAGTTACTCGCAGTCGTAGTTCAGGATAGCCACCGAGTCAAAGCTGGCTTGCTGCAGTTAAACCCCACCATCCCCTTTGTTGATAATGATGCATATGTAGTTAGTTCTGATGTAAGTCTTGCTGGGTACATTTGTACTCACGTTTGCCTATTTTATGTTTTTGCAGAGAGACTTCAGTCTCACTAGTAATTTCCGCGTGGTCTTCGACGTTTAGCTTGTTACCTCAGCTACGATCTTGTGCCCTCGGCAGGATCTGATAGATAGTCAGGCTTCTCAGCCTTTTTCATTTATAGATGTCTGTACTCAGACATGATAGCTTCCGCTTGTGCTTTGACTTGTATGCTCTGAGTGTTGGGTCATGAGACCCATGATTGTAATATCTCGCTCCTCGGAGCCTATTGAATATAAATACTTGAGTTGTTGAGTCATGTTGTGATGCCATGTTGTGTTTGCACATATCGAGCATATTGTGTGTATGTTATTGAAATGCTTGGTATGTGTGGGATCTGACCATCTAGTTGTTTATCCTTAGTAGCCTCTCTTACCGGGAAATGTCTCCTAGTGTTTCCACTGAGCCATGGTAGCTTGCTACTGCTCCGGAACACTTAGGCTGGCCGGCATGTGTCCTTCTTCGTTCCTGTGTCTGTCCCTTCGGGGAAATGTCACGCGATGAATACCGGAGTCCTGTTAGCCCGCTACAGCCCGGTTCACCGGAGTCCTGCTAGCCCAGTGCTACAGCCTGGTTTCACTCGCTGATGACCGACACGTTCGATGCTGGGTCATGGATGCCTGTCCCTGTAAGTCTGTGCTACTTTGGGTTTACGACTAGCCATGTCAGCCCGGGCTCCTTATCATATGGATGCTAGCGACACTGTCATATACGTGTGCCAAAAGGCGCAAACGGTCCCGGGCTAAGGTAAGGCGACACCCGTGGGAATACCGTGCGTGAGGCCGCAAAGTGATATGAGGTGTTACATGCTAGATCGATGTGGCATTGAGTCGGGGTCCTGACACGTAGTCTTCGATAGGACTAGCTATCCCCCTCTTATTCTGGCTTTCTGCAGTTCATTCCACTGATATGGCCTCCTTACACATATACCCATGCATATGTAGTGTAGTTCCTTGCTTGCGAGTACTTTGGATGAGTATTCACGGTTGCTTTCTCCCCCCTTTTCCCCCTTTCCTTTCTTTCTGGTTGTCGCAACCAGATGCTGGAGTCCAGGAGCCAGATGCCACCGTCGACGACGACTCCTACTACACCGGAGGTGCCTACTACTACGTGCAGCCCGCTGACGATGACCAGGAGTAGTTAGGAGGATCCCAGGCAGGAGGCATGCGCCTCTTTCGATCTGTATCCCAGTTTGTGCTAGCCTTCTTAAGGCAAACTTGTTTAACTTATGTCTGTACTCAGATGTTGTTGCTTCCGCTGACTCGTCTATGATCGAGCACTTGTATTCGAGCCCTCGAGGCCCCTGGCTTGTATTATGATGCTTGTATGACTTATTTATGTTTTAGAGTTGTGTTGTGATATCTTCCCGTGAGTCCCTGATCTTGATCGTACACATTTGCTAGCATGATTAGTGTATGATTGAATCGGGGGCGTCACAAGTTGGTATCAGAGCCGACTGCCTGTAGGAATCCCCCTTCCACACTCTTTGGCTGAAGTTGAGTCTAGTCGATGAAAACTGTTTTACTAACATGGCTGTGCGGCCCATGGGCCCACGTCGCCATTGGGTGGTATTAGGATCTTTTACTCCTCGTCTATACTCTGGGGCTCTGATCTCTCTTCTATTCGGGTTAAATGATTTTACTAAATCTAACTCTAGGTTCTCGTAACTACTTCCTCCCGGAGAGCCACTCGATATAGGTGATCGCCTGATGCACTAGAAGATTCCGAAGTTACTCTCCGATGTTCCCTCGATACTTTGTGCCATCGCTTTTGCAATTCCCTTCCATCGATAAACCCCTATGGATAACCACGTATACTCTCCATTCATACAATGTTTCCCAGTTGATCTTGTTACTTCAAAATACCTCGAAATTTTCTCTGTTGTTCCGAGAATCCTTTGAGCTTAGTGCCTTGCTGTTCTTTGTCACCTGAATACCCCTACGGATAATACCCGCACTTATCGAGTATACGCTCATCCCTAGTTGTTCAGGTGTTTCACAAAAGTCTTTGAAATACTATTCAATCCTCCGAAAATCCTTAGCAGCTTTATTGTTCTGCAAAATACTTGTCTACTTGCTTTATGGATGCTTACCATATATCTGGCAATATTCACTAGTATCTTTTGACACTGTCATTTTGATCCTATTTGATTCAACACGTGTGCGAATGCACACAATCATCTATCAACCCTTCTAAATTATCTTTCCGGCTCAGACATTATTTTGAACATGTGCTGGTTATCGACCAATCAATTTGCCATCGATTGTACCCCTAAGCCTACTCAACTTATCCATCCTTGATCAGAGCGTTGCTTCTGATCCCCTGATTTGGAAATCATAATTCTTTTGCATTTGAACTTTGGATTAGTCAGTTGTTTCTATAGTTTGATCTCCTTGCATTGTTTCTTCCTCTGGTTGAGTACCGATGCTCACATCAAATCCCTTGTGGACCATCGGTTCTTTTGTTGGATTTTATCCAACAGTGTCCTTCATATTGACTAACCTTGAGAGCCTTTCCATGGGTATATAATGCCTTTGGTAAATTGTATCATCTGCCTTTGAACAATGCTCTACTTTCGAGCTTGTGTTACTTACTCCTGAAGTTTGTGGTATATGTTCCTAAGAGACCTTGATGGGTCGAACATATGCCTTTTCTAATCTGTGTGAACCCGGAATCTACTACGGGTCACTCTCTACTGATGTTATGTCAGATAAAATTTCAACACTACAGCTTCATCGAACGTGAGAAGTGAATGAAAGATTATACATTGAAGAAGTGGGAGTCGACCTCGAACTTTGTGTTCATGCCCATGGACACGATGTAGATCGTATCATTAAAGCTTATCTTAAATTAATTATCCCTTTGGTATAAGTTCATCTTATATCTGGGATCTGGCCTTTTGCAATCGTGGTTCCGACCATGTTCTCTTTTAAATACCATTTCTCGTGCAAGTTTAAGCACTGGTCTTCTATAGAGCAATAGCCCAGTCCAACCTCTACTTTGATCTGTCATCGAGTATTACCCCCTGGTATCTCGAGATTATCACGGAAGTGCATAACTTCTTATGAGTTCTTCATCAAGTGCTACATTCTCATTGATTCCAATTTTTCACGGGCTCTGAGTTATTTAACACTCAAAGCCACCGATAACTGACTCGAGTCCGCATCGCGATTAAGCAACTCTTGGTAACCTTCATTACTTACGAGTTTGAACTCAATCACGTCATTCCTAGCCTGTTTGGCTATATCCTTGTCGTGCCGATTTTAACTGTGCTACCTGGTCCTTCTTCCCAGAGCACAATTTTTGACGATGAGCTAAGCTTACGTCGATCTTCCTCATCATATCATTTCGCTTTGGACAGCAAGCTTGCTTTGGAGTTTGTGTCGTACCCATGGTTTCAATAACCTTTTGCTTCATCATTCCTTTGACTTGATTTCATCGCCAATTGATTACATCTTCATGAATTCTCTCGACAAATGTGTCGTGCTCATCATCAGCATTCTGAGCTCTTCCAGGATATCAATGGAATTCATGATGAGAAAGACAATCCTTGCCCTCGATGATTAGTGTTATCATCGACCACTCTGCTACTTTTCCTCCAACACAAACTTGTTCTTGTTTTGTGTTATACCTTGAGTTCCTTGCTATCCAGCAATTGTTTTTCTTTACATTGGAGTATTACCATCTTTTATGTCAAGAATGTCGTGAGAGTTTCACCACCTCTTAAGGAATTCTTGATACAATGATGCTTCTCACCATCATAATTCTTCTCTTGGTCCCCGTGTTGAGTGAACTCTGTTATGAGAATTTAATATCTCTAGCAACCTTGTTACTTAAGAGTTAATGGACAATAATTCCAATGTAGTGTGCTGGTTGCTAAATTTCCATTCCGACGTTGGTCGTGCAACCCAGCCCATATTTCGGGTGCCCCTTTCAACCAATATTTAATTGTGTATGTTTTCATCGAGCATACATCATTATATCGTTTGATCTAACAAGTGTTGCCACCTTGTTCACATCATTGTGGAAATCCATCTTTTGTTTATCTCGATGAATAGTCGCCGAGTCCATCAGCCAACTCGTCGTCTTCTCCTTGGTTTAATGTTGAACTCTTGTTTCGGAATTCGCTTCCATAGTTCATTTTCCGAGAATCTTACAATGTCATCTCGTCAATTTGTGTTGCACATTTCTTCTCAGACATCCTGAGTCTGAGGTATCATGACACCAATCGGATCTGAATCTCGGTTAGATATGATGGTTGGGACAACTTTCCAGGAGTTATGATGTTGGTCCTTTAATGACTCGGTAATATGATGTCATGCCTAGCATCCCTGGCTGCAGGACCTATCATTATAATTTCTTTTCCAAGGATAACCATTCTTCCTGGAGTAAATTGTAGGACTTACTTTATAAGTTGCTCCTAATGGATCATTTGTGTATCCAAAGTCCGACCCTTGATTGAAACACCATATCATTGCTACCTCGAAGCATGACTATGATACCCCGCTCACCAACAAGAACATTGGAGGCGCGATGCTAAATGTTTCTTGGTCAGTTATCCAAACACCGTTGTATGGGTAACATCTTGATTAATCCTTGCCTCTTATCTGAATGGTTGGGTACTTGCTCTCCTACCCTGTATGCCATGTTCTGCTTGTCCATGGGAAGGATATACTCCTAATAATTGTGTGTAATCACAATTTCCCTTTCCATTGTTCTGTTTAACCTGATGATCACATTTTCCTTTCCATTGTTTGATTTAACCTTTCTTGTGATCTATATGACCTAAGCAGTAATATGTAAACACCTCGTGGTACCGCTCTGTCAGTAAGACCCTGTTTCTACTGTTGATGACATTTCGGTAGCCACCGACGGACGGGAACTTTGCCTATTGGTCTGCCTCGTTCAACGAGCAGGAAAATGGTTCTCTTCGTCCCTCGCCCTTGGTATCGACATTGTTGCTGACATAATCGACAGGCTACCCTCTGACATGCCTTGCTTGCATGATCACGCAAGATGTCTCCGCCCTTCCTACTTTTAACCCACATGGTGGGCCCATAACCCACAGTTTGACATGATCGAAATCTGACTCTCCTGTACACCCTGTTGTCAAAGTTATTCCTCGCGCTTGACTTTGTAAGTAATTCAAGGGCCACCTGCCCAGTGATCTATTCTGGTACCTGATGCAATGCTTATTCACATTGCTCTAAACCCCTTCAACACTTCGTTTAAGGCATCGAACGATTGCCTGCCCGCTCGAAACTTCCCATGATACCTCCTTACTTTGCTCTCGATGTTTTATTAAGTTTCAACTCGAGAGATACTTCTGCCTCATTCCCTGAATTGTTCACCAGATAATTAACCCTATAAGGGTCAGTTCTCCTGAAGTTACTCTTTACTTCCCCACTTAAATCTCGGGACGAGATTTCTTGTAGTGGAGGAGATTTGTAACACCCCCAGTGTCATGCTACAGTAATCCCCTGTTAATGGTGCCAGGTCACCATGCTTACTGAGCTATTTATCACTTGATGAAAAATCAGAGTCAAATTCAAATTCAAATTATGAGTGAAATTCAAAATTTCTCAAACATGCAAACTAAAATGTTCTTTAAATGGAAGATAATTCATAACTAATTATCTTTAGATAAATAACATTTCCTAAATTCATTATGTGGCTCAAACAACTATAACGGCATCAAACAGAAATTTAAAGTGCCATATCATTTATTAAAAATTCAAATGAAATCATTTTGGCTCCAAACCAATTTTTGGCGGTGGTAAATATTACACTATAATTGTTGAGCTAAGTCACGTGTTTTACAAAACTCTAATGGTGGCTAAGCAATTTGCAAAACAGGAATAAATCAAAAAAAAGAAAAGAAAAGGAAAGGAAAGCAGAAGGGAGAGAGGGGAAGCCCCTGCCCCTGGGCCTAAGACCACAGAGACAGGCCCAGCCGGCCAGGCCCAGCTCTCCTACCTGGTCGCTCTCCCCTCCCTCCTGTTCCCCTGGTGCGTGTCGCTACAGGGGCACATCCCCGCCCGACCACCTCGTCGGCGCCAACGCCGGGAGGGGATAAGGCCGCCACGACGCCTCGGCCTCCACCCATCTCTCCCACTTGCCCCCCTCTCGCTCGCCTTTGCGCCTCCCCTCCCCCAGATCCACCTCTCCCCTCTCCTCTCGCTCGATCCCGAGCGCGCTCGCCGTTGTTCTCCTCGTCCTCGCGGCCATCGAGGCCCGTTCACCTCGCCGGCCTGTCCAACCACTCTGCCTCCCTTGACTACACCTCCCCGACGAGCCACAAGACGCCGGGCACCCCCGAACGCTGCCCCGGCCTCGTCTTGCACTTCGGATCCCAGGAGCTTGCCGGCGTCGATCCACTGCACGGCAGCTCCTAAACCTCCCACGGGCCTTTCTTGCACCGCGCGGTGAGCCCCTCATCCTCTCCCCACACCCTCCTGGCCTCTTGAGCTCTCGTAGCCGCCGCTCTTCTTGCGCCTGAACACGTCGCCGTCGACGAGGTCGTTGACGTCATTGTGGCCTTTGACCCGCTCACCCGAGCTCACCGTTGTGCTCCTGGGGTTCCTAGGAGCCCAAGACGCACGCGCACGCTCTCTCCCGTGCCTCCTAGCGCTGTCCCCAATGAGCGTCCGAACGCATCGCCGCGGAGCTCGCTGTCGGCAAGGTTCCGGTGACCTTTTGGTCACGGGCTCAAGCCCGTTGCACTCCCCACACCACGTAGCTACTCCCCAGCCTCTCCGTTTGCTCGATACCGCGCCGTAGCTCCATTTTCGTCGAGCACACGTGCACGCCGCCGCCTCCGCCGCTCGCCGACGCCGATTCCGGCCAAGTCCGGCGATGCTACGGCCACCACTGCACGCGGCGCTGAGAGCTTGTTTGAACGAGCCTAGCCCCGCTCCTCCCCGAGCCCTGTACGCGTTTTCCGGCGAGATCCGAGCCGTGCCGCCGCATCTAGCATCGCCGGCGTTGAGCCTCCGGCCACGCTAAGCTGGCACACCTGGGGCCACCCCCTGGGTCACTGCCAGTGGGGCCCCTGGCCCCCTGTTGACCTGGCCAACTATGCTGACTGGGCAGGCCCCAGCCATTGATGTGCGGGCCCCACCGCCTAATCCTCTAATTAAATGTTTTATAAACAAAACTAATTAGTTAACCTAACCAGTCACTAACATGTGGGCCCAGTAGCTAAATAACCCCTGATTAGTTTGAAATAAGCTCTATTAAGTAACAGAGGCTGACAGGTGGGTCCCCCGTGCCAGTTTTGACCAGTCAACCGGACTGTTGACTGCTGACGTCATGCTGACGTCATATTTCCTTTTTCTGTTTATTTAAATAATTCCAAAAATTGCTTTAATCTTTGAAAATTCATAGAAAATAAACCGTAACTCGGATGAAAATACTTTCTACATGAAAGTTGCTCAGAACGACGAGACGAATCCGGATACGTAGCCCGTTCTTCGACCACACACCTCTAACCTATCGAACTCGCAACTTTCCCTGTCCGGTTCATCTGTCCGAAAACGCGAAACACCGGGGATACTTTCCCGGATGTTTCCCCCTTCGCCGGTACCACCTACTACCGCGTTAGGGCACACCTAGCATCGTTACTTGTCTTGTCATGCATTGTTATGCATCTGTTTGCATTGTATTCATTGTTTCTTCCCCCTCTTCTCTCCGGTAGACTACGAGACCAACGCTGCTGCTGCCCAGTTCGACTACAGAGTTGACGACCCCTCCTTCTTGCCAGAGCAACCAGGCAAGCCCCCCCTGACCACCAGATATCGCCTATTCTCCTCTATACTGCTTGCATTAGAGTAGTGTAGCATGTTACTGCTTTCCATTAATCCTATTCTGATGCATAGCCTGACATTGTTGCTACATCTGTTGATACCTTACCTGCAATCCTAAATACTTAATATAGGATGCTAGTTTATCATCATTGGCCCTACATTCTTGTCAGTCTGCCTTGCTATACTATTGGGCCGTGATCACTCGGGAGGTGATCACGGGTATATATCATACATACATACATACTATACAGATGGTGACTAAAGTCGGGTCAACTCGATGAGTACCCGCAAGTGATTTTGATGAGGGGGCTGAAAGGACAGGTGGCTCCATCCCGGTAGAGGTGGGCCTGGGTTCCCGACGGCCCCCGACTGTTACTTTGTGGCGGAGCGATAGGGCAGGTTGAGACCACCTAGGAGACAGGTGGGCCTGTCCCTGTTCGGCGTTCGCGGATACTTAACACGCTTAACGAGATCTTAGTATTTGATCTGAGTCTGGCCATTTGGTCTATACGCACTAACCATCTACGCGGGAGTAGTTATGGGTATCCCGGCGTCGTGGTATCAGCCGAAGCCTTCTTGACGTCAGCGACTAAGCGGCGCGCACCGGGTTGGACTGCGTTAACGCAACTTCCTTTGTAATGGAGGTTGCTAGGTCTGCTCACCGGCCGCGTATGCAATGTGCAGGTGTGCAATGGGCGATGGGCCCAGACCCCTGCGCGCATAGGATTTAGACCGGAGTGCTGACCTCTCTGTTGTGCCTAGGTGGGGCTGCGACGTGTTGATCTTCCGAGGCTGGGCATGACCCAGGAAAGTGTGTCTGGCCAAATGGGATCGAGCGTGTTGGGTTATGTGGTGCACCCCTGCAGGGAAGTTAATCTATTCGAATAGCCGTGATCTTCGGTAACAGGACGACTTGGAGTTGTACCTTGACCTTATGACAACTAGAACCAGATACTTAATAAAACACACCCTTCCAAGTTCCACAGACAACCCGGTGATCGCTTTTCCACAGGGCGACGAGGGGAGGATCGCCGGGTAGGATTATGCTATGCGATGCTACTGGAGATGCTACTTGGAGATGCTACTTGGAGGACTTCAGTCTACTCTCTTCTACATGCTGCAAGACGGAGGCTGCCAGAAGCGTAGTCTTCGATAGGACTAGCTATCCCCCTCTTATTCTGGCTTTCTGCAGTTTAGTCCACTAATATGGCCTCCTTACACATATACCCATGCATATGTAGTGTAGTTCCTTGCTTGCGAGTACTTTGGATGAGTACTCACGGTTGCTTTCTCCCCCCTTTTCCCCCTTTCCTTTCTTTCTGGTTGTCGCAACCAGATGCTGGAGTCCAGGAGCCAGATGCCATCATCGATGATGACTCCTACTACACCGGAGGTGCCTACTACTACGTGCAGCCCGCTGACGACGACCAGGAGTAGTTAGGAGGATCCCAGGCAGGAGGTATGCGCCTCTTTCGATCTGTATCCCATTTTGTGCTAGCCTTCTTAAGGCAAACTTGTTTAACTTATGTCTGTAATCAGGTGTTGTTGCTTCCGCTGACTCGTCTATGATCGAGCACTTGTATTCGAGCCCTCGAGGCCCCTGGCTTGTATTATGATACTTGTATGACTTATTTATGTTTTAGAGTTGTGTTGTGATATCTTCCCGTGAGTCCCTGATCTTGATCGTACACATGTGCATGATTAGTGTATGATTGAATCGGGGGCGTCACAATTGCTCAACTCTACTTGACCACTAGACTGCGGATGATAAGGAGATGCTATTCTATGATTCACATCATACTTAGCGAGCATCTTATGGAAAGCACCATGAATGAAATGTGAACGACCATCAGTCATAAGATATCTAGTGACTCCAAACCTCGGAAAAATAACTTCTTTAAGCATTTTAATAGAAGTGTTATGATCAACACTACTAGTTGGCATAGCTTCTACCCACTTAGTAACGTAATCAACAACAACTAAAATATGTGTATATCCATTAGAGGCAAGAAAAGGTCCCATATAGTCAAAGCCCCAAACATCAAACGGTTCATAGGCATTTCTTGACATCTACTAATGTTACCTATTCTTTGACATTCATCACAAGATAAGACAAACTCACGAGCATCTTTGAAGAGAGTAGGCCAATAAAAACCAGATTGTAGTACCTTGTGTGCAGTTCTATCTCTAGCGTGGTGTCCTCCATAAGATTCAGAGTGACACTTGTGTAGGATCTGTTCCTGTTCATGCTCAGGCACACAACGTCTAATAACACCATCTGCTCCTTCTTTATAAAGGTGTGGATCATCCCAGAAGTAATGTCTTAAATCATAAAAGAACTTTTTCTTTTGCTGGTATGTGAAACTAGGTGGTAAATATTTAGCAACAATGTAATAAGCATAATCAGCATACCAAGGAGCAGTACGAGAAGCATTGACGACCGCTAATTGTTCATCAAGAAAGCTATCATTAATAGGCAGTGGGTCATCAAGAACATTTTCTAACCTAGACAAGTTATCTGCAACGGGGTTCTTAGCTCCCTTTCTATTAATAATATGGAAGTCAAATTCTTGGAGCAAGAGAACCCATCTAATGAGTCTAGGCTTAGCATCTTTCTTTTCCATAAGATATTTAATAGTAGCATGATCAGTGTGAATAGTAACTTTGAATCAACAATATAAGGTCTGAAATTATCACATGCAAACACAACTGCTAAGAACTCTTTTTCAGTAGTAGCATAATTTCTCTGGGCAGTATCAAGAGTCTTACTAGCATACTGGATAACATTCAATTTCTTATCAACTCTTTGCCCTAAAACAGCACCTACAGCATAATCACTAGCATCGCACATAATTTCAAAAGGTAAATTCCAATCAGGTGGCTGAACAATAGGTGCAGTGATCAAAGCTTTCTTAAGCACTTCAAACGCTTCTACAAAATCATCATCAAAGACAAAAGGAATATCTTTTTGCAATAGATTAGTCAGAGGCCTAGAGATTTTAGAAAAGTCCTTAATGAACCTCCTATAAAAACCGGCATGACCAAGGAAACTTCTTATACCTTTTATGTCCTTGGGACATGGCATGTTTTCAATAGCATCAACTTTGGCTTTATCAACTTCAATACCTCTCTCAGAGATCTTGTGCCCCAAGACAATGCCTTCATTCACCATAAAGTGACACTTTTCCCAATGCAGGACGAGACTAGTGTCTTTGCATCTCTGCAAAACTCGAGAACCCGGAATTAACTTCCAGACCCTCCTGTGTATATTTGTCAACCCCAGGATCATTGTTGACAACACAGCGAAATGATATCATCGCACAATGTGTAAAAGGTATTACAAGTTTAAATATATCTTGCCACAAGGCATACATAGAGAAATGTCTCATGACATTTATTACAATCAGAAACCAGCGGAAAGTACAGTGCGTAGCGACTCCATCTCAGCCACAGGCAGTCGATGTAGTCCACGTGACCTCACTCCTACGGATCGCCATAGTTGTCATAGTCATCACCTTCGCCTTCATGGAACTCTGTTGTTCAACAAAAGTATTGCCATGAGTACATTACGTACTCAACATGCCTCCCACGAGGAAGGACCTAATAGCTACATGTGGCTTCAAAGGAAGGTTGTATGGCTCATTTGCGTAAAGCTAATTTTGTTTGACAAATAAAGTAGTTGAATATAGCAGTTTTAGATGAAAACATGTTTTATCTCCAGAATAATATCTTACTTCAAGTGAGGATCCTCGATCAACTCACGTCCTTCATAGGTTTCAAGAATAGGGCAAAGAGGGAATAAGCAAGACAGGTCCCGTACGTCAAGAAAGATTCATGTGTCATCCATGACCGTGGTCATGGCTATTCGAATAGTTTTACACTCTGCAGAGGTTGTACACTTTACCCACACGACAGAATCCCGACTTGTTGCCACCAGTGGCCGCTAGCGTAGTACACCATTTGGTATACCGGCAGGGAGATTGTGGCGAGGTCTTTCATTAGACCAAACTTACTGTGCCAAGCCCACTAGGTTTCAACACGGAAGTAACCGCAGTTCACAGTCCGGGCCCCCCTTTTGTGCCGAGGACACTCCTCGCAAGGCAGCTATCCCATCTGCGGTACGGCGATGACGACAATAAGAGTGAACTAACTAATTAACCAAGACAGTGCCATATAGCATGTGGTTGTACTGTTATCACATTCTTCAAATCCAAGACTTATTAGGCCTCATGCGGCACGGATGACTGATTGCCCCCTTCAACTCGTGAAGGCAGCCAATCGCTCCTTCAATCCTTGATTCAGCTGTCGCCCGCACTAGTATTCAGATGGTAAGTTTCACCCAGAGTAGAAGAGAGTAGAGGAGTTCAACAAGGGCCAACTGGCCTAGCTCAGCGTTAAGTTTCAACTGTCAATGACCTAGAGGTCATTCAACAAAGCACCTATAGGATGATAAGCATGGCTAAGCATTTCTACTCTACTGGAACTATATACTTCTACACAAGTGTCAAGTAAATAAGCAACAAGCGGATCAAGGTAATGTGTCAATGGACACGCTAGCTATGAGAATTAAAATAGCATGCATAGAGTAACAATAAAACTCAATGCAATTTTGTAAACCATAGGATAAGTATGATCAAGAAGGAGGCATGCCTTCGTTGTTGAGTCCTTCTTCGGTAACCTGATTCTGTCCTTGTCCAACATCGTCGTCACTCCCTACTCATCGTAACGATAGCAAAAGACAAACAAATAAATACCAAAGCAATAACAAATCCAAATAGCATCCAAAACAATTTAAGAGTGGGTGGATAGCAAGATATTGATCAAGATGGAGACTCTGAAATGAGGTAGCACGATTGGATGTAAGAGAAAGGATTCATTGAAGTGACATGGTTGAGGTTGACACAGCTAAGGAATACTTGGCGATCAGGACCAACGTTCCAATACGAATATGCAATTAAACACTAGTAGTGCCCACTACACATCTCGACAAACTATATAGGAAACTACTATCTAACAAAGACAATGGCATCAACACACATGAAAAGGAACCATCCTATGCATTTAACCACACAATTTACAACATGACATGAAGAAGGTAATAGTTAACCACAAATAGATATTTAGATAGAATCTAAATATTTATAATGGTCAATAGTAGTCAAACATATACATCAACTATATAATAATTCAAAAGGCAATAGTTCTGTAAGACAAACGAACAAACATTACAAACCATACTAGTTAAGCAATCAAACATCTTTCAACCACAACTTGAATTGAATTGGATCTAGGTTTGGTCCTAAAGCAACTAAATGATATAGATACAATATTACAAACCAAACATATGTCAACTAATATAAACAAGTTAAACATCACATCAAATAAATAAGAGTTGTCCTATACATGACATGGTAATACATGCTAATGTAACCACAAACTACCACAAGAAAGAACATAGCATGTTTAAGAGTAACAATTAACCATAAATAAATATTTAGATGGTACTAAATATTTATAATGGTTAACATCAAGTAGAACCAAATATCAACCATAACAACTATCAGAAAACATGATATGACAAGAGCCAACCAACACTATGGTGAAAGCTAATTAAACAACTAAATAATAAGACACATCTCATACAAGGCATATGAGTAGAAAATAACAAAGAGGCCTTATATAATAAAACAAGCATCACACTTATGAGTTATAATGGAAACATACTAAAGTAGGATATGGTCTTACTACTAAACAATTAGTACTCAAGTAACCACTAGCGATAAGATTACCACTACATGATTAACAACAAAGCAACAATGTGCACTAAGCATATGAGAAAGACACAACTCAACCATTGGAAGGTAACTATCCTAATCATGTGATGAGCTAATGCAACATGTGCCAAACACTCATAACACTAACATGAGACAAGTCAAGCATATATGAGCAACACAAGTACAACTATATCACATGGAATATAATAACACACGAAAGATAACTAGCATGACTTGATGTCTAGACTTAGGCATACTACAAACGCAACAGTAAACTAGCCAAATATGATGCTAAGCATGGATGATCATGACACGAGATACCAAAATATGCTACTAATAAAATGCAACGTGTAACTATGATATAACCTAGTTGATAACAATTGACCTAAAGATCAAGCAGGACGTTAGCATACAACACTACCATGCTAGTTATGATAAATGAGAACATGGAAGCATACTAAGCACATAGGAAAGTATACAACTAGATCATCTCATCAACCAAATCAACATGTGTTATAGAAGCATGAATAACAAGATGACATGCATTTGTATGTAGTCATCATACACTTGAAAATATATAGAAGGTACACAACTAAGCATCATACAACACACAGATTGGTACACGCACGCGTTATGCAATCAAGTTATACAATCGAACATCATGACATGGTATTGATAAGGCAAGAAATTCTTAAATAAAAGAATGTATGGTATCAACAAATCACTATGATATATCTACCAAGTAAACGTTAACCAAATGTATGAACGTAAGGTACAAACTACCAAAGATATAACACATGGTAGGCTTACAACCAAATATGCCTTCTACTTGAGTAAATACTAATATGACATGTCAATCAACTAAGCATGCATAACTACTATCCTAGGTAAATATAACACGTTTGCTAATTACCAAGAAATAATAAACTAAACTCTATGTCACAACGAATAAATTCTATATATAATGCAAATATGACAATGACATAAAGCAACTATCCATGCAATACTAAACAATAAACATCTACAAAATCGCGTTAACAATTACTCAAAAGTTGCTACTAAAATAACACATAAAACATGACATGTCACACAACTTAGCAAAGTGATAAAGTGATCTTGAACCACGCATGATGCGACAGATAATTAAAATGCTAATAGAGTGCCTACAACAAGTAATTCATCACAACCATGGCTATGTTCTAAGTTAACATGCCAATTCAAGACAACTACTATAAAGAAACTAAACAACAAAATAATAAATTGACGGACCACTATCATAGGCATGACATGATTTTGAATATATAAAATACACATGCTACATGGATGTAAATGAATATAGAAAATATATCTATGATATATTCATGCTAAACAAAATGAAATAATCGAAACATGAAATATTCCATTATTCGATACATAAAGCAAAGTTTAGAATAATTCCACATAAATATAAGCATGTCGAGCGTTCACCAAATATTGTACGCTCGCAAACAAGAAGTATCAAACATAACCAAAATAATGATAATAAGATTACACTAATAATGCTCCAAATCTAATTAAAATAATAACACGCGTCATTCATGTATGAGGGATGATAACAAAACCAATCAACTCCTACACAAGGTAATAACTCGAAGGAACTAATACAAAGGCATATCATACTTTTAGATGATGCACAAAGTTATCTACACGAAATGCTACAAAAAAATAAAACGCACCTTCAAATCAATCGAGTAAAACATTTGATACTCCTAGGCATAACGAGAGACATAGAAATAACATACCAATAGAAAAATTTTACCAACACAAAACCTATTTGGATTCCATACAAAAAATGACTAAGATTATATCTCTTCTACCGATCACAAGATAGAACCCACAATCTAACCCCATCATTCGATTTCTACGGTCACATGGAGAATTTTATCTATTGGGCTCAAAGTCATATAATGAACAAAACTACAGAATTATGCCTATGCCATCGAATCGAATTCGGTTTCGGACACACGCGGCCAACGACAGAGATAGGTTGAATCATGATGTCTACGGGATACACTAGGTGATGACAAGTACGCATGCAAAAGGAATTTGATAGAGGCTCACCGAGTTTGATGGAACGGTGCGACAAACTTGATGAACAGTGTACGCGGACATGCAGAATTCTTCGTGTGTGGTCAACGGATCGAGTTCTTTCTTCTCTGAATGGGTTCATGGCATGGAGGAGAATCTTCTGGCACCATGGCTTGGATGAAGGTACTCCGAGTCACCCGGAACGAACACTCGCGTCCATGGAGCAGCAGTACTTCGGGAGAGATCGTGGGAGAACCGGGAAGGTAGAAGGCAGGAGGGATGAGAGGAATGACAGAGGACATCGAGAAGCACCTCTAAGTATTCACGGATTGGAAAAAGTGGAGAGTTAAGGGAATTAGAGGAGGGGCTTCCTTCATCTGTAAGTTTCTGTTATGTAGGTTTCTCTTCTCTTCATTGGGAACGAAACAAAGAGGAGGAAGGGATGCGCACAATATGGATACTAGACTTTAGTTTTGGAAACTGATGGGATTAATGGAAACTAAGGAGGAGTGCAGGAGGCAACAGTCACGCATGAGTGCTGGCTGTTTCTCTTCAGGTACCATGTGAGCGTACACAAAAGGAGGAGAAGGAGCGTCAGCTCGCTGGAGAGATGGGCCAAGTGGATGGAAGGCCAAGTTGAGGAGGGAAAAGGCAGAGAGGAAAAAAAAACATAGATGGGCTAGGCCCAATCTATCAGAGATGGAAAAAAAACAATGGCTTAACCCAACGAACATAAAGAGATGTTGGGCTAGGAGATTCGACCCACAGCCTTCTAGAGAAGGAAATATAATTTCCTAAAAGGAGAATCTAGGAAAGGAATAGAAGCTCAAACAAATATAAAGCAAACTGAAAAAAAAAACCGAGAGTCGAAGAAAGTGCAGACACGCATATTTAAATATGCTGAAGACGAGAAATAAAACCCGGCTAAAAGAAAAGAACAAAACTCAACTTTAATTTAAGTTGGCATTAGCTCAAGTTAAACTTCCAAATTATAAAGTCCAATTTAATCTTTGTTACCAAATAAAAACAACGAAAATTTTCTCGCCCTGATTTTTGGAAAACTTTTTCTTGAACATTCCGAGAATCAGGATGTTACAGATCTACCCCCCTTAAAAGAAATCTCGTCCCCGAGATTTGGGCCGACTAAAAAGAATGGGTTGGGCAAGCTTCGTCTTCGACGTAGTTCTTCTTAGAAACTTGTGGAACTACTATCGATTATGCACTATGTGACATGCGACTTGGGTCTTCATTGGATATATATCAATTGTTGGTCCTGTCTCCAACTTGCTCAAGGTTTGCAAGCAGTCCTTCGGTCCTGGCGTTGGTATCTGATAGCTTTTTTTTAGCGGTTGAGCATTCTTCGGCCTTGCCCTTCTTCTATAGGTCAAGCTTTGGGGCGACTGGACTTATTGATTCTTCCTTCAGGTTGAACTTTACGGTAGGTGTGGTGAAGGTCTTCAAATCTTCGTCTTATATGCAAATGAAGGTCTTCAAATCTTCGATCTCGACATGAATCACCGTCTACTTACCCCCTTAAAAGAGGTTTTCCATAAGGCTCACTTTGATAATAAACCTACAAACGGTTGTTGTGGCTTCCTTGCTCTCAAAGTGTCTTCCATGGTTTATAGAGAAGAGAGAAAAGCATAAAGATGATTAATAGAATCCTACACAGGGCGGAGATACCCCAGAAGATAGACAAAAGAAAACACCAAAAATAATATGCAGACAATACTCATACAAGAAAAGGTTTTGCGTCTACAAGCTACGAGTTCTATCACTACAAGGGTGTTAACCAACCTAATCCTATATGGCTGGTCACAATAAATCTTGGGGCAAATCTTCGAGTTGACGATTGGAGCATGATCGACGATTGTTGACTTCTTCATTCCTCGATGTGTCTCCTCTTGAAAACAATGTTGCCACTCGAGACTCCATGGTTGAAGTTATCTTCAAATTCTTGGCACATCATGTGAAGCTTCTGACTTTTCAATAGCAAGGGTAGGGGAAGGGTTTCTCACTACTATAAAGAAGAAGGTAGAGAAGTAGAGTTTAAATTTCAATTGAATAAGATGAGATGACAATAGCAATAGTGAAGGAGAAGAGTACGAGAATGATCCTTTTCAAAATAGTTTTTCTTATAACAATAGTCCATAAGGCTTTCCATTTCTAACTAAGGCCACGTGACTAGGTCGACATCGGCTCTGATACCACTTCTCTGAGAACCCGGAATTAACTTCCAGACCCTCCTGTGTATATTTGTCAACCCCAGGATCATTGTTGACAACACAGCGAAATGATATCATCGCACAATGCGTAGAAGGTATTACAAGTTTAAATATATCTTGCCACAAGGCATACATAGAGAAATGTCTCATGACATTTATTACAATCAGAAACCAGCGGAAAGTACAGTGCGTAGCGAATCCATCTCAGCCACAGGCAGTCGATATTGTCCACGTGACCTCACTCCTACGGATCGCCATAGTTGTCATAGTCATCACCTTCGCCTTCATGGAACTCTGTTGTTCAACAAAAGTATTGCCATGAGTACATTACGTACTCAACATGCCTCCCACGGGGAAGGACCTAATAGCTACATGTGGCTTCAAAGGAAGGTTGTATGGCTCATTTGCGTAAAGCTAATTTTGTTTGACAAATAAAGTAGTTGAATATAGCAGTTTTAGATGAAAACATGTTTTATCTCTAGAATAATATCTTTCTTCCAGTGAGGATCCTCGATCAACTCACGTCCTTCATAGGTTTCAAGAATAGGGCAAAGAGGGAATAAGCAAGACAGGTCCCGTACGTCAAGAAAGATTCATGTGTCATCCATGACCGTGGTCATGGCTATTCGAATAGTTTTACACTCTGCAGAGGTTGTACACTTTACCCACACGACAGAATCCCGACTTGTTGCCACCAGTGGCCGCTGGCGTAGTATACCATTTGGTATACCGGCAGGGAGATTGTGACGAGGTCTTTCATTAGACCAAACTTATTGTGCCAAGCCCACTAGGTTTCGACACGGAAGTAACCGCAGTTCATAGTCCGGGCCCCCCTTTTGTGCCGAGGACACTCCTCACAAGGCAGCTATCCCATCTGCGGTACGGCGATGACGACAATAAGAGTGAACTAACTAATTAACCAAGCCAGTGCCCATATAGCATGTGGCTGTACTGTTATCACAATCTTCAAATCCAAGACTTATTAGGCCTCATGCGGCACGGACGACTGATTGCCCCCTTCAACTCGTGAAGGCAGCCAATCACTCCTTCAATCCTTGATTCAGCTGTCGCCCGCACCAGTATTCAGATGGTAAGTTTCACCAAGAGTAGAAGAGAGTAGAGGAGTTCAACAAGGGCTAACTGGCCTAGCTCAGCGTTAAGTTTCAACTGTCAATGACCTAGAGGTCATTCAACAAAGCACCTATAGGATGATAAGCATGGCTAAGCATTTCTACTCTACTGGAACTATATACTTCTACACAAGTGTCAAGTTAATAGGCGACAAGCGGATCAAGGTAATGTGTCAATGGACACGCTAGCTACGAGAATTAAAATTGCATGCATATAGTAACAATAAAACTCAATGCAATTTTGTAAACCATAGGATAAGTATGATCAAGAAGGAGGCATGCCTTCGTTGTTGAGTCCTTCTTCGGTAACCTGATTCTGTCCTTGTCCAACATCGTCGTCACTCCCTACTCGTCGTAACGATAGCAAAAGACAAACAAATAAATACCAAAGCAATAACAAATCCAAATAGCATCCAAAACAATTTAAGAGTGGGTGGATAGCAAGATATTGATCAAGATGGAGACTCTGAAATGAGGTAGCACGATTGGATGTAAGAGAGAGGATTCATTGAAGTGAATGGTTGAGGTTGACACAGCTAAGGAATACTTGGCGATCAAGACCAACATTCCAATATGAATATGCAATTAAACACTAGTAGTGCCCACTACACATCTCGACAAACTATATAGGAAACTACTATCTAACAAAGACAATGGCATCAACACACATGAAAAGGAACCATCCTATGCATTTAACCACACAATTTACAACATGACATGAAGAAGGTAATAGTTAACCACAAATAGATATTTAGATAGAATCTAAATATTTATAATGGTCAATAGTAGTCAAACATATACATCAACTATATAATAATTCAAAAGGCAATAGTTCCGTAAGACAAACGAACAAACATTACAAACCATACTAGTTAAGCAATCAAACATCTTTCAACCACAACTTGAATTGAATTGGATATAGGTTTGGTCCTAAAGCAACTAAATGACATAGATACAATATTACAAACCAAACATATGTCAACTAATATAAACAAGTTAAACATCACATCAAATAAATAAGAGTTGTCCTATACATGACATGGTAATACATGCTAATGTAACCACAAACTACCACAAGAAAGAACATGGCATGTTTAAGAGTAACAATTAACCATAAATAAATATTTAAATGTTACTAAATATTTATAATGGTTAACATCAAGTAGAACCAATATCAACCATAACAACTATCAGAAAACATGATATAACAAGAGCCAACCAACACTATGGTGAAAGCTAATTAAACAACTAAATAATAAGACACATCTCATACAAGGCATATGAGTAGAAAATCACAAAGAGGCCTTATATAATAAAACAAGCATCACACTTACGAGTTATAATGGAAACATACTAAAGTAGGATATGGTCTTACTACTAGACAATTAGTACTCAAGTAACCACTAGCAATAAGATTACGACTACATGATTAACAACAAAGCAACAATGTGCACTAAGCATATGAGAAAGACACAACTCAACCATTGGAAGGTAACTATCCTAATCATGTGATGAGCTAATGCAACATGTGCCAAACACTCATAACACTAACATGAGACAAGTCAAGTATATATGAGCAACACAAGTACAACTATATCACATGGAATATAATAACACATGAAAGATAACTAGCATGACTTGATGTCTAGACTTAGGCATACTACAAATGCAGCAGTAAACTAAACCAGATATGATGCTAAGCATGGATGATCATGACACGAGATACCAAAATATGCTACTAACAAAATGCAACGTGTAACTATGATATAACCTAGTTGATAACAATTGACCTAAAGATCAAGCACGACGTTAGCATACAACACTACCATGCTAGTTACGATAAATGAGAACATGGAAGCATACTAAGCACATAGGAAAGTATACAACTAGATCATCTCATCAACCAAATCAACATGTGTTATAGAAGCATGAATAACAAGATGACATGCATTTGTATGTAGTCATCATACACTTGCAAATATATAAAAGGTACACAACTAAGCATCATACAACACACAGATTGGTACACGCACGCGTTATGCAATCAAGTTATACAATCGAACATCATGACATGGTATTGATAAGGCAAGAAATTCTTAAATAAAAGAATGTATGGTATCAACAAATCACTATGATATATCTACCAAGTAAACGTTAACCAAATGTATGAACGTAAGGTACAAACTACCAAAGATATAACACATGGTAGGCTTACAACCAAATATGCCTTCTACTTGAGTAAATACTAATATGACATGTCAATCAACTAAGCATGCATAACTACTATCCTAGGTAAATATAACACGTTTGCTAATTACCAAGAAATAATAAACTAAACTCTATGTCACAACGAATAAATTCTATATATAATGCAAATATGACAATGACATAAAGCAACTATCCATGCAATACTAAACAATAAACATCTACAAAATCGCGTTAACAATTACTCAAAAGTTGCTACTAAAATAACACATAAAACATGACATGTCACACAACTTAGCAAAGTGAGAAAGTGATCTTGAACCACGCATGATGCGACAGATAATTAAAATGCTAATAGAGTGCCTACAACAAGTAATTCATCACAACCATGGCTATGTTCTAAGTTAACATGCCAATTCAAGACAACTACTATAAAGAAACTAAACAACAAAATAATAAATTGACGGACCACTATCATAGGCATGACATGATTTTGAATATATAAAACACACATGCTACATGGATGTAAATGAATATAGAAAATATATCTATGATATATTCATGCTAAACAAAAGGAAATAATCGAAACATGAAATATTCCATTATTCGCTACATAAAGCAAAGTTTAGAATAATTCCACATAAATATAAGCATTTCGAGCGTTCACCAAATATTGTACGCTCGCAAACAAGAAGTATCAAACATAACCAAAATAATGATAATAAGATTACACTAATAATGCTCCAAATCTAATTAAAATAATAACACACGTCATTCATGTATGAGGGATGATAACAAGATCAAT
Organism: Triticum aestivum; assembly: GCF_018294505.1. Lineage (NCBI taxonomy): Eukaryota > Viridiplantae > Streptophyta > Magnoliopsida > Poales > Poaceae > Triticum > Triticum aestivum. The sequence continues at coordinate 359,973,845 of NC_057795.1, forward strand.
CAGCTCCTACACAAGGTAATAACTCGAAGGAACTAATACAAAGGCATATCATACTTTTAGATGATGCACAAAGTTATCTACACGAAATGCTACAAAAAAATAAAATGCACCTTCAAATCAATCGAGTAAAACAGTTGATACTCCTAGGCATAACGAGAGACATAGAAATAACATACCAATAGAAAAAATTTACCAACACAAAACCTATTTTGATTCCATACAAAAAAAATGACTAAGATTATATCTCTTCTACCGATCACAAGATAAAACCCACAATCTAACCCCATCATTGGATTTCTACGGTCACATGGAGAATTTTATCTATTGGGCTCAAAGTCATATAATGAACAAAACTACAAAATTATGCATATGCCATCGAATCGAATTCGGTTTCGGACACACGCGGCCAACGATAGAGATAGGTTGAATCATGATGTCTACGGGATACACTAGGTGATGACAAGTACGCATGCAAAAGGAATTTGATAGAGGCTCACCGAGTTTGATGGAACGGTGCGACGAACTTGATGAACAGTGTACGCAGACATGCAGAATTCTTCGTGTGTGGTCAACGAATCGAGTTCTTTCTTCTCTGAATGGGTTCATGGCATGGAGGAGAATCTTCTGGCACCATGGCTTGGATGGAGGTACTCCGAGTCACCCGGAATGAACACTCGCGTCCATGGAGCAGCAGTACTTCGGGAGAGATCATGGGAGAACCGGGAAGGTAGAAGGCAGGAGGGCTAAGAGGAATGACAGAGGACATCGAGAAGCACCTCTAAGTATTCACGGATTGGAAAAAGTGGAGAGTTAAGGGAATTAGAGGAGGGGCTTCCTTCATCTGTAAGTTTCTGTTATGTATGTTTCTCTTCTCTTCATTGGGAACGAAACAGAGAGGAGGAAGGGATGCGCACAATATGGATACTAGACTTTAGTTTTGGAAACTGATGGGATTAATGGAAATTAAGGAGGAGTGCAGGAGGCAACAGTCACGCATGAGTGCTGGCTGTTTCTCTTCAGGTACCATGTGAGCGTACAGAAAAGGAGGAGAAGGAGCGTTAGCTCGCTGGAGAGATGGGCCAAGTGGATGGAAGGCCAAGTTGAGGAGGGAAAAGGAAGAGAGGAAAAAACATAGATGGGCTAGGCCCAATCTATCAGAGATGGATAAAAAAACAATGGCTTAACCCAACGAACATAAAGAGATGTTGGGCTAGGAGATTCGACCCACAACCTTCTAGAGAAGGAAATATAATTTCCTAAAAGGAGAATCTAGGAAAGGAATAGAAGCTCAAACAAATATAAAACAAACTGAAAAAAAAACTGAGAGTCGAAGAAAGTGCAGACACGCATATTTAAATATGCTCAAGACGAGAAATAAAACCCGGCTAAAAGAAAAGAACAAAACTCAACTTTAGTTTAACTTGGCATTAGCTAAAGTTAAATCTTCCAAATTATAAAGTCCAATTTAAGCTTCGTTACCAAATAAAAACAACGAAAATTTTCTCGCCCTGATTTTTGGAAAACTTTTTCTTGAACATTCCGAGAATCGGGATGTTACACAAAACTCGATCAAGGTTGCTCAAACAATCATCAAAAGAGGATCCATAGACAGAGAAGTCATCCATGAATACCTCACAAATCTTTTCACAAAAATCAGAGAATATAGCCATCATGCATCTTTGAAAGGTAGCAGGTGCATTACATAAACTAAAAGGCATACGTCTATAAGCAAAAGTACCAAAAGGGCAAGTAAAAGTAGTTTTAGATTGATCCTTCGCAGACACAGGTATCTGAGAGAAACCAGAATAACCATATAGAAAGCAAAAATATGTGTGTTTGGATAGCCTTTCTAGCATTTGATCAATAAAAGGTAAAGGGTAATGATATTTCTTGGTAGCTTTATTTAACTTATGGAAATCAATTACCATCCTATAGCCTGTAATAATTCTTTGCGGGATCAATTCATCTTTATCATTCGGAACAACGGTAATACCTCCCTTTTTAGGGACACAATGGACAGGGCTTACCCATTCACTATCAGCAACGGGATAAATAATACCTGCCTCAAGGAGCTTTAGTATCTCTTTTCTTACCACTTCCTTCATCTTGGGATTTAATCGTCTTTGCGGATCTCTAACTGGTTTGGCATTGTCCTCCAATGTAATTTTGTGTTGACATAACGTGGGACTAACGCCCTTAAGATCATCCAGAGTATATCCAATAGATGCTCGGTGCTTCTTCGGAGTTTTCAATAATCTTTCTTCTTCCTTCTCTGAAAGGTTAGCACCAATAATAACAGGATATATTTCTTTCTCATCAAGATAAACATACTTGAGATTATCAGGTAATGGTTTGAGTTCAAACACGGGATCACCCTTGGGTGGAGGGGGATCCCCAAGAATTTCAACGAGAAGGTTATGTTTCAGCATAGGTTCCTGTTTAAGGAACACTTCATCTATTTCTTCCCTTTCCTTCATAAACATATCGTTTTCATGGTCTAGCAAATATTGTTCTAACGGATCAGTTGAAGGAACAACAATGGAAGCAAGACCAATAATCTCATCCTTGCTAGGTGGTTCCCTTTCACGAGGTTGTCTACTAAACTTAGCGAAATTAAACTCATGAGACATACCATCTATGCCAATAGTGACAATATTCTTTTCACAATTAATCTTAGCACTAGCTGTATTCTAGAAGGGTCTACCAAAAATAATTGGACAAAAGGCATCTTGTGGGGAAGCAAGAACAAGAAAATCAGCAGGGTATTTAACTTTCCCACACAAAAGTTCAACATCTCTAACAATCTCAATAGGTTTAATGGTATCCCTATTAGCAAGCTTAATAGTAACATCAATGTCTTCTAATTCAATGGGTGCAATGTCGTGCATAATTTCTTTATAAAGATCATAAGGTATCGCACTAGCACTAGCACCCATATCACATAAACCATGATAACAATGATCTCCTATTTTAACAGAAATAACAGGCGTGCCTACGACAGGTCTACGTGTCTTAGTGTCAGGTCTAGCAATATTAGCAGTCTCACCACAGAAAGAAATGTCATGCCCATATAAGTCCTCATCCAAGAGATCTTTAACCATAGCAATACTAGGTTCAACATTAATTTGCTCAGGAGGTGTATAAGTCCTAGTATTACTCTTACGAACAATAGTCGAAGCTTTAGCATGATCCTTTATCCTAACAGGAAAAGGAGGTCTTTCAACATAAGCAGTAGGAACAATAGGATCACTATAGGTAATAGTCTTTTCTTCGACTGTAATAGGTGCGACTACTTTCACTTCAACAGGAGGATTATATTTAAACCACTTCTCTTTAGGGATATCAACGTGAGTAGCAAAAGATTCACAGAAGGAAGCTACTATCTCAAAGTCAAGTCCATACTTAGCACTAAATCCACGAAAAGCATCGGTATCCATAAAAGATTTAACACAATCAAACTTAAGTGTCATACCTGACTCCTTACCATCGTCGGAACCCCAATCTTCAGAGTTGTGTTTAATTCTTTCCAATAAGTCCCATTTGAAATCAATAGTCTTCAGCATATAAGAACCAGCACAGGAAGTATCTAGCAGGTTGCGATTATCAAGAGAAAGCCGAGCATAAAAATTCTGAATAGTCATTTCCCGAGAGAGTTCATGATTGGGGCATGAATATAACATTGACTTAAGCCTCCCCCAAGCTTGAGCGATGCTTTCTCCTTCACGAGGCCAGAAATTATATATGTAATTACGATCACGATGAACAAGATGCATAGGATAGAACTTCTGGTGAAATTCCAACTTCAATCGCTTATAATTCCAAGATCTCGTATCATCACATAGCCTATACCATGTCAATGCATCTCCCTTCAAAGATAAAGGGAAGACCTTCCTTTTGACAACATCATCGGGAATACCTGCAAGCTTAAATAATCCACAAACTTCATCCACAAAGATAAGGTGTAAATCGGGATGCAATGTTCCATCTCCTGCAAATGGATTAGCTAGCAGTTTCTCTATCATACCCGAAGGAATCTCAAAGTAAATATTTTCATAAAGTTCAGTAGGTTGAGGAGCAACTCTTTGCTCTTCTGGTTGGGGTGAAGATACCCCAAACAAGCCCCTCAAAGGATTAGTTTCCATAGTGACAAGTAACAGAAAATTTCAGCACACTATATAAATGTTTCCTTACCAAGTTCCACTCACCAAAAGCGCTACACTCCCCGGCAACGGCGCCAGAAAAGAGTCTTGATGACCCACAAGTGTAGGGGATCTATCATAGTCCTTTCGATAAGTAAGAGTGTCGAACCCAACGAGGAGCAGAAGGAAATGATAAGCGGTTTTCAGTAAGGTTTTCTGCAAGCACTGAAATTGTAGGTGATAGATAGTTTTATGATAATATAAATAGTAACGAGTAACAAGTAAATAAAGTAAATAAGGTGCAGCAAGGTGGCCCAATACTTTATGTAGCAAAGGATAAGCCTGGACAACTTCTAATAATGAGAAAGGAGCTCCCGAGGACACATTGGGAATTATCGTCAAGCTAGTTTTCATCACGTTCATATGATTCGCGTTCGGTACTTTGATAATTTGATATGTGGGTGAACCGGTACTTGGGTACTACCCTTACTTGGATAAGCATCCCACTTATGATTAACCCCTATTGCAAGCATCCGCAACTACAACAAAAGTATTAAGGTAAACCTAACCATAGCATGAAACATGTGGATCCAAATTAGCCCCTAACGAAGCAACGCATAAACTAGGGTTTAAGCTTCTGTCACTCTAGCAACCCATCATCTACTTATTACTTCCCTATGCCCTCCTATAGGCCCAATAATGGTGAAGTGTCATGTAGTCGATGTTCACATGACACCACTAGAGGAGAAGACAACATACATCTCATCAAAATATCGAACGAATACCAAATTCACATGACTACTAATAGCAAGACTTCTCCCATGTCCTCAACAACAAACGTAACTACTCACAAAGCATATTCATGTTCATAATCAGAGGTGTAATAATATGCATTAAGGATCTGAACATATGATCTTCCACCAAGTAAACCAATAAGTATCAACTACAAGGAGTAATCAACACTACTAGCAACCCACAGGTACCAATTTGTGGTTTTGGATACAAGATTGGGTACAAGAGATGAACTAGGGTTTGAGAGGAGATGGTGCTGGTGAAGATGTTGATGGAGATTGACCCCCTTCCGATGAGAGGATCGTTGGTGATGACGTTGGTGATGATTTCCCCCTCCCGGAGGGAAGTGTCCCCGGCAGAACAGCTCTGCTAGAGCCCTAGATTGGTTCCGCCAAGGTTCCGCCTCGTGGTGGCGGAGTTTCATCCCGTAAGCTTGCCCATGAATTTTTAGAGGGTAAAAGTGATGATATAGCAGAAGATGGACGCCGGAGGCCCACCAGGGGGCCCAGGAGATAGGGGCGCGCCCTATAGGGGGGGGCTGTCTCCTGGACAGGGTGTGGGCCCCCTGGCCTATTTCTTTCGCTCAGAAATTCTTATAAATCCCAAAAAGTTGTTTCGTGGAGTTTCAGGACTTTTGGAGTTGTGCAGAATAGGTTTCCAACGTTTGCTCCTTTTCCAGCCAGAATTCCAGCTGCCGGCATTCCCCCTCTTAATGGTAAACCTTATAAAATAAGGGAGAATAGCCATAAGTAATGAGATATAATGTGTAATAACAGCCCATAATGCAATAAATATTGATATAAAAGCATGATGCAAAATGAACGTATCAGCCATCGCCCCGTGCGCCTTTGCCCTCGCGCGGCTCGCGCCCGCGACGCCCAGCTGCTCCTCCCGCTTCTCCCATGCTGCTACTATCGCTGGAGCTCCACGTCGGCGCTTCACCCTGCCCCCTGCTTCCCATGGTCACGCACTGTGTGCCGTGGCCACCGCCGCCCGCCGTTCCGCTTCCCCCATGCGGCGCCGCCCGGGTCCACCCCCGATGGCCGTCGCCCACACTGGCCAAACGCCACGGTGGCCTCGCCTCGCCTCCCCGATCAGGCTCAGCCCTGCACAGGTGCGCCCGTAAGCGCACCGCTGGCGCCCGCGCCCGCTAAGGCCATGAGACGCTGGCACGTGGGGCCCACGCCCCTGGAATGGTTAAAATAATAGTAATAACATATTAAAAAATAATAAATATATATATATATATATTAATTAATTAATTAACCCTGATTAATTAACCTATTTAGTTAATTAAAACACTTAATGTGGCCCACAATTAATTAATCCTAATTAGTCTAAAACAAATCCTATGTCACCTCTGTCTCAATGACAAGTGGGTCCCACAGGACCCACATGCTAGGGTTGACTCTGGTCAGCCGGGTTTGACCTGCTGATGTCATGGTGATGTCATGCTGACATCACCTTTCACTGTTCTGGATAATGTTCGATTTAAATAATTAAATAAATTTCAAAAATGCATAAAACCTTGAAAAATAATATAAAATAAACCGTAACTCGGATGAAAAAACTTTTTACATGAAAGTTGCTCAGAACGACGAGACGAATCCGGATACGCAGCCCGTTCGTCCGCCACACATCCCTAGCATAGCAAACACGCAACTTTTCCCCTCCGATTCATCTGTCCAAAAACGCGAAACACCGGGATACTTTCCCGGATGTTTCCCCCTTTCACCGGTATCACCTACTACCGCGTTAGGGCACACCTAACACCACTCATTGTCATGTCATGCATCGTCATGCTTATGTTTGCATTGTATTTACTATTTCTTTCCCCTCTTCTCTCCGGTAGACTACAAGACCGACGCTGTTGCTGCCCAGTTCGACTACGGAGTTGACGACCCCTCCTTGCCAGAGCAACCAGGCAAGCCCCCCCTCCCCCCCCTTGATCACCAGATATTGCCTATTCTCCTCTATACTACTTGCATTAGAGTAGTGTAGCATGTTACTGCTTTCTGTTAATCCTATTCTGATGCATGGCATGTCATTGTTGCTACATCTGTTGATACCTTACCAACAATCCTAAATACTTAGTATAGGATGCTAGTTTATCATCTGTGGCCCTACATTCTTTATAGTCTGCCTTGCTATACTATCGGGCCGTGATCACTCGGGAGGTGATCATGGGTATATACTATATGAAAGGTCGAGGATGTCGCCTAGAGGGGGGGTGAATAGGTGCTTTAAAATAATTACGGTTTAGGCTTGAACAAATGCGGAATAAACCTAACGGTTAATTTGTCAAGCACAAAACCTACAACAACTAGGCTCACCTATGTGCACCAACAACTTATGCTAAGCGAGATAAGCAACTATGTGATAGCAAGATATATGAGGAAGAACAATATGGCTATCACAAAGTAAAGTGCATAAGTAAAGGGGCTCGGGTAAGAGATAACCGAGGCACGCGGAGACGACGATGTATCCCGAAGTTCACACCCTTGCGGATGCTAATCTCCGTTTGGAGCGGTGTGGAGGCACAATGCTCCCCAAGAAGCCACTAGGGCCACCGTAATCTCCTCACGCCCTCGCACAATGCAAGATGCCGTGATTCCACTAAGGGACCCTTGAGGGCGGTCACCGAACCCGTACAAATGGCAACCCTTGGGGGCGGTCACCGAACCCGTACACTTTGGCAACCCTTGGGGGCGGTCACCGGAACCCGTCAAATTGCTCGGGGCGATCTCCACAACCTAATTGGAGACCCCGACGCTTGCCCGAAGCCTTACACCACAATGATTGAGCTCCGAACACTACCAACCGACTAGGGCGCCCAAGCACCCAAGAGGAACAAGCTCAAGGGCACCAAGCACCCAAGAGTAATAAGCTTCTCAACTTGTAACTTCCACGTATCACCGTGGAGAACTCAAACAGATGCACAAATGCAATGGCAAGGGCACACAGAGTGCCCAAGTCCTTCTCTCTCAAATCCCACCAAAGCAACTAATGCTAGGGAGGAAAATGAGAGGAAGGACAAGAAGGAGAACACCAAGAACTCCAAGAACTAGATCCAAGGGGTTCCCCTCACATAGAGGAGAAAGTGATTGGTGGAAATGTGGATCTAGATCTCCTCTCTCTTTTCCCCAAAAACTAGCAAGAATCCATGGAGGGATTGAGAGATAGCAAGCTCGGAGAAGGTAAACAATGGGGGAAGAACACGAGCTCAAAAGATAAGGTTCATTGGGGAAGAAGACCCCCTTTTATAGGTGGGGGAAAAACCAACCGTTATCCCACTCACCAGCCCCGCACAGAGCGGTACTACCGCTAGGGAAGGGCTGTACTACCGCTCCGGGCGGTACTACCGCTCAACCCAGCGATACTGCCGCGCTGCCAGGGCCCTGACCCCAGGGCGGTACTACTGCTAGGGAAGAGCGGTACTACCGCTTAGGGCGCTACTACCGCTCCTACTGCCACCCTTAGTGCCGCAAAACCCGACACAAAAAACTTCGTTTGAGAATCGAGGCGGAAGTAGCCCAGACACACAGCGGTACTACGACCGAAAACCCCAAGCGGTACTACCGTTCGGAGAGCGGTACTACCGCTTGGAGCGGTACTACCGCTCTGAGAGCGGTACTACCTCTGAGGAGCTTCGGCGGTACTACCACTGTGGACCGCGGTACTACCACTGGCGCCAGCCTTAAGCCACTACCGCTAAAACAAAGAATACTCCAAGGAAACCAGAAATGCCATAACTTCTGCAAATGAGCTCCGAATTGAGCAAACTCAAGCTTGTTGGATAGAGCAAGACGAGTAGCATCAAAATAGGGACCGAAGAGGCAGGGGAGGTATGCTTAGCAAACAAAGGAGTGAAACCTCCAACCGAGAAGAACCGGCATACCCTCCAACATCGAAAACATCATAGAAGATGCATGAGAACTCCGTTTTCGATGAACTCGAGCTTGTCATAAAAATGACCATAAGCTCCAAATCTCACAAGGAGAAGAACCAAACAAGAACCAAAAATATGATGCAATGATGCAATGGTTTGTGCTCTCTACGAACAATACGATCAAGCAACTCATCGAGAGCCCCCCTTGATAGTACGACAATCAATCCTATAACCCGGTCTCCCACAACTACCGTGAGACCGGTAAAATAGAAAACCTATCAAGGGCAAACCTTTGCCTTGCACATGATCCACTTGAGCTAGATGATGACGATCTTGACTCCCTCAAGTTGGACCACCTTTCTTGATTGCATTGGCTCGAAGAAGACTAGTTGATTGCTCCCCCATACTCCACTATGGGTGAGCCACTCTTCTGCACATCTTCACAAGTCCATTGTCGCCACAATGGACGGCAAGCTTCAAGCATATGATCTCTTCGTGATGATTCAACTTGAGCTTGCACACCGCAACCTAACCCCACAAAGAACTCTCATGAAGACCATGGGTTAGTACACAAAGCGTAATTGACCATGCTTACCATATCATGGGATCGCTTGATCCCTCTCGGTACATCTTCTATGCTTTGTGTGTTGATCAACTTGATTCATTCTTTGACTTAGTCTTGATCAACCTTGAATCTTTCCAACTCTCTTCATTTGGATGATGTCTTGAAGGTAAACATGAATGATCACACAATCTTCTTCTTCAAGACATGCTTGCAATAAGCTCAACACTCATAAGACCAATCTTTGGATAATTCCTTAATAGGAACTTGGTCATCACAAACTCTCCTTGAAACCAACAAATGGACTCCAAGAAAATCCTATGGACAAACCCTTCAAATATAACTCAAGGCAACCATTACTCCATAGAGATTGTCATCAATTGCCAAAACCAAACATGGGGGCACTGCATGTTCTTTCACTATACATATTTACATACTATACAGATGGTGACTAAAGCCAGGTTGGCTCGTTGAGTACCTGCAAGTGATTCCAATGTGGGGGCTGGAAGGACAGGTGGCTCCATCCCGATAGAGGTGGGCCTGGGTTCTCGATGGCCCCCGACTGTTACTTTGAGGTGGAGCGACAGGGCAGGTTGAGACCGCCTAGGCAAGAGGTGGGCCTGGCCCTGGTCGGCATCCGTGGTTACTTCATGATAACACGCTTAACGAGATCTTGGTATTTGATCTGAGTCTGGCCACTGGCCTATACACACTAACCAACTACGCGGGAAAGATATGGGCACTCGACGTCGTGGTATCAGCCGAAGCCTTCTTGACATCAGCGACTTAGCGGCGCGCGCCGGATTGGATCGTAAGCCTGCACTTGTATTAAGGGGGCTAGGTCTTCTTCTGGCCGCGTTCGCAACATGCAGGTGTGCAATGAGCGATGGGCCCAGACCCCTGCGTGCATAGGATTTAGACCGACGTGCTGACCTCTCTGTTGTGCCTAGGTGGGGCTGCGACGTGTTGATCTTCCGAGGCCGGGCATGACCCAGGAAAGTGTGTCCGGCCAAATGGGATCGAGCGTGTTGGGTTATGTGGTGCACCCCTGCAGGGAAGTTAATCTATTCGAATAGCCGTGTCCCTCGATAAAAGGACGACCCAGAGTTGTACCTTGACCTTATGACAACTAGAACCGGATACTTAATAAAACACACCCAGACAAGTTCCACGGACAACCCGGTGATCGCTTTTCCACAGGGCGACAAGGGGAGGATCGCCGGGTAGGATTATGCTATGTGATGCTACTTGGAGGACTTCAATCTACTCTCTTCTACATGCTGCAAGACGGAGGCTGCCAGAAGGGTGTCTTCAACAGGACTAGCTATCCCCCTCTTATTCTGGCATTCTGCATTTTAGTCCACTCATATTGCCTCCTTACACATATACCCATGCATATGTAGTGTAGCTCCTTGCTTGCGAGTACTTTGGATGAGTACTCACGGTTGCTTTGCTCCCTCTTTTCCCCTGTTTTCCTCTTCTTCTCGGATGCCGCAACCAAACGTTGGAGCCCAGGATCCAGACGCCACCGTCGACGACGACTACTACTCTGGAGGTGCCTACTACTACGTGCAGGCCGCTGACAACGACCAGGAGTAGTTTAGGAGGATACCAGGCAGGAGGCCTGCACCTCTTTCGATCTGTATCTTAGTTTGTGCTAGCCATCTTATGGCAACTTGTTTACTTATGTCTGTACTCAGATATTGTTGCTTCCACTGACTCGTCTATGATCGAGCACTTGTATTCGAGCCCTCAAGGCCCCTGGCTTGTATTATGATGCTTGTATGACTTATTTATGTTTTAGAGTTGTGTTGTGATATCTTCCCGTGAGTCCCTGATCTTGATCGTACACGTTTGCGTGCATGATTAGTGTACGATTGAATCGGGGGCGTCACACTTTGCTCCCTCTTTTCCCCCTTTTTCCTCTTCTTCCCGGATGCCGCAACCAGATGTTGGACCCCAGGAGCCAAACGCCACCGTCGATGATGACTCCTACTACACTGGAGGTGCCTACTACAATGTGCAGGCCGCTGACGATGACCAGGAGTAGTTTAGGAGGATCCCAGGGAGGAGGCATGCGCCTCTTTCGATCTGTATCCCAGTTTGTGCTAGCCATCTTATGTCACCTTGTCTAACTTATGTCTGTACTCAGATATTGTTGTTTCCGCTGACTCATTTATGTCGAGCACTTGTATTCGATCCCTCGAGGCCCCTGGCTTGTAATATGATGCTTGTATGACTTATTTTATATTTAGAGTTGTGTTGTGATATCTTCCCATGAGTCCTTGATCTTGATCATACACATTTGCGTGCATGATTAGCGTACGATTAAATCAGGGGCGTCACAGAAGTCTTTTTTGTTGGTGTTAGTCTCAGTTAGGCACTACTGGTATTTTGGCTAGGAAAAAATTGAAGGCAGTGCTATATTGGCAAGTTAGTTTTTCATAGTGGTATTTTGGCAAGTCCGGTTTCTCATAGTGGCATTTTGGCTATTGTCTCCTTGCTATACTTTGGATTTGTACTTTAAGACCAAAAGATTCAGATCCATCTCCAAAACTAAAAATTCTGACCTACACCACAAATGGTTGTGATTTTTTTTTCTTTTTCTTTTTTGAAATGAACGGTTGTGATCTTCTGCAAGCTGTTTTTTTTCTTTTTTCAGAAAATTCTCTGACCTTGTGCTGAGCTCGTTCGCGAGGCCTTGGCCCATGATAGATTCTTGTAGAATAAGGAGTACAATTTTGTTGTTCGCGGTAGTAATGGGCTAAGAGCATCTCTAGCGGATCCCGCAAACCGGGTCGTCCGCTATAATAACCATCGGTTTGTGGGACCCATCCCGTAAACCCGGCCTGAATAGGTACTCCAAATTCTGCTATCCCGAAAATTCTTTGGTGGGACCCCGCATCCACGAGCCCATTTCCTCTATATATATGGGATTTCGCCCACTTTTGAAGGATACCCTTGCCTCTCGCGGAAGAAAAATTTCAACCCCAACCATTTTCCTTGCAGTGGGCGCCATGGCTCCCCGAGCTCGATTCCGGCCAAATCTTACTGTGGCTGCCGCCGCCTGCGAGCTAGCGAGCTAGCTGCTGTAGTCGTGACCGCGAGCTAGCTATCTAACTAGCAGCCGCTATTTCGCGAGCGAGCGAGCTAGGTGGCGGCGACGCGAGCTAGCTGCTACCTGCTCTTCGCATCCGTCCCTATGGTCCTCATCTTGCTCCGCGGCGGCGCCGTCACCGACAAGACGTGCAGATCCAATTGCAATTTAACTAACGTTTTTAGGGGGTTTGTGCAATTTTACTGGGACAATGAAATATTTTTGTGCGATTTGTTTTACTGGAATAAGTCATAATTGGAAAATGCGAAAAAAAATGTTTTGCAATATCCTTTAAATTGATTTTTTTGGGACGGGGTTACGGAATCTGCCAGAGACGCCCTAATGGCGAGAATCTCCAAAAAAAAGTACTAATGGCGAGACATCACATTTGACGGGTGCCCCTATATCATGCCTTCAGCTAGACGCTAGGAACCCTCGCTGAAGGGGAGACCGAGATGGGTCGGCCCACGAGTGTGGGAGGCCACAACCTCCTTTTTTCTGTTTTTTTTTACCTTTTGCTTTTTTTATTTTCTTTATACTTTAAAATATTCTATATATATATATATAAATATATATTACAAAAAACACTCTATAAAAAATATTTGGAGAATGTTGATCAAGCATTTGAGAAATGTGAAATATGTATAGAAAAAATGTTTATCAAGTATACGAAAAATGTATAACAAATTTGATCATGATTTTAAAAAATGTTAATCAAGCATTTGTTTTTTTAAGAAGTATTTGAAAAATGTCCATCAAGCATTTGAAATTTTTTATCTGTGTATATAAAAATATTAACCACATCTTAAAAATGATGAATTTTTTATCATGAAGATAAAAACGTTAATCAAGATTTTGGAAGAAAATGTTGAATAAGTATTTTAAAAATGGTGATCAAGCATTTTAGAATTGTTAAATGTGTGTAGAAAAAAGGTTGCCATGTATTAAACAAATGGTGACATTTTTTTATCATGTGTATAAAAATGTTAATCAAGAAGTTGATAAAAAATGTTGAACAAGTATTTGTATATTGATGAAGCGTTCGGCAAATGTTAAACTTATATAGCAAAAATGTTGATCATGTAATAAAAAATAATGATTTAATTTGATAATTTATATAAAAATGTTAATCAAGCATTTTAAAAATATTGAACAAGAATTTGAAAAATATTATCAAGCATTTGGAAAATGTTAAATGTGTATAGAAAAAGTGGTCATCATGTGTTCAAAAAATGTTAATATTGTATATAAAAATATATTAATCAAGCATTTTGAAAATGTAAACAATATGTATAAAAAATATTGACCATGTATTAAAAAACCTTAAATTTATATTGACCTATACAAAAAAGTTAGAAATGAAAAACAAAACAAACAAATAAAAAATAAAATAAATAAAACCAAAGAAAAATAAAATAAATATAATAAAGAAATAAATTAAAAACCGGAGAAGAAAAACGAAACAGAAAAATGAAGAAAAGAAAAAATCCGGAGAAAACAGGCTTGACTTGCTTCAAGTAAGTCGCGCCACTGCTGCTAAACAAGAATAGTTTGCAGGCGTAATGGCTAGCAGCGATCGCTCTATTTCTGGAGCTCCCTTCTTTCTTTTCTTTTTCGTAACTGTGCGTGAAATGGGCCAGCCTGGCAACTGTAGCCGCTCCAGCGAGACATCCTACGATCTCGTTGAAGGTGAGATATAGTAGCCGTGTCATTTGACGTCTTTGGAATCAAATCAAACAGCTGAGAGAAAGAAGCCGTAGCTGCATGTCGGTCCGCCCAGTTATGCGTGCACGTTTATTCACTTATCTGTGTTTCTTTCTCTGTTCTTACTGTAGTTTTATTTACTTATTACAATTCTATATAAGAACTAATATTTTGTCAGAAAATGTAAAAAAATACTGACATGATGTTTTTAAAATCTGTGAGCATTTTTTAAAGGTGGACGAACACTTTTCCAAGTAAGTGTTTTTGTAACAAATTTATCATGTGTTTATAAAAGTTCACCGTGAATTGAAAAATGTTCATAAGTTCAAGCTGCATTTAGAAAATGTTTATCATGCATTAAGAAAATATCATACTATATTAAGAAATGTTTTGTGTACTGAAAAAAAGATTGCACATTCAAAAAAATCTTCACCGATTTTGGAAAAATGATCTCCTTTTATGTTGAAATATATTCATGTACGCAATAAAATGTAATTTACTAATGAAATAAAAAAATAAAGAAAAGAAATTTTCTAAAAAATAATAGAAAACCTACAAAATAATAGTTTAAAAAATACGAAAATAAGAATGTAGATGATGAGAAAAGTCAGAAACCCCCCACTATAGGAGCGCAGTGGACGAAGAGTGGGAACACATGAATTGGGCTCATTGACGTAGGCGTTTGCTCGCCAATTAGACGCAACGGTTGTCCTATAGGGTTGCCATTAAGGGAGCTCTATTCGACGCGTTCGGCGCCGTGGAAGCAAACCGGCGCCTACTGGCAACGCAAGTGGGCCGGCCCATGGACGAAAGAACGCGGCAAATGTCTCGTGACAAAAAAGCAAATGTCTCGTAACTGTGCGTGAAATGGGCCAGCCTGGCTACTGTAGCCGCTCCAGCGAGACATCCTACAATCTCGTTGAAGGCGAGATATAGTAGCCGTGTCATTTGACGTCTTTGGAATCAAATCAAACAGCTGAGAGAAAGAAGCCGTAGCTGCATGTCGGTCCGCCCAGTTATGCGTGCACGTTTATTCACTTTTCTGTGATTTTTTCTCTGTTCTTACCGTAGTTTTGTTTATTTATTACAATTCTATATAAGAACTAATATTTTGTCAGAAAATGTAAAAAAATACAGACATGATGTTTTTAAAATCTGTGAGCATTTTTTAAAGGTGGACGAACACTTTTCCAAGTAAGTGTTTTTGTAACAAATTTATCATGTGTTTATAAAAGTTCACCGTGAATTGAAAAATGTTCATAAGTTCAAGCTGCATTTAGAAAATGTTTATCATGCATTAAGAAAATATCATACTATATTAAGAAATGTTTTGTGTACTGAAAAAAAGATTGCACATTCAAAAAAATCTTCACCGATTTTGGAAAAATGATCTCCTTTTATGTTGAAATATATTCATGTACACAATAAAATGTAATTTACTAATGAAATAAAAAAATTAAAGGAAAGAAATTTTCTAAAAAATAATAGAAAACCTACAAAATAATAATTTAAACAATACAAAAATAAGAATGTAGGTGATGAGAAAAGTCAGAAACCCCCCACTATAGGAGCGCAGTGGACGAAGAGTGGTTACACACGAATTGGGCTCAACGACGTAGGCGTTTGCTCGCCAATTAGACGCAACGGTTGTCCTGTAGGGTTGCCATTAAGGGAGCTCTATTCGGCGCGTTCGGCGCCGTGGAAGCAAACCGGCCCCTACTGGCAACACAAGTGGGCCCCACGGACGAAAGAATGCAGCAAATGTCTCGTGACGAAACATCAAAACTACACTAGAACTAGGACTCGAACCCTCACCTTAATGCAGGATTACTCAACTAGCCACTCCACCACAAGGACTTCACTGATTTATACTAGAACACAAAACTTTAAGAACCATAAAAGCCGCGCTATTTATTACGAATTTCTGAATTATTTGTTTTTTTTGGAACAGTTGATTTATTAATGGAAAAAAAGTTTATCACAATTTTGAAAAAAGTTCATCAAATTTAAAAAAGTTCATTGATTTCAAAAAAAGTTCATCGAAATTGAAAAAAGTTCACCGATTTTGAAAAAAGTTCATCAAGTCTGAAAAAAGAGTTCATCAAATTTGGAAAAGTAGTTCATCGAATCTGAAAAAAATTATTGATTTTGAAAAAAATTCATCAAAAATGAAAAAAGTTCGTCAAATTTGAAGAAATTTCATTGTATTTGAAAAACAAAGTCATCGGATTTGTAAAAAAAAAGTTCATCATTTTTTTGGAAAAACAATCTAATTTTAAAAGTTCATCTATTTATAAAAAAGGTTCACGAAATTTGATAAAAAGTCACGCATTAAACAAAACAAAAAAGAATGAACAAAAAAGGATAAAAGAACAAGACGAACTTTAAAGCTACATAAATCAGAGACGGTATGTACATTTGCAAAAGCGCGGAGGTGCCCTGATGGTTACTGTGTTGTTCGATCCCCTATGCCCGCGAATTTTTTACGTCTCTGAAAACAGAAAAAAAAAATTACAAATAGGCCGAGCCCAGTAAACGTGGCTGCAGGCGCCCGTTTGCAGAATGCACATTAACGAGCGCCTACAACGCTAAATAGGAAATGCCTGCCTTTAATAGACTAATGTTGCGTCAAAAAATTTAATGGTGTAATGGGCTCTAGTGCCGCGTCCATAACGCGAGCAAACGCACACCCCGCCGGCTGTATTTGACTGGTTTTCAAGTTTTGTGATGGTCTTGCATGATTTTTATTTTTAGTGAATTTTTTTAACAGTTTTAACTGTGTGTGTTTTAAGTTCATATTTTTACTTTTAATTATTCTTAAAAATTTAATTCGTGAATTTCTTTTGAAACGGAATTGTTTTTAAAATTCATTAAGAATTATTAATAAGTTTTCAATTCATGTCAAATCATGAACAATTTTAAAATTGATGAACATTATTGAAATCCTTGTTCGTATTTCAAATTTACAAATACTTTAATTTTCACAAAGTATAGAATTGGTGATTTTTTATTGTAATTCAACAGATGTTTTAAATTCCTGAAAGATTTATAAGAATCTAGAAAATACTTTTGTTGAAAATCACACTGACAAAAAAATCACGTCTAAAAATCGTATCGAAGAAGTCACCACGAGAAGAATATGCATGTAGGAATGAATGGGCAGTGGCCTGATGCGCGTTTGCTCGCTATCCCGCTTGTCAGGTGGTCTCTGCGGATGTGGTACTCTTAGCATAGGTCTCCATCGGGAACCTGTACTACGCCGGCCCATTTACCACGTGGGAACGTCATGTCGAAGTCATGCACTTTTTTTCATTCCTTTTTTAAATGTCTTACTCTCATGTTTTTATTAATTTTTTAATATATAGGGTCGCGCTATTCGTCACCTTGGGTGAGGAATAGTTATTCTTCACCCCTTCTCTATTTTTAATGCACCGTATTTTTACGTTTCGTAAATATTGTCTTATTTTATACATAAAAAGTAAGAAAACATGTACTCACCGTAAAAATTATTTATATTACATACTAGTGTAAAACATACATAAAATGTGATTTCTTTGGTCTTAGAACCAATATTTTTCTTTTTTTATACCAAAATTTACATATTGAATCAATATGCATGTAACTATTTATATTATAAACATAGTTTATTTAGGAAGCATTCGTAAGATTACCTCGGGTGTATATATATAATAATACTATGCATATAATCCTGAAAAACTGTAATCATGGATTTGAAAAATGTTAAAAGTTGTAAACAAAGATGGTTTTTATTTATTCAAAAAATGTACAATGTGAATGAAAAAAATAAGAAAATTTTAATCATTTGTACTAAAAATGTGCGTGATACTGAAAAACGTCACACGTTTAGAAAATGTGCTGATAGTTAAAAATGCTTATGCAACTTAAATAAAAGTATTTGTGTAAGATTATAAAAAATCTTTGTAGATTTGTAAAAATCTACATTACATGAAAAAAAGGTTCGTGAGTTTTAAAAATGTGTCAATGCCATTTTCAAATATTATTCGCGTAATATAAAAAATGTGTGTGACACTTTAAAGAAATGTTCATTTAAAATGTAAAGCAATATTCACGTACGTAAATCTTTTTTATTTCCAACTAAAAAAGTTAATGATATATTTAAAGAAATAATCATGTGTTTTAAGAAAATGTTCATGCAATTTCGAAATGCTTCTACAATGTATAAAATGTTTTTATACTTTTAAAAATATTTATTTCTAATAGAAAAATGTATAGTGCATATTCGGAATGTCACTGTATTTGAAAGGGTATTCAAAACATGTGTTAAATCATATTTCTCTTTATGTGGTTTTGGTGATTGATGACAATGTATTTGCGGGCTAATCCTGTGCATTGAGCATTTCAGGCTTTCAAGCACTTGGCACAAGACGATTCGTGCCCCTCAGAGTATCAACTGAAGACGTTTTTTCTTTCCCTCGTTTCTTTTCTGGTGAATTTGAGTTGTAGGGAAAACCATACTATCAAGAGGGGGTCTGCTTCGGAAAGGTTCGGGTGGAATCAACATGTACACACTCATGTTGGAAATATGCCATAGAGGCAATAATAAAAGTATTATTATTATATTTCTTTGTTCATGATAATAGTCTTTTATTCATGCTATAACTATATTATCCGGAAATCGTAATACACGTGTGAATACATGTACCACAATATGTCCCTAGTGAGCCTCTAGTTGACTAGCTCGTTGTGATCAACAGATAGTCATGGTTTCCTGGCTATGGACATTGGATGTCGTTGATAACGGGATCACATCATTAGGAGAATGATGTGATGGACAAGACCCAATCTTAAGCATAGCACAAAGGTCGGTTAGTTCTTTTGCTAGAGCTTTTCCAATGTCAAGTATCTCTTCCTTCGACCATGAGATCGTGTAACTCCCGGATACCGTAGGAGTGCTTTGGGTGTACCAAACGTCACAACGTAACTGGGTGATTATAAAGGTGCACTACAGGTATCTCCGAAAGTGTCTGTTGGGTTGACACGGATCGAGACTGGGATTTGTCACTCCGTATGACGGAGAGGTATCTCTGGGCCCACTCGGTAATGCATCATCATAATGAGCTCAAGGTGACCAAGTGTTTGGTCACGGGATCATGCATTACAGTACGAGTAAAGTGACTTGCCGGTAACGAGACTGAACAAGGTATTGGGATACCGACGATCGGGTCTCGGGCAAGTAACGTACCGATTGACAAAGGGAATTGTATACGGGGTTTGATCGAATCCTCGACATCGTGGTTCATCCGATGACATCATCGAGGAGCATGTGGGAGCCAACATGGGTATCCAGATCCCGCTGTTGGTTATTGACCGGAGAGTCTCGGTCATGTCTGCATGTCTCCCGAACCCGTAGGGTCTACACACTTAAGGTTCGGTGACGCTAGGGTTATCAGGAAGACAAGTATGTGATTACCGAATGTTGTTCGGAGTCCCGGATGAGATCCCGGACGTCACGAGGAGTTCTGGAATGGTCCGGAGGTAAAGTTTTATATATGGGAAGTTGTTAAACGGGCACCGGAAAGTTTCGGGGTCATACCGGTATTGTACCGGGACCACCGGAAAGGTTCCGGGGGTCCACCGGGAGGGACCACCCCTCCCGGGGGGCCACTTGGGCTGCGTAGGGATAGCAGCCAGCCCCTAGTGGGCTTGGCGCCCCCCCCCTTGGGCCCATGCGCCTAGGGTTGGGGGGGAAACCCTAAAGGGGGCGCACCCCCCTTGCTTGGGGGGCAAGCCCCCCACCCTTTGGCCGCCGCCCCCATCTAGGGTTTCCCCTAGAGGGCCGGCCCCCTTGCCCCTCTCCTCCTATATATAGAGGGGTGAGGGGAGGGCTGCGGTACACCACAACTCAAGGCGCAGCCCCTCCCCTCCCCAACACCTCTCTTCCTCCGTACGTGCTCGGCGAAGCTCTGTCGGAATACTGCTGCACCAACTGCACCACGCCGTCGTGCTGCCCTTGGAGCTGCCTTCCTCAACCTCTCCTTCCTCCTTGCTGGATCAAGATGGAGGAGACGTCGACCGTCCCATACGTGTGTTGAACGCGGAGGTGTTGTCCGTTCAGCACTTGGTCATCGGTGATCCGAATCACGACGAGTACGACTCCATCATCACCATCCCCTTGAACGCTTCCGCACTCGATCTACAAGTGGTATGTAGATGCAAACTCTTCCCCTTGACTCGTTGCTTAGATGAACTCATAGATGGATCTTGGTGAAACCGTAGGAAAATTTTAATTTTCTGCAACGTTCCCCAACAGTGGTATCAGAGCTAGGTCTATGCGTAGTTCTCTTTGCACGAGTTGAACACAATTTTGTTGTGGGCGTGGATCTTGTCAACTTACTTGCCACTACTAGTCTTTTCTTGCTTCAACGGCATTGTGGGATGAAGCGGCCCGGACCAACCTTACACGTACGCTTACGTGAGACCGGTTCCACCGATTGACATGCACTAGTTGCATAAGGTGGCTGGCGGGTGTCTGTCTCTCCCACTTTAGTTGGAGCGGATTCGATGAAAAGGGTCCTTATGAAGGGTAAATAGAAGTTGACAAAATCACGTTGTGGTTATTCGTAGGTAAGAAAACGTTCTTGCTAGAACCCAATTGCAGCCACGTAAAAGATGCAACAACAATTAGAGGACGTCTAACTTGTTTTTGCAGCGATTGATCATGTGATGTGATATGGCCAGAAGTTGTGATGAATGATGAATTGTGATGTATGAGATCATGTTCTTTGTAATAGGATTCACGACTTGCATGTCGATGAGTATGACAACCGGCAGGAGCCATAGGAGTTGTCTTTATTTTTTGTATGACCTGCGTGTCATTGAAGAACGCCATGTAAACTACTTTACTTTATTGCTAAACGCGTTAGTCATAGAAGTAGAAGTAGTCGTTGGCGTGACAACTTCATGAAGACACGATGATGGAGATCATGATGATGGAGATCATGGTGTCATGCCGGTGACAAGATGATCATGGAGCCCCGAAGATGAAGATCAAAGGAGCTATATGATATTGGCCATATCATGTCACTACTTTATATAATTGCATGTGATGTTTATTATGTTTTATGCATCTTGTTTACTTAGGACGACGGTAGTAAATAAGATGATCCCTTACAACAATTTCAAGAAGTGTTCTCCCCTAACTGTGCACCGTTGCTAAAGTTCGTCGCTTCTAAGCACCACGTGATGATCGGGTGTGATGGATTCTTACGTTCACATACAACGGGTGTAAGACAGTTTTACACAGCAAAACACTTAGGGTTAACTTGACGAGCCTAGCATGTACAGACATGGCCTCGGAACACGGAGACCGAAAGGTCGAACACGAGTCGTATGGAAGATACGATCAACATGAGAATGTTCACCGATGATGACTAGTCCGTCTCACGTGATGATCGGACACGGGCTAGTCGACTCGGATCGTGTAACACTTAGATGACTAGAGGGATGTCTAATCTGAGTGGGAGTTCATAATTTGATTAGAACTTAATTATCATGAACTTAGTCTAAAACCTTTGCAAATATGTCTTGTAGATCAAATGGCCAACGCTCATGTCAACATGAACTTCAACGCGTTCCTAGAGAAAACCAAGCTGAAAGATGATGGCAGCAACTATACGGACTGGGTCCGGAACCTGAGGATCATCCTCATAGCTGCCAGGAAACAATATGTCCTAGAAGGACCGCTAGGTGACGCTCCCGTCCCAGAGAACCAAGACATTATGAATGCTTGGCAGTCTCGTGCTGATGATTACTCCCTCGTTCAGTGCGGCATGCTTTACAGCTTAGAACCGGGGCTCCAAAAGCGTTTTGAGCATCACGGAGCATATGAGATGTTCGAGGAGCTGAAACTAGTTTTCCAAGCTCACGCCCGGGTCGAGAGATATGACATCTCCGACAAGTTCTATAGTTGTAAGATGGAGGAAAATAGTTCTGTCAGTGAGCACATACTCAAGATGTCTGGGTTGCACAACCGTATGACCCAGCTGAATATTAACCTCCCTGATGAGGCAGTCATTGACAGAATCCTTCAGTCGCTCCCACCAAGCTACAAGAGCTTTGTGATGAACTACAATATGCAGGGGATGGTAAAGACCATTCCTGAAGTATTTTCTATGCTGAGGTCAGCAGAGGTTGAAATCAAGAAAGAACATCAAGTGTTGATGGTCAATAAGACCACTAAGTTCAAGAAGGGCAAGGGTAAGAAGAACTTCAAGAAGGACGGCAAAGAGGTTGCCGCGCCCGGTAAGCCAGTTGCCGGGAAGAAGTCAAAGAATGGACCCAAGCCTGAGACTGAGTGCTTTTATTGCAAGGGGAAGGGTCACTGGAAGCGGAACTGCCCCAAATACTTAGCGGATAAGAAGGCCGGCAACACAAAAGGTATATTCGATATACATGTAATTGATGTGTACCTTACCAGTACTCGTAGTAACTCCTGGGTATTTGATACCGGTGCCGTTGCTCATATTTGTAACTCACAGCAGGAGCTGCGGAATAAGCGGAGACTGGCGAAGGACGAGGTGACGATGCGCGTCGGGAATGGTTCCAGAG
Organism: Triticum aestivum; assembly: GCF_018294505.1. Classification (NCBI taxonomy): domain Eukaryota; kingdom Viridiplantae; phylum Streptophyta; class Magnoliopsida; order Poales; family Poaceae; genus Triticum; species Triticum aestivum. Next base: position 359,996,617 of record NC_057795.1, read on the forward strand.
TCGATGTGATCGCCGTCGGCACGCTGCCTCTACATTTACCTACGGGATTAGTTTTGAACCTTAATAATTGTTATTTGGTGCCAAGTTTGAGCATGAACATTGTATCTGGATCTCGTTTAATACGAGATGGCTACTCATTTAAGTCTGAGAATAATGGTTGTTCGATTTATATGAGAGATATGTTTTATGGTCATGCTCCGATGGTCAATGGTTTATTCTTAATGAATCTCGAACGTAGTGTTACACATATTCATAGCGTGAATACCAAAAGATGTAAAGTTGATAACGATAGTCCCACATACTTGTGGCACTGCCGCCTTGGTCACATTGGTGTCAAGCGCATGAAGAAGCTCCATGCTGATGGACTTTTAGAGTCTCTTGATTATGAATCATTTGACACATGCGAACCATGCCTCATGGGCAAGATGACCAAGACTCCGTTCTCCGGAACAATGGAGCGAGCAACCAACTTGTTGGAAATCATACATACCGATGTGTGCGGTCCAATGAGCGTTGAGGCTCGCGGAGGATATCGTTATGTTCTCACTCTCACTGATGACTTAAGTAGATATGGGTATGTCTACTTAATGAAACACAAGTCTGAGACCTTTGAAAAGTTCAAGGAATTTCAGAATGAGGTAGAGAATCAACGTGACCGAAAGATAAAATTCCTACGATCAGATCGTGGAGGAGAATACTTAAGTCACGAATTTGGTACACACTTAAGGAAATGTGGAATCGTTTCACAACTCACGCCGCCTGGAACACCTCAGCGTAACGGTGTGTCCGAACGTCGTAATCGCACTCTATTGGATATGGTGCGGTCTATGATGTCTCTTACCGATTTACCGCTATCATTTTGGGGATACGCTCTAGAGACAGCTACATTCACTTTAAATAGGGCACCGTCTAAATCCGTTGAGACGACACCGTATGAATTATGGTTTGGGAAGAAACCTAAGCTGTCGTTTCTGAAAGTTTGGGGATGCGATGCTTATGTCAAGAAACTTCAACCTGAGAAGCTCGAACCCAAGTCGGAAAAATGCGTCTTCATAGGATACCCTAAGGAAACCATTGGGTATACCTTCTACTTAAGATCCGAGGGCAAGATCTTTGTCGCTAAGAACGGATCCTTTCTGGAAAAAGAGTTTCTCTCGAAAGAAGTAAGTGGGAGGAAAGTAGAACTCGATGAAGTACTACCTCTTGAGCGGGACAGTAGTGCAGCTCAGGAAGATGTTCCTGTGATGCCTACACCAACTGAAGAGGAAAATAATGATGATGATCAAGGTACTTCGGATCAAGTTGCTACTGAACTTCGTAGGTCCACAAGGACACGTTCCGCACCAGAGTGGTACGGCAACCCTGTCCTAGAAATCATGTTGTTAGACAACGGTGAACCTTCGAACTATGAAGAAGCGATGGCGGGCCCAGATTCCAACAAATGGCTAGAAGCCATGAAATCCGAGATAGAATCCATGTATGAAAACAAAGTATGGACTTTGACTGACTTGCCCGATGATCGGCGAGCGATAGAAAACAAATGGATCTTTAAGAAGAAGACGGACGCGGATGGAAATGTCACCATCTATAAAGCTCGACTTGTCGCTAAGGGTTATCGACAAGTTCAAGGGATTGACTACGATGAGACTTTCTCTCCCGTAGCGAAGCTTAAGTCCGTCCGAATCATGTTAGCAATTGCCGCATACTATGATTATGAGATATGGCAGATGGACGTCAAAACGGCATTCCTTAACGGGCATCTTAAGGAAGAGCTGTATATGATACAACCGGAAGGTTTTGTCGATCCTAAGAACGCTAACAAAGTATGCAAGCTCCAGCGATCCATTTATGGGCTGGTGCAAGCATCTCGGAGTTGGAATATTCGCTTTGATGAGATGATCAAAGCGTTTGGGTTTATGCAGACTTATGGAGAAGCCTGCGTTTACAAGAAAGTGAGTGGGAGCTCTGTAGCATTTCTCATATTATATGTAGATGACATACTCTTGATGGGAAATAATATAGAATTTCTGGACAGCATTAAGGCCTACTTGAATAAGTGTTTTTCAATGAAGGACCTTGGAGAAGCTGCTTATATATTAGGCATCAAGATCTATAGAGATAGATCGAGACGCCTCATAGGTCTTTCACAAAGCACATACCTTGATAAGATTTTGAAAAGGTTCAAAATGGATCAGTCCAAGAAAGGGTTCTTGCCTATGTTACAAGGTGTGAGATTGAGCTCGGCTCAGTCACCGACCACGGCAAAAGATAAAGAAGAGATGAGTCTCATCCCCTATGCTTCGGCCATAGGATCTATTATGTATGCCATGCTGTGTACCAGACCTGATGTAAACCTTGCCGTGAGTTTGGTAGCAAGATACCAAGGTAATCCCGGCAAGGAACACTGGACAGCGGTCAAGAATATCCTGAAGTACCTGAAAAGGATAAAGGACATGTTTCTTGTTTATGGAGGAGACGAAGAGCTCGTCGTAAAGGGTTACGTCGACGCTAGCTTCGACTCAGATCCGGATGACTCTAAGTCACAAACCGGATACGTGTATATGTTGAATGGTGGAGCAGTAAGCTGGTGCAGCTGCAAGCAGAGCGTCGTGGCGGGATCTACATGTGAAGCGGAGTACATGGCAGCCTCGGAGGCAGCGCATGAAGCTATTTGGGTGAAGGAGTTCATCACCGACCTAGGAGTCATACCCAATGCATCGGGGCCGATCAAACTTTTCTTTGACAATACTGGAGCTATTGCCCTTGCGAAGGAGCCCAGATTTCACAAGAAGACCAGGCACATCAAGCGTCGTTTCAACTCCATCCGTGAAAATGTTCAAGATGGAGACATAGAAATTTGCAAAGTACATACGGATCTGAATGTCGCAGATCCGTTGACTAAACCTCTCTCGCGAGCGAAACATGATCAACACCAGAACTCTATGGGTGTTCGATTCATCACAATGTAACTAGATTATTGACTCTAGTGCAAGTGGGAGACTGTTGGAAATATGCCCTAGAGGCAATAATAAAAGTATTATTATTATATTTCTTTGTTCATGATAATAGTCTTTTATTCATGCTATAACTGTATTATCCGGAAATCGTAATACACGTGTGAATACATAGACCACAATATGTCCCTAGTGAGCCTCTAGTTGACTGGCTCGTTGTGATCAACAGATAGTCATGGTTTCCTGGCTATGGACATTGGATGTCGTTGATAAAGGGATCACATCATTAGGAGAATGATGTGATGGACAAGACCCAATCTTAAGCATAGCACAAAGGTCGGTTAGTTCGTTTGCTAGAGCTTTTCCAATGTCAAGTATCTCTTCCTTCGACCATGAGATCGTGTAACTCCCGGATACCGTAGGAGTGCTTTGGGTGTACCAAACGTCACAACGTAACTGGGTGATTATAAAGGTGCACTACAGGTATCTCCGAAAGTGTCTGTTGGGTTGACACGGATCGAGACTGGGATTTGTCACTCCGTATGACGGAGAGGTATCTCTGGGCCCACTCGGTAATGCATCATCATAATGAGCTCAAGGTGACCAAGTGTTTGGTCACGGGATCATGCATTACAGTACGAGTAAAGTGACTTGTCGGTAACAAGACTGAACAAGGTATTGGGATACCGACGATCGGGTCTCGGGCAAGTAACGTACCGATTGACAAAGGGAATTGTATACGGGGTTTGATCGAATCCTCGACATCGTGGTTCATCCGATGACATCATCGAGGAGCATGTGGGAGCCAACATGGGTATCCAGATCCCGCTGTTGGTTATTGACCGGAGAGTCTCGGTCATGTCTGCATGTCTCCCGAACCCGTAGGGTCTACACACTTAAGGTTCGGTGACGCTAGGGTTATCAGGAAGACAAGTATGTGATTACCGAATGTTGTTCGGAGTCCCGGATGAGATCCCGGACGTCACGAGGAGTCCCGGAATGGTCCGGAGGTAAAGTTTTATATATGGGAAGTTGTTAAATGGGCACCGGAAAGTTTCGGGGTCATACCGGTATTGTACCGGGACTACCGGAAAGGTTCCGGGGGTCCACCGGGAGGGACCACCCCTCCCGGGGGGCCACTTGGGCTGCGTAGGGATAGCAGCCAGCCCCTAGTGGGCTTGGAGCCCCCCCCCTTGGGCCCATGTGCCTAGGGTTGGGGGGGGGGGAAACCCTAAAGGGGGCGCACCCCCTTGCTTGGGGGGCAAGCCCCCCACCCTTTGGCCGCCGCCCCCATCTAGGGTTTCCCCTAGAGGGCCGGCCCCCTTGCCCCTCTCCTCCTATATATAGAGGGGTGAGGGGAGGGCTGCGGTACACCACAACTCAAGGCGCAGCCCCTCCCCTCCCCAACACCTCTCCTCCTCCGTACGTGCTCGGCGAAGCTCTGTCGGAATACTGTTGCACCAACTGCACCACGCCGTCGTGCTGCCCTTGGAGCTGCCTTCCTCAACCTCTCCTTCCTCCTTGCTGGATCAAGACAGAGGAGACGTCGACCGTCCCGTACGTGTGTTGAACGCGGAGGTGCTGTCCGTTCAGCACTTGGTCATCGGTGATCCGAATCACGACGAGTACGACTCCATCATCACCATCCCCTTGAACGCTTCCGCACTCGATCTACAAGTGGTATGTAGATGCAAACTCTTCCCCTTGACTCGTTGCTTAGATGAACTCATAGATGGATCTTGGTGAAACCGTAGGAAAATTTTAATTTTCTGCAACGTTCCCCAACAACATGTACACACTCATATTGCACCCTTTGCCCCTTTTCGCCTCATTGGAGTGTCCTTTTGTGCCGAAGAAGGGGAGAAGAGCTGCAAGCGGTAGTACCGCGGGTAGCAGCGATAGTACCGCTGTTACCTTCGCTTGTACTACTGCTCGGAGCTGGGGCCTCGACTTTTTCATGTAGGGTTTTACGGTAATACATCAGGGTCTCTACCGTGCTACCTATTTGCCCTAGAAAATTGGCGGTTGTAACAACGGTAGTACTGCCGATATGCATTAGTACCGCCCCTACCACCGCGACTACCACCGCCCGGTCCTTTGTTTTCTTCTCTGCTCTTCTAATCACATGTTCATCCTACAAGGAGCGGTAGTACCGCTCCCAGAGTGGTAGTACCGCTTGCCTACGGGCTGAGAGGTGCATAACGGTTGGATTTGTCCCCCACTATAAAAGGGGGTCTTCTTCCTCAAGAAGAACCACCTCTTCCTCCCCCAAACTCCATTGTTGCTCCAAAAGCTTGTTTTCGCCTGATCTCTCTCCCTAGCCAGTCAAACTTGTTAAATTTCTAGGGATTGGTTGAGAAGGCTTGGATCTACACTTCCACCAAGACAAATTTGATTCCCCCCACTAATCCCTTGTGATTCTTGTTACTCTTGAGTGTTTGAGCACCCTAGATGGTTGAGGTCACCTCGGAGCCACATTCCATTGTGGTGAAGCTATGTGGTGTTGTTGGGAGCCTCCAATCAAGTTGTGGAGATTGCCCCAACCTTGTTTCTAAAGGTTCGGTCGCCGCCTTCAAGGGCACCACTAGTGGATTCATGACATCTCGCATTGTGTGAGGGCGTGAGGAGAATACGGTGTCCGTAGTGGCTTCTTGGGGAGCATTGTGCCTCCACATCGCTCCAACGGAGACGTACTTCCCTTTAAAGGGAAGGAACTTCGGTAACACATCCCGGTGGGGAGCATCATGGAATTGGCGATGGAATGTTGGTGATGACGAAGATTGAAGATCCCCCCTCTCCGGAACCCCAAATGGACTTCAGATTTGGCCTCCCGATGAAGAACAGGGGGCGGCGGTGGCTCCATATCGTGAAACGAGATAGTTCTTCCTCCCTTATTTTTTTTCACCGAATAAGGGTATTTAAGGAGTTGGACATAGGGTCTGTGGGGCCACTAGGTGGGCACAACTCACCTGGGGACGCCTGGAGGGGGTGGCGCCCTGGTGGGTTGTGCTCACCCTGGGACCCCCCCTCCGGTGGTTCTTGGCTCCAATATTTTTCTTTTATTGTGAAATAAATCTCCAAAAAGTTTTGTTCCATTCCGAGAATTTTTATTTCTGCACAAAAACAACACCATGATAGTTCTGCTGAAAACAACGTCAGTCCGGGTTAGTTTCACTAAATCATGCAAATTAGAGTCCAAAACAAGATGAAAAGTGTTAGAAAAAGTAGATACGACGGAGATGTATCAACTCCCCCAAGCTTAAACCTTTGCCTGTCCTCAAGCTATTCAGTTGATAAACTAAAAGTGAAAAAGAAAAACTTTTACAAACTCTTTTGCTTTTGTTTACATAAATAAGCTTAAGTAGCACTCAGGTTTTCAGCAAAGATCATGACTAACCATATCAGCAATAACTCTTAAAAATTATATTAACTCATATCAATGGCATAATCAACTAGCGAGCAATAATAAGATATCTCAAATGCCAACACTTTGTCAAAACAATCATGACATGATATGACGACAGTGGTATCTCACTAACCCTTTCTGAGACTGCAAAAGATAAATGCAGAGCACCTCCAAAGTTCAAGCAGTGACTAAACATTGTAATTCATGGCAGAAAAGATCTAGTCATGATGCATCCAACATTAACTATGCACAATGCATGAGGATGAAAATAGTGCTCTTAGATCTGACACTTATTTGAGAAGTTAACAAGTCAACATAAAAGTAAATAGATAGTCCCTTCACAGAGGGAAGCACCGATTTGCAGTGGTGCTAGAGCTCAAAATTTTAAAACAGAGATAAACGAAATTTTGAGAAATGCACCCTTACTGTTTACGTACGACCGGAAGTTATCAATATGTTCCATGCTAAACACATTAGTGGCGGTTCCCAAGCGATAAAAGTAAAGGTTTATTCCCCCTCCACCAACAATCACACTCCACGGCTAGCCAAATCCACGGGTACTGTCCATACCAACATCATTCTTGGGGGAGTTTTGTTTAATTATTTGCAATTTTTGATTTCGGGACTGAGAATCCCTATTACCGCCCCTCTCGTGCAAGGACGAGTGAATAAACACTCATCATGAGAATAACCCGCTTAGAATGTAAGATACTGACTACCCCCTATCGCTCTATGAACAATCCAGCCACACAAAAACAGATGTTTATTTGAAGTTTTTAGAGGTGACACATGCAAATTTACTTAGAACGGCAGGGTAATACCGCATATAGGTAGATATGGTGGACTCATCTGGAATAACTTGGGTTTTAGGATTTTGGTGCACAAGCAGTATTCCCGCTTAGTATAGGTGAATGCTAGCAAATAGGTTGGGAAGCGGCCAGCTAGAGAGCGAAAACGGTCATGAACATGCATTATGCATAATGAACATTGGATACTAGCATGAGTAGGATATGAACACCATGAACATAAATATCATAGAGGCTATGTTGGTTTTGATTCAACTACATGCATGAACATGTGCCAAGTCAAGCCACTCGAATATTCAGAGGAGGATACCATATCATCATACTACATCACAATCATTTTAACGCAATGTTGACATCCAAGATAAATCATTATCCACTCCTAGCTACTTATGCATGGCATAAGAAACTATAACCTCTAATTGTCATTGCAAACATGTTGGATCATAATAGGCTGAATCATGGATACTAGGTTAAACATATTTACAAAAAACAGAACAAGTCAAGTTCATACCCGTTTCTCTCTGCCACCGCCAGTTCACAAATATCGTCATTATTGCCTTTCACTTGCACGTCCGAATGATATGAAAATAATAATAGTGCAAGAGTGTCATGGACTAAACTAGGATCTACAAACATTTTATTCGAAAGGAGAAGACAAGGTAATATAGGCTCTTTATTACATCAAGAATAATACATAAAGGAGCCACTCAACATTTTCATCATGGTTTTCTCCTTGGTATGACTCAAATAAAAAGAAAAAAATTCAGAGAAACACACTGAAATATTTTTGGAGTTTTTAGTTTTTCTTGAAGAAAGCAAATTACAAAAGGAAAAACAAAAACCAGAAAAACTATTTACACGGTAAAGCTCCCAACTAACAGAAGAAGAATCAAGAAATCTTTTTAGGTTTTCCTTTTAATACTACAACTAACTAAACTAGAAAGAAAACTGAAAAGAAGTAGGAAATATTTTTGGGTTTTCTCAAAGTTTTTCAAACACACAAAAAGAAAGCGAGAAAATAAATCTAGCATGGATAATACAATGAAAGAGTGTGGACACCGACAACTGAATGAAATGTGTGAACATGAATGTAATGTTGGTGAAAATATGTACTCCCTCAAGCTTAGGCTTTTGGCCTAGCTTGATAATCACCACTCATAGTAACGATCTGATCCCATGTCGAAGTGTTGTGGAGCGGGAACCCGAGCGTCCCACTCCGGAGGCTACTCCTTTGCCTTTGCCAAGGCATTCCGGTAGGCAATAATGTCCTCACGCATGATCCTGTATCCGCCCCTAGCAATAGAATCAAACAAAGCGGGTTCATGCAACGAAATAATATCACGAGTATCCACACTGAAAACCAGGTTGTAAGGAATATTCTGAGTAGAGTTGTGAATATCAATAAACTGGTGATCCCTCATCGCCTGGTGCTCTAAATAAACCTTGGGCAAAGGATAATCATGTTGGCGAATCTGAACATTAAAGTGACTCGCTAAGCGAGTATCATAAATACCACCATGAATTTTGCACTTGGTCATATTAAGGTGCAAACGACGTGCAATAATGGCCCCTAGGCTAAATGTGTTATAGTTGTATAGTGCTTAGTGTAGGACAGTGAAATCAGGGGCACTAAGTGCACCAACCTTCTCTCTAGCAAGTAAACACTTTGCAATAAATAAAGCAAACTAGTGCACAGAAGGAAACTACAAGCTAGTGGCGGTGACACTCGATACCCCTCTCTCATCTCCCACTAACAGAGTATGATAAAAGTCCTTAAACTCTGCAGGTCCAGGCTCTCTTATTTCACCGGCAGAAGGGATCAAGCATATGTCACAAAAGTCAGTGAGTGGTATCTGACGGGTTTCAACATATAAATTAAACTACACCTCAGGGGGATTATTCCTACTCAGAAAATGAAAAATTTGCACAAAGGAATTTGTAAGGAGATGGTACTGTTCACACTCAGCTGCGATGAAGTCGGTGAGGCCGACATTAGCAGCAAATTGTGCAAACTCTTGACGGATTCCAGCTTCATCCATGAAGGGGTTATGCGGCCATCCGCACGGCCGCACCTTCGCCCTTCTTCGAGTATGGAGGTCACTGGCTGATGATTCCCTAATGACTCCCTTGGCACTTTTCTTGGAGGCAAACTTCCTAAATAAGCTCATCTTATTTCTAAAAATAAAATTCTGAAAATTTTAGTCCACAAATTTTTTGTCAACTATACTTCACAAGATTGATAGCAACTACTCATAGAGATGCATAGAGGGTATATCAAGCATTCAAACTACTTAGAACTCTAAGAATGCAACATGCAAGCTCATCTACAACAGAACCAAGAGTAGCTAATTATTCAGAACATTATCCACTAAAGGAAAAACTAATTGGAGCAATGGAGGAATCACACACCAATTAGCAATCCCCTAAAACAGTTTTGGAAATGGAACTTCGAGCAAAGAGATCGAAATTGTAGTTTTTAAATGAAGACTTTATTACTCAAGCATATCAACAAGCAACCATGTCTTTCAAAATATCAACACTAAAGCAAGTTATCCCTAGCCCATTATGCTCAATCATTGATCCATTCATGAAACACACTTGAATACTAGCTATACCCAATGCTCAAGTACGATCATAGTGCCCCTTAGTTGGTTCTTTATAAGAGAAGATGGAGACTCAAGTAAAAAATAAAAATTGCACAAAGTAAAAAAGGGCCCTTCGCAGAGGGAAGTAGGGATTTGTAGAGGTGACAGAGCTCAAAGTGAAAATTTGAGAGATAAAAACATTTTGGGAGGCATACTTTTCCCACCAACGAAAATGACTTAGAGTTCCCAACAATTTCCATGCTAGATATATCATAGGCAATTCCCAAATAGAGAATAAAGTTTATTCCTTTTTCCACCATATTTTCACTTTCCATGGCTAACCCTATCCACGGGTACCCTCCATACCAACACTTTCCAAGGAATTTATTATTTGACAACATAAAGTAAATTCATTTTTCATTTCAGGACTGGGCATCCCTAATACCTTTGCCATACTCTCATGCAATGACAAGTGAATAAACACTCATCATGAGAATAACACATCTAGCATGGAAAATATCGGCCACCCCTCACTGCCTCGCGAGCGGTACGAGCACACAAAAGAGAAATTTATTTTGAAAATTAGAGATGGCACATACAAATTTGCTTAGAACAACACGAAAATACCGCATATAGGCAGGTATAGTGGACTCATATGGCAAAATTGGTTTAAAGGGTTTTGGATGCACAAGTAGTGATCATACTTAGTGCAAATGAAGGCTAGCAAAAAGATTGAGAAGCGTCCAACCAAGAAACGAAAAATCTCATAAGCGAGCATTATGCATAACTAACACCGAATAATGCACCACAAGTAGGATGTAATTTTCATTGCATAACTATTGACTTTCATGCTTGCATAGGGAATCACAAACCTTAACACCAATATTCTTACTAAAGCATGATTACTCATTAGCATGACTCACATACCACTATCATCATATCTCAAAACTATTACAAAGAATCAAATTGTCCAATGATCTTCATGAAAGTTTTTATTATATCCTCCTTGGATATCTATCACTTTGGGACTAGTTTCATATGTTGAAATTTCTTTTTGACAAGCTCAAACAAGTTTAAGTGAAGAACATGAGCATAAAAATTTCATCTCTCAAAATAATATAAGTGAAGCATGAGAGAACTGATAGACTACTCCAAAAAGATATAAGTGAAGATCAAATGAGTAGTTAAGTAAATAGGTAGCTATGTGAGGACTCTCTCTTATTTAAAAGTTTTAGATCTAAGTATTTTATTAAAACAGCAAGAAAAAAAATAAAATGGCATTCCAAAAATAGCACAAATCATGTGAAGAAGCAAGAACTTAGGCTCAACCGATACTAACCGATAATTGTTGAAGAATAAAGGTGGGATGCCTACCGGGGCATCCCCAACCTTAGATGCTTGAGACTTCTTGGAATATTAACTTGGGATGACTTAGGAATCCCCAAGCTTGAGCTTTTGTGTCTCCTTAATTCCTCTCATATCACGGTTTCCCTAAATCTCAAAAACTTCATGCACACAAAACTCAACAAGAACTTGTGAGATAAGTTAGTATAAATCAATGCAAAACCTTATCATTCTCTACTATAGCAAATCACTAAAACTATTATTTGACATTTCATACTGAATGCCTCTGCATATTTAATACTCCTATCCTCAAATAGAATCATTAAAGAAGCAAATATATGCAAACAATGCAACCATAGCAGCAATCTGCCAAAACAGTACATTCTGTAAAGAATGCAAGATTCATGATACTTCCCTAACTCCAAAAATTCCGAAAAATTACCACACTATAGAAAATTTATTATAGCTTACTATGAAAAAAGTTTCAATATTTTATCACATTCTTACTTTTCTAGAGAAATTTTGCAACGGCAACAAACTTTCTGTTTTGAAACAGCCACAAGTAGACTCGCAAAATAAGCATGGCAAAGGCTATACTTGACATTTTTATTGAAGTAAAAGATGCAAAACATTATCATAGATAACAGCAAGCAAATCCTAACAAAATAAAATGATGCTCCAAGTAAAACTCATATCATGTGACGAATGAAAACATAGCTCCGAGTGAGGTTACCAATAATGTTGAAGACGAAAGAGAGGATGCCTTCCGGGGCATCCCCAAGCTTAGTTGCTTGGATCTTCCTTGGATATTATCTTGGGGTGACTTGGGCATCCCCAAGATTAGGGTCTTCTCGCTCCTTATTCTCCTCATATCAACATCTCACCCAAAACTTGAAAACTTCAATCACACAAAACTTAACGGAACTTTGTGAGATAGGTTAGTATGATAAAGAGCAAACCATTTCACTTTGGTACTGTCAAAGACAAGATTCATAATTGTTTCCACACAATGCCTAATGTATCATATCATTTCCACAATTTATATTAAGCAATATAAGCCATAGCAACTAGAAAACAAACAAACTATGCATTGAAAACAGAATCTGTCAAAAATAGAACAGTCTGAAGTAATCTATACTCCAACCATACTTCTGTAACTCCAAAAATTCTGAAAAATTAGGAAAACATATGGAATTTTTATATCTATCACCTGTAAAATAATCAGATCAAAAGCACGTTCCAGTGAATTTTAGAAATTCCTGGAGTGGGCGCAAAAGTTTCTGTTTTTGCACAGATTCAAGTCAACTATCATCCACACTATCCCAAAGGCTTTACTTGGCACTTTATTGAAACAAAAGCAATAAAACATGATTACTACAGTAGCATAATCATGTGAACACACAAAAATAGTAGGTAAAAGTGTTCGATTGTCTCCCAACAAGCACATTTCTTTAATGCCTTTTAGCTAAGCATGATGAGTTCAATGATGCTCGCATAAAAGATAAGGATTGAAACATAACAAGAACATCATGAATCATAAGTTCCTCTCTCATAATAATTTTCAGTAGCATCATGAATAGATTCATCAATATAACCATCACATAAAGCATTCTTTCCATGATGCACAAGCATAGAAGATTTATTACTCTTTATGGCATACATGTCATCATAATAATCATCATAGATAGCAACATTATTGTCATAGTCAATTGAAACCTCTTCCAAAATAGTGGATGTATCACTAAATAAAGTCATGACCTCTCCAAATCCACTTTCATCAATATTGTAATAAGATTCAACACCCTCCAAAATAGTGGGATCGCTACTATCTAGAGTTGAGACTCTTCCAAACCCACATTCATCATTGTAATCATCATAAATAGGAGGCATGCTACCATTATAACAAATTTGCACATCAAAACTCGGGGGAATAAAAATATCATCTTTATCAAACATAACATCCCCAAGCTTATGGATTTGCATATCACTAGCATCACGGATATTCAAAGAATTCATACTAGCAACATTGCAATCATGCTCATCATTCATGGATTCTATGTGAAACATTTTATAGCATTCTTCTTGTAACAATTGAGCACAATTTTCCTTTCCATCATTTTCACGAAAGATATTATAAAGATGAATAATATGATGCAACCTCAGTTCCATTTTTTCGTAGTTTTATTTTTTATAAACCAAACTAGTGATAAAACAAGAAACTAAAAGATTCAATTGCAAGATCTAAAGATATACCTTCATGCACTCACCTCCTCGACAATGGCGCCAGAAAAGAGCTTGATGTCTACTAAGCAACTTAATTCTTGTAGACTCGTGTTGGGCCTCCAAGCGCAGAGTTTTGTAGGATAGTAGCAATTTACCCTCAAGTGGATGACCTGAGGTTTATCAATCCATGGGAGGCGTAGGATGAAGATGGTCTCTCTCAAACAACCCTTCAACCAAATACAAGAAATCTCTTGTGTCCCCAACACACCCAATACAATGGCAAATTGTATAGGTGCACTAGTTCGGCGAAGAGATGGTGATAAAAGTGTAACATGGATGGTAGAAATATATTTTTATAATCTGAATAAAAAAACAACAAGGTAGCAAGTAATAAAAATGAGCACAAATGGTATTGCAATGCTTGAAAATGAGGCCTAGAGTCCGTACTTTCGCTAGTGCAATCTCTCAACAATGCTAATATAATTGGATCACATAACCATCCCTCAATGTGCGATGAAGAATCACTCCAAAGTTCCCACCTAGCGGAGAACATAAGAAGAAATCGTTTGTAGGGTACGAAACCACCTTGAAGCTATTCTTTCCGATCGATCTATCCAAGAGTTCGTACTAAAATAACACCAAATAATTTCAGATTCATAATACTCAATCCAACACAAAGAACCTCAAAGAGTGTGTGACACCCCCGATTCAATCGTACACTAATCATACACGCAAATGTGTACGATCAAGATCAGGGACTCACGGGAAGATATCACAACACAACTCTAGGCACAAATAAAATAATACAAGCTTTATATTACAAGCCAGGGGCCTCGAGGGCTCGAATACAAGCTCGATACACAAGATTCAGCGGAAGCAACAATATCTGAGTACAGACATAAGTTAAACAAGGATGCCTTAAGAAGGCTAACACAAAAGTAACAACGATCGAAGAGGCAAGGCCTCCTGCCTGGGACCTCCTAACTACTCCTGGTCGTCGGCGGTCTTCACGTAGAAGCATCCAGCGGCGGTGGCATCTCGCTCCAGGGATCCACCATCTGGTTGCATCAACCGGAAAGAAGAAAGAAGGGGAAAAGGGGGTAGCAAAGAAACCGTGAGTACTCATCCAAAGTACTCGCAAGCATTAGATCTATACTAAGTATGCACTGGTATCAAATGGGAGGTTTGTATATGTGGACTGAACTACAGAATGCCAGAACATGGGGGGGGGGGGAAGACCTAGCCTATCGAAGACTAGCATCTTCATGCAGCTCCAAGCATCTTGCAACATGTAGAAGAGTAAAGAATAGCAGTTTATAATTAACAAGCATGTTGTAACATTAATGCCCAGAGATCCTTCCTCGACTCCATGCGAGGAAGCAATCCCGGAGCCACATATCTCAAGTATCCATTTGTAGTTGTATAAGATCAGTATATAAGTCTGAACATCCATTACAATGGACACGGTATTCAAATATATAACTTCCCTGCAGGGGTGCACCACGTTACCCAACACGCTTGATCACTCTGGCCGGACACACCTTTCTGGGGTCAATGCCCGCCCTCAAAAGATCAACACGTCGCAGCCCGACCTAGGCTCAGCAGAGAGGTCCCCGCCGGTCTACATCCTAAGCACTCCGGGGTCTGGGCCCATCGCCCGTTGCACTGCGGGTCGTTACGTGCAGGGCGATACAGGCCACCTCCACTAGGGCGCCGACCGGGCCGTGCCGCAATGCTGAACTGGACATCTGACAAAACTTCGGCCGATACCACGACATCGAGGCCCATATCTATTCTTGCGTGGTGGTTAGTGCGTAAAGGCCAGAGGCCAACTCAGAACAAATACCCAAACCATAGTGTATTATTAGCTTGCGGAGACGAGCAGAGACTCACGATCGAAAGTGACCCCGTCGCCCCGTCTCGTGGACTTACAACAAGGGCTCAGAATGCCCGGCTGTGCCACGTCATTAACTTGCGGGTGCTCTCCGGGCCCGCCCGACTTTCACCAAGGTCTCAAGTAAAGTCAAGGTAACTGTGTGTCCAGACATCAAGGGGAAACCCCGAGGAATCACTCCTGGAGGACTCCACTCAATGTAATCATCAAGGTGAACGTAAGAGGGACCACCCTCGAGGTTCACACTTGAGGTATTGAACGACAGAGCCGTATCGGGAATGGTGAAAGAGGAAATCACCCTCGATAACCACGACCGAATAGATACACTACAGAATTATTACCAGGAGTGTGTTATGAGGGATCACCCTCGGCACTCGATAGTAGCTCTGCAGAGTCGAGTAACAAAAGGGGCGTGATGTGATGTGAGGTGTCAGACTCTGGTCATCGATCACGTTGATCAAGTCGTCGAAGATGAAGCAGGGGCAACAAGGACAAGTGGGGATCACTGATGGATCACTAACCAACCTATACTAAGAAGTTTAGGATAAGCAGGTAGGTAACAATAGCAGGTACAAAAGTAGGCTATGCATCAGAATAGGAGCAAACAATAACAGTAGCAAAATCTAATGCAAGCATGAGATAATGGAATGGGCGATATCGGGATGATCAAAGGGCGGGCTTGCCTGGTTGCTCAGACAAGAAGAAGGGGTCGTTGTCGATGTAGTCGATCACGGCGACACCAGCGGCGGTCTCGGGGTCTATCGGAGAGAAGAGGGGGGAGAAATAGTAAATACATAGCAAGCAAGAGCATAACAGGACAACATGCAGAGCTAGACGTGTTCTAACGCGGTACTACACGATACTGGCGAAGGGGGATAACATCCGGGAATGTTTTCCCGAAGTTTGTATTTTTCGGACAGATGAAACGGAGGTGGAAAGTTGCATGTTCGCTATGTTAGGGATGTGTGGCGGACGAACGGACCACGCGTTCGGATTCGCCTTGTCATTCTAAGCAACTTTCATGCACAAAGTTTTTCGATCCAAGTTACGGTTTATTTTCTATGAATTTTCGAAGTTTTAAACATTTTCTAAAATTAATATTAATTCGAAAATAATTGCTAAAACGCTAAGCGCACCCAGCATAGGGTACACAGAACTGTACCCAATGGCTGACAGGTGGGCCAGGGGGTACCCAGTTGACCAGTCAACTCTTGACTGGTCAACAGGGGGGTGGGGCCCTCTGCCATAGGCCCATTTGATTAACCAGCTAGTTAATTAGACTAAGCAAGTAATTAGTTTAATTAAACCTAATTAATTAATTAAGTTAATTTATTAATTATTATTTTTATATACATTTTTTAAAGCTCTTTTTTTTAGGAAAATGAAGCCGGTGGGGCCTACTGGGCAGTAGCCCATAGGCCAAAACAGGCACAGGCTATCGGGCGCTGGGGCGGGGCATGGGCGCATGCCCGAACGCACGGGCGCGGTTGACGAAGGCTGCCGGGGCGCGGCGGGGCGCCGGCTAGGGGGAAGCGGGGCCGCGGCTGGGACTTGCGACGGCCGGAGGCGGAAGGGGCCGTGGTGGCTGGAGTGGGCGGCGAGGGGTAGATGGCAGCAGCAGTAGTAGGCCACCAGAGCAGCAACACCGGGACACACGCACGGTGGGCGTAGGGGTGGACGCGGCGCGTCGGGATGGACCGGGGTAGTGGGGGTGAGCGAGCGCGTGCGTTGGCTGTGGCCGGAGGTACGGAGCACACAAGCGGGATCGGGTGCGACTGCGGCCACTAGGGCCATGCAGGCGAGCTCGACCGCAACAGCGGAAGCGCGAGTGCGTCAGGGGCAAGCTACGGCTACGAGGAGAGGCCGGGGAGAGAGGGATGAGGATCGAGGGCTCACGGCCGTTGCAGAGAAGGCCCGGGGACGGCTCGAGGTGCTCGGGGCGGCGCGGGTTGACGACGAGCTCCGATGCGTCCGAAGGTGGAAGACGATGCTGTCGTCGGTGTTGTGGAGCGCTTCGGGTCCCGTGGTTCGACGGAGAAGGAGCAGAGGATGATGTGGAGCTTGTGGGCACGTCGGCTTCGTGCAGGGAGGGCGGTGGCCACGTCGAGGCAAGGCGGACGGCGACGGGCGCGCCGGTCCTTCGTCTAGATCGACAGAGGGGGGGGATAGGTGGATCTGAGCGAGGGGCTAGGCGAAGGGAGAGAGAGGGAAGTGGTGTGTGGTGGAGTGGAGCAGGGGGAGAGCTCGAGGGGGCACGGGGAGGCCTTATCCTCTCCTACGTCGTCGACGAGGTGGTGCGGTGCCGACCGCGGGCGGGAGCGCCCTGTAGCGGCCGAGTCCGAGGAACAAGAAGGAGGGGGAGGCAACCGGTGCAGGGAGTTGGGCCGTCCCAGGTGGGTCAAGGCCTAGGGGGGCGTGGTGGCTAGCTTGGCCAGTCGGCCCAGTGGGGGGGGGAATCTTTTCCTTTTATTTTGCTGTGTTTTATTTTCTTTAATTTATTTACATGATTTTTTAATAGCAATTAGTTTCATAAAATATATGAACAATACCTAAATTGGTGTTACTAATTATACCAATGTCACAATTAGTTAGAGGTTTAAATAAAATAGTTTAGCATTTTTATAATGCTAAAAGCATTTAATTTAATATTTTAGCCACTGCTTTAATTATTAAAGGGCATTAAACCACTTTATAAAAAGGTTGGTTCAGCACCAAAATTGGTCATGGCATATTTGCAACATTATGAGCATTTTAGTTTTAACATTTGAAAACTTCTATAATTTGACTTGATTCTGAATTTTGAATTCGAATAGGATTTGAAACTTCACGAGATTAACAACAGTAATCGTGGTGACATGGTATCATTAGCAGAGGTTACTGTAGCTTAATTATCCGGGCGCCACAATTCTCCTCCACTACAAGAAATCTCGTCCCGAGATTTAAGGGGTGTATTAGGGGGGAAGACTCGAAAAGGACGGGGCTCAACACAAGATAGGTACCTGGGGGCTATCTCGCGACATGGCATAGAGGCATCTCTCGAGTTGAAATTGAAAAGTCATCGAGAGCAAGGCTAGAAGGTGCAATAAGAAGCTTCAAGTGGATGAACCATCGTTTGATGTCTGAAACAGAGTGTGAATAGGGTTCAGTGCATCGAAAATAAGTATTGCATCTGATAGCAGAACAGATCACAAGAAGGTGGCTCGTGAATTACATACGAAGCCAAGCGTGAGGAACAATTTTGGAAGACAGAGATGTACAGGAGAGTCAGGTTTCGATCCTGGGACCTGTGGGTTATGGGCCCACCATGTGGGTTAAAGGTAGGAAGGGCGCTAACATATGCATAGTCATGATAGAAAGGTAGGTCAGAGGATATCATGTCAGTATGTTGGCAACAATGTTGGTACCAAGGGCAAGGGACGAAGAGAACCATTTTCCTGCTCGTTGAACGAGGCGGACCAATAGGCAAAGTTCTCATCCATCGGTGGCTACCGGAATGTCATCAACAATAGCAACGAGGTCTTACTGACAGAGAATGTACACTGAGGTGTTTACATAAGCAGGGAATTATCACTGCTCAAGTATGATAGGTTACAAGAAAGGTTGAACAAAACAATGGAAAGGAAAGTGTAGACCCGAATCAGTTATCGGTGTTCTCGAGTGTCTAAATACTCAGAACCCGTGGAAAATTGGAATCGGCGAGAAATAATAGTTGATCAAGAACTCATAAGAAGTTATGTAGTTCCATGATATTCTTGAGATACCAACGGGTTGAACAGGTGAAACGATTTGAAGAAGACAAGTACTTTAACTTGTCCGAGAGATGGGATCAAAGAAGAACAATATGGTCGAAACCACAGTTGCAAAGGACCAAATATAGATAACAGATGGACTTATCACAAGGGGATTATTATTATAACAAGAAGCTTCCATGATAAGTTCCACATCGGGTCCATGGGCATGAACTCAAAGTTCAAGGTCGACTCCCACTTCTCTAATGCACAACCTCCCATTCACTTCTCAGTTTCGACAAAGCCATAGTGTTCAGATTTTATCTAGCATAACACTAGTAGAGTATGGCCCGTAGAAGTTTCCGGGTTCACAAAGATTGTGGAAGGCATAGGTTTAACCCATCGGGGCATCTTAGGAACACATACCACAAACTTCACAAGTGAATAACTCAATCCCGGAAGCAGAGAATGGTTGACGGGAGTGGGGATACAATTTACCAAAGGCATTGTGTATCCGAGGAAAGGCTCACAAGATTACTGAATATGAAGGTTGCTGTCGGATAAAACCTAACAAAGGACCTGGAGGTCCACAATGGAACTGATGTGAGTATCGGTACTCAACCAGAAGAAGAAAGAATGCAAGGAGGTCAGGTTATAGAAACAACTGACTAATTCAAAGCTCAATTGCAAAGGAATTATGGTTTCCAAATCGGGGAATCAAAAGTAGAGGCTATGATCAAAGACAAGTAAGTTCGATAGATATAGATCGACAATCAAACAAGGTTTGATTTGTCGAACACCAGCTCAAGTCCAGAGTGACATCTGAACCAAAGGGAGAATTTTAAATAGGACTGATGATCGCGAGCATTCACAAATGAATCGAATCAAATGCTCGAAATTATGATGACAAAGGATGCTAATGAGTATTGCTAGACATATGGAAGTAACCATAATGCAAGCAGATAAGGAGGAACAAGAGCAATAGGCTACTGATGATTTTTGGAAGAACGAATAGTATTCCAAAGAATTTTGTGAAACACATGAACAACTGTGGTCAAACGGATACTCGGCAAGCGCGAGTAATTATTCGTAGGGGTATTCATGTGGTAAAGGACTGCAAGACAGTAAGTATAAAGGATCCTTGAAACATCAAAGAGTATTTCAGGACATCTTGTATTAACAAGAGCAACTGGGGATGAAGGTATGAACGACAACGTAGGTAGTTACGCATAAGGATTTATCGGGGATTGCAACGATGAAGGGCACAAGGGTCTCGAGAAAACTTCGGAGAGTATCTTCAGAAACTTCTGGTGCACCAAGTAATCATCTAGAGTGAGGGGCTCTCCGGGAGAAAGTATTTACGAGAACCTAGAGTTATAGTTAGCAAAACCATTTAACCCGAATAGAAGAGAGATCAGATTCCCACAGCATAGACGAGGAATAAAAGATCCTAATACCACCCAATGGCAACATGGGCCCGTAAGCCACACGGCCATGTTAGTAAAACAACTTTTCAAAGACTAGACTCAACTTCGGCCAAGGAGTTGGAAAGGGGGATCCTACAGGCAGTCGGCTCTGATACCAACTTCTGACGCCCCCGATTCAATCGTACACTAATCATACACGCAAATGTGTACGATCAAGACCAGGGACTCATGGGAAGATATCACAACACAACTCTAGACACAAATAAAATAATACAAGCTTTATATTACAAGCCAGAGGCCTCGAGGGCTCGAATACAAGCTCGATACACAAGAGTCAGCGGAAGCAACAATATCTGAGTACAGACATAAGTTAAACAAGGATGCCTTAAGAAGGCTAACACAAAAGCAACAACGATCGAAGAGGCAAGGCCTCCTGCCTGGGACCTCCTAACTACTCCTGGTTGTCGGCGGTCTTCACGTAGCAGCATCCAGCGGCGGTGGCATCTGGCTCCAGGGATCCACCATCTCGTTGCATCAACCGGAAAGAAGAAAGAAGGGGGAAAAAGGGGTAGCAAAGCAACCGTGAGTACTCATCCAAAGTACTCGCAAGCATCAGATCTATACTAAGTATGCACTGGTATCAAATGGAAGGTTTGTATCTGTGGACTGAACTGCAGAATGCCAGAATAGAGGGGGAAGCCTAGCCTATCAAAGACTAGCATCTTCACGCAGCTCCGAGCATCTTGCAGCATGTAGAAGAGTAAAGAATAGCAGTTTATAATTAACAAGCATGTTGTAACATTAATGCCCAGAGATCCTTCCTCGACTCCCTGCGAGAAAGCAATCCCGGAGACACATATCTCAAGTATCCATTTGTAGTTGTAAAAGATTAGGATATAAGTCTGAACATCCATTACCGTGGACACGGTATTCGAATATATAACTTCCCTGCAGGGGTGCACCACGTTACCCAACACGCTCGATCACTCTGGCCAGACACACCTTTCTGGGGTCAATGCCTGCCCTCGGAAGATCAACACGTCGCAGCCCGACCTAGGCTCAGCAGAGAGGTCCCCGCCAGTCTACATCCTAAGCACTCCGGGGTCTGGGCCCATCGCCCATTGCACTACGGGTCGTTACGTGCAGGGCGATACAGGCCACCTCCACTGGGGCGCCGACCGGGCCGTGCCGCAATGCTGAACTGGACGTCTGACAAAGCTTCGGCTGATACCACGACGTCGAGGCCCATATTTATTCTCGCGTGGTGGTTAGTGCGTAAAGGCCAGAGGCCAACTCAAAACAAATACCCAAACCATAGTGTATTATTAGCTTGCGGAGACGAGCAGAGACTCATGATCAAAAGTGACTCTATTGCACCGTCTCATGGACTTATGACAAGGGCTCAGAATGCCCGACCGTGCCATGTCATTAACTTGCGGGTGCTCTCCGGGTCCGCCCGACTTTCACCAAGGTCTCAAGTAAAGTCAAGGTAACTGTGTGTCTAGACATCAAGGGGAAAACCCGAGGAATCACCCCCGGAGGATTCCACTCAATGTAATCATCAAGGTGAACGTAAGAGGGACGACCCTCGAGGTTCACACTTGAGGTGTTGAATGACAGAGCCATATTGGGAATGGTGAAAGAGGAAATCACCCTCGATGACCACGACCGAATAGCTACACTACAGAATTATTACCAGGAGTGCGTTATGAGGGATCACCCTCGGCACTCGATAGTAGCTCTACAGAGTCGAGCAACAAAATGGGCGTGATGTGATGTGAGGTGTCAGGCTCTGGTCGTCGATCACGTTGATCGAGTCGTCGAAGATGAAGCAGGGGCAACAAGGACAAGTGGGGGTCGCTGATGGATCACTAACCAACCTATACTAAGCAGTTTAGGATAAGCAGGTAGGTAACAATAGCAGGTACAAAAGTAGGCTATGCATCAGAATAGGAGCAAACAATAATAGTAGCAAAATCTAATGCAAGCATGAGATAATGGAATGGGCGATGTCGGGATGATCAAAGGGGGGGGGCTTGCTTGGTTGCTCAGACAAGAAGAAGGGGTCATCATCGACGTAGTCGATCACGGCAGCAGCAGCGGCGGTCTCGGGGTCTATCGGAGAGAAGAGGGGGAGAAACAGTAAATACATAGCAAGCAAGTGCATAACAGGACAACAGGCAGAGCTAGACGTGTTCTAACGCGGTACTAGACGATACTGGCGAAGGGGGATAACATCCGGGAATGTTTTCCCAAGTTTGTATTTTTCGGACAAATGAAACGGAGGGGGAAAAGTTGCATGTTCGCTATGTTAGGGATGTGTGGCGGATGAACGGACCACGAATTCGTATTCGTCTCGTCGTTCTGAGCAACTTTCATGTACAAAGTTTTTCGATCCGAGTTACGGTTTATTTTTTATGAATTTTCAAAGTTTTAACCATTTTCTGAAATTAATATTAATTCGAAAATAATTGCTAAAATGCTAAGCGCACCCAACACAGGGTACACAGAACTGTACCCAATGGCTGACAGGTGGGCCAGGGGGTACCCAGTTGACCAGTCAACTCTTGACTGGTCAACAGGGGGGTGGGGCCCTCTGTCATAGGCCCATTTGATTAACCAGTTAGTTAATTAGACTAAGCAAGTAATTAGTTTAATTAAACCTAATTAATTAAGTTAATTAATTAATTAATAATTATTTTATATACATTTTTTAAAGTTCTTTTTTTAAGAAAAGGAAGCCAGTGGGGCCTACTGGGCAGTGGCCCATAGGCCAAAACAGGCACGGGCCATCGGGCGCTGGGGCGGGGCATGGGCGCACGCCCGAACACACGGGCGCGGCTGACGAAGGCCGCCGGGGCGCGGCGGGGCGCCAACGAGGGGGAAGCGGGGACACTACTGGGACTTGCGGCGGCTGGAGGCGGAAGGGGCCGTGGTGGCTGGAGTGGGCGGCGAGGGGCACATGGCAGCAGCAGAAGTAGGCCACCAGAGCAGCAGCACCGGGACACACGCACGGCGGGCGTAGGGGTGGACGCGGTGCGTCGGGACGGACCGGGCTAGTGGGGGTGAGCGAGCGCGTGCGTTGGCTGCGGCCGGAGGTACGGAGCACGCAAGCGGGATCGGGTGTGGCTGCGACCACAGGGGCCATGCCAGCGAGCTCGACCGCTGCGGCGGAAGCACGAGTGTGTTGGGGGCGAGCTACGGCTACGAGGAGAGGCCGGGGAGAGAGGGAGGAGGATCGAGGGCTCGCAGCCGTTGCAGAGAAGGCCCGGGGACGGCTCGAGGTGATCGGCGCGACGCGGGTCGACGGCGAGCTCCGACGCGTCTGAAGGTGGAAGACGATGTTGTCGTCGGCGTTGTGGAGCGCTTCGAGTCCCATGGTTCGACGGAGAAGGAGCGGATGACGATGTGGAGCTCGTGGGTATGTCGGCTTGGCGCAGGGAGGGCGGTGGCCACGTCGAGGCGAGGCGGACGGCGACGGGCGTGCCGGTCCTTCCTCCAGATCGACAGAGGGGGGAGAGGTGGATCTGGGCGAGGGGCTAGGCGAAGGGAGAGAGAGGGAAGTGGTGTGTGGTGGAGTGGAGCAGGCGGAGAGCTCGAGGGGGCACGGGGAGGCCTTATCCTCTCCTGCATCATCGATGAGGTGGTGCGGTGCCGACCGCGGGCGGGAGCGCCCTGTAGCGGCCGAGTCCGAGGAACAGGAAGGAGGGGGAGGCAACCGGTGCAGGAAGTTGGGCCATCCTAGGTGGGTCAAGGCCTAGGGGGGCGTGGCGGCTAGCTGGGCCAGTCGACCCAGTGGGGGGGGGAATCTTTTCCTTTTATTTTGCTGTGTTTTATTTTCTTTAATTTATTTACAGCATTTTTAATAGCAATTAGTTTCATAAAATATATGAACAATACCTAAATTGGTGTTACTAATTATACCAATGTCACAATTAGTTTGAGGTTTAAATAAAATAGTTTAGCATTTTTATAATTCTAAAAGCATTTAATTTAATATTTAGCCACTTCTTTAATTATTAAAGGGCATTAAACCACTTTATAAAAAGGTTGGTTCAGCACCAAAATTGGTCATGGAATATTTGCAACATTATGAGCATTTTAGTTTTGACATTTGAAAACTTCTATAATTTGACTTGATTCTGAATTTTGAATTCGAAGAGGATTTGAAACTTCACGAGATTAACAACAGTAATCGTGGTGACATGGTATCATTAGCAGAGGTTACTGCAACTTAATTATCTGGGCGTCACAGAGTGCCCCAAGATTTCTACCGGAGAAACAAAGACAAGAACGTGCATCAACCCCTATGCGTAGATTACCCCAATGTCACATCGGGAATCCGCGAGTTGAGTGCCAAAACATATACAAAGTGAATCAAAATAATATCCCATTGTCACCACGGGTATTCATATGCAAGACATATCAAGTGTCCTCAAATCCATGAAAGTATTCAATCCGATAAAACGAAATCTCAAAGGGAAAACTCAATTCATCACAACAAGATAGAGAGGGGAAAACATCATATGATCCAACTATATTAACAAAGCCCGTGATACATCAAGATCGTGCCATCAAGAACATGAGAGAGAGAGAGATTAAACACATAGCTACTGGTACAAACCCTCAGCCCCAAGGGTGGACTACTCCCTCCTCATCATGGTGGCCGTAGGGATGATGAAGATGGCCACTGGTGATGATTCCCCCCTCCAGCAGGGTGCCGGAACGGGGTCTAGATTGGTTTCTCGTGTCTATAGAGGATTACAGCGGCGGAACTTCTGATCTAGGGTCTTCGTGAGGGGTTTTGGAATATTTGATGATTTATAGGGCGAAGAGGCAGTGCGGGAGGCCACCGAGGTGGGCACAACCCACCTGGGCATGCCTGGCCCCCAGGCACGCCCTCGTGGGTTGTGCCCCCCTCAGGGCACCCCCAGGTGCTTCCCTGGCCCACTGGATGTCTTCTGGTCCAAAAAAATCTCCAAAAAGTTTTGCTGCATTTGGTCTCCGTTTGATATTGATTTTCTGCAATGTGAAAAACAAGCAAAAAATAGCAACTGACACTGGGCACTATATCAATAGGTTAGTCCCAAAAAATGATATAAAGTTGTTATAAAATGATTGTAAAACATCCAAGAATGATAATATAACATCATGGAACAATAAAAAATTATATATACATTGGAAACGTATCATGAGGCAAATGATATCATTGAATCTCATGAGGATACTATGTCCAAGTTGGAGGGGCATAGTCGTGACTATGCCGATGAGATTGCGGATCTTTGCATTGCTCTTGAGGAAGAGCGACGTCTTCGTTTGACTCTTGAGGAGTCACACAACGTTGATCATGCTAAATTGAAAAAAGATCTTGATCATGCTATTGTTCTTACTCGTGTGCTTAAATCTGAGAAAGTTGCACTTGGGGTTGGCCATGATAGACTCAAGGAAGAGTTTGATACACTTGACATGGCTCACAAGGTCTGAAGGGTTTTCATTCTTCTCTCAAAGAGTCTCATGATCAACTCCAAGTGAAGCTAACCTAGGAGATTTCCATGTGTCCTCCTTTAATTCTAATTGATAATGCCCATGCTACTAACCCTTGTTGTGAGCATGTGAATCTTGTGGAGGAAAATGCCAAGTTGAAGGAACAACTTGAGAAGGGCCTTGTGACATGCATACAATGCGAAAAGAACCTCAATGACCTTTTGAGTAACCAAAAGGAAGTTGTGGGAAAGGAAGGACTTGGGTTTGTACCCAAGGCAAAGAAGAAGAACAAGACCAAGCAACCTCTCCTGCTCAAGGAAACTTTTTCCAAGGCGGGTGAGGGTACTCAGGAGAAGAAGAGGAACAAGGAAGTGGGTGATAATGCCAAGAAGTGCGAAACCGCCCCTACCAACAAAGCTGGCGGCTTTAACCCCTCTTATGTTTTATGCCGTGCTAGTGATGGGCATGTTTATGCTAAATTCGTTGGTTCTTATTAGGGTACATTGAATGGTCTATTTGGGTTCCTAAGACCCTTTTACTAACCTCAAAGGACCCATTCAAGAATGGGTACCTAACCCCAAGTATTGATCTCCTGTAGGAGTTTGCTTCTGGTGGGGTGTCATGGTTGCTTGATAGTGGAGCAACAAATCATATGACTGGGAGCAAGGACTTGGTAGTGGATGTGCATCCAATTCCATCAATCCCCACCCATGTCCAATTCGGTGATGCTTCAACATCTAAGGTATTGTATTGGGACTTGGCAAGGTGGTCATGTATCAAGATTTATCTATTGAGAAGGTATGCATGTTGAGTCCCTCACATACAATTACTTTTGGTTCATCAACTTGCACTCATGGGCTTTTCAACATTCTTTGATGTTGATACCCTTGCCCTTTTGTGGAGCAAGACTCTTAAAGTATCTTTGTTGGCCATGTTGAGGACAGTCTTTATGTGGTGAAATTTTTGGAATGATCCACTAAGATCGTGACTTGCCTAATGGCTAAACTTGATGTGGGTTGGCTTTGGCATCGCCGACTAGCCCATGTCAACATGGGATCTTTGCAAAGTCTCCTCAAAGGGGATCATGTTCGTGGACTAACAAATGTGAGTTTTGCCAAAGACCGTGCTTGCAGTGCTTGTATCAAAGGAAAGCTTCATGAAACGGCTCATGGACCCTCGGCTATCATCTACTCGAAGAGGCCCTTGGAGCTCCTTCACATGGATCTCTTTGGTCCTCCATCCTTTGATAGTCTTGGTGGAAGAAAGTATTGCTTGGTAATTGTGGATGACTACTCAAGATATACATGGGTATACTTCTTCAAAGGAAGAGTGAGACTCAACAAACCGTCATCAACTTTTCAAATGAAGCTCAATGTCAACATGAAGCAAAGATTCTGATGATTAGAAGTGAAAATGGCATTGAATTCAAAAACTACACCTTGGATGAGTTTCTTAGTGACGAGGGGATCAAACACCAATATGCCGCACCCTATACCCCTCAACAAAATGGTGTGGCGGAGAGGAAGAATCGGACATTGATGGACGCGACAAGGACCATGATGGCAGAGTTCAAATCTCCATACAACTTTTGGGCCGAAGCCATCAACACCGCATGGCATGCATCCAATAGGTTCTACCTCCGCAAAGGCTTGAACAAGACTCCATATGAGATACTTACCGGCAACAAGCCCAACCTCAAGTACTTCCGGGTGTTCGGTTGTAAGTGTTTAATTGTCAAGAAAGGTGTTCGATTGCCTAAATTCGAACCTAGATCTCAAGAGGGCATTTTTGTTGGTTATGCTACAAACTCTCATGCTTACCGTGTCCTCAGCAAGTCCACCGGACTCATTGAGGAGACGTGTAACATGGAGTTTGATGAAAATAACGGCTCCCAAGTGGAGCAAAGTGGTCTTTTGTGATGTAGGTGATGAAATTCCTCCCCAATCCATAAGAAGAATGGGGTGGTTAAATACTCCCCATTGAGGAACCCCTTGTGGCTGAAGGAGAAGGACAATGCTCTACTCAAGTGGAGTCATCACCTACACTAGACCCACACGCTTCCGAAGAACAAAGTGAAGGCCCTCAACCCTATGAGCAAGATCAAGGACAAGATCAACCCCGTGGAGATGGTGATGCACCAAATGATGCCCAAGATCAAGTTCATGCCTCCGAGCTCGCTCAAGATCAAGAGCAAGCTCAAGATGGTGCTCAAGATCAAGAGCAAGCTCAAGATCAAGACCAAACTCAAGACGGTGCTCAAGATGAGCAAGATGACCCTCGAATGCCCTTCAAGGAACTTCTGGAGCGCCGTGCCACTAAGGTGGCTTCCAAGCTCGACGTTAACAACATGTCATGGATAAGGTGCTTGGGAGCTTGAGAAAAGGGGTAACTACTCGTAAACAATTGTCATACTTTTGTGAGCATCATGCGTTTGTTTCGTGTGTTGAACCCCAAAAGGTACATGCGCTCAATGATGAGGATTGGCTTGAATCCATACATGATGAACTCAACAACTTCGAGCGCAACCAAGTTTGGGAATTGGTGCCAAGGCCAACGGAGGAATACAATGTCATTGGGACCAGATGGATCTTCAAGAACAAGCAAGATGTGAACGGTGTGGTTGTTCGAAACAAGGCAATATTGGTGGCACAAGGCTACTCCCAAGTCAAGGGTATTGACTACGGTGAAACCTTTTCCCTCATTGATCGTCTTGAATCTATTCACATGTTGCTTGCATATGCATCTCATCATGATTTTAAGTTGCAGCAAATGGACGTGAAAAGTGAATTTATTAATAGTCCTTTGAATGAGTTGGTATATGTCAAACAACCTCTAGGATTCGAGGATCCCAAGCTCCCGAATCATGTATACAAATTCAAGAAGGCGCTCTATGGCCTTAAACAAGCCCCACGTGCGTGGCATGAGCACCTTACCGAGTTTGTTGCAAGATCGTGGGTTTGAAATTGGGAAAATTGATCCCACACTTTTTGCTAAGAGGGTCAAAGGGTATTTGTTCATATGCCAACTATATGTTGATGATATTATATTTGGTTCTCCTAACAATTCTTTCAATGATGAGTTTGCCGCGCTAATGACCGAGAAGTTTGAGATGTCTATGATGGGAGAGTTGAAGTTCTTTCTTGGGTTCGAAGTCAAGCAAATAAGAGAAGGAACTTTCATAAACCAAGCCAAATATACCCAAGACATGCTCAAGAGATTCAAGCTAGATGATGTCAAGCCCGTCAAGTTCCCCATGCCCACCAAATGCAAGCTTGACAGTGATCCCAATGGTAAAGTAGTGGATCAAAAGGTATATCGCTCCATGATTGGATCCTTGCTTTACCTTTGTGCATCTAGACCAGATATCATGTTGAGTGTGGGAATTTGTGCACGATTTCAAGCCGTAAGGAAAGTCATTATATGGTGGTCAACCGAATCTTTTGATATTTGGCTCATACCCCAAACTTTGTCTTATGGTACCCCAAAGGAGCAAGCTTTGATCTCATGGGTTACTCGGACTCGGATTGGGCGGGAGATTGTGTAGAAAGGAAGTCAATTTCCGGAGGGTGCCAATTCCTTGGTCGCTCTTTGGTGAGTTGGTCTTCGAAGAAGCA
This sequence comes from Triticum aestivum, assembly GCF_018294505.1. Taxonomy (NCBI): domain Eukaryota; kingdom Viridiplantae; phylum Streptophyta; class Magnoliopsida; order Poales; family Poaceae; genus Triticum; species Triticum aestivum. The sequence continues at coordinate 360,026,082 of NC_057795.1, forward strand.
AAAATGTGTGTCTCTCTCTTCCACCGAGGCCGAGTATGTAGCTGCCGCAAGTTGTTGTGCACAATTGCTATGGATGAGGCAAACTTTAAAGGATTACGGTGTCACTTGTGACAAAGTGCCTCTTCTATGTGACAATCCGGTGCAACATAGCAAGACAAAGCATATTGAGATTCGTCACCATTTCATTTGGGATCACATCAAGCGTGGAGATATTGAGATCATCTACATCAACACTCAAGAGCAACTAGCGGATATTTTCACCAAGCCCCTAGATGAAGCAAGATTTCTTGAGTTAAGGCATGAGCTAAATATCATTGATTCAAGCAATGTGGCTTGAGTCTAGGCACACCCCACCACACTCATCATTCTATCTTGTTCTAGATGTAGGCATGGACATAGGGGGAGTGTTGTCCTCTCAATGAACTCTCCCCCCCCCCATTATGCATAAATAGATCAAGTCTTTCACATTAGCCATTTTTATGGTACTTGTGCTTCAAAGATGAGTTTTGGTCATGGGCCCAATGAAATCTTCGCGGTGCCATACCTATTAACTCAAAATAGGTGGCTTCGACCACTGCCCTCTCCTCATGATCAATGATTGTTACTGGTCTTGAGGTCTCTGTGTGTTTGAGACACTTCTTGTGTACCTCTCTTTTTCTTTGCTTTTGTGCTTGGGGTGTCTCTTCCGGTTGTTTCTATTCCTTGTCTTGTTTGTCTCTAGTTTTCTTGGTCTTCTCATTTGCATAAGCCTTCCTTTTCTTTTCCGCTCCTGCCTGTTTTCGCCTGCATGGTAGTACCGCTGAGCCTGCACGGTACTACCACTTATTAGCGGTACTACCGTCCGGTCCCATGGTACTACCGCACGGTGAGTTTGAGCGGGGGTTATGAGTCGGGGCAGGGGGGGTTTCTCTCCCCATACCCATTCACTCACTCCTCTTCTCTCTCTATCTCAGGCAATGAACAAGCAGTGGAGGGCCACCGCCGGGCCCCTGCCTCCGAGCCGTCTTCCGCTTTCTGTCTAGTGGGATCGATCCCCACCCTCTCCTCTTGCCATGGATGCCAGTATTGCCCCCTTTCTTCTCCTATTTGGTTCTAGTTTTTCGATCTAGGCTTTAGGGCAATATCCGTCGCATTCTTCGATTTTTGGCTAAATCGGGGCATGAGTAGGACGTAGAAGACTACTAGAGTAGGTAGATTGAAGGTTTAACCGCGAAAATTTGAATTTGGCACCTCCGGTACTACCAGATCTCTCTGTGGAAGTTGTAAGATCCATTGACATCCGCCTTGAGCGGTATTACCATTCCTCCAGAGCGGTACTACCGCTTGTGGGCGGTACTACCGGTGGGAGGTGTCGTACTACCATGTAGAGCTACCAACTTCAACTTTTCCCCGTTCCACCTTCACTCTTGTGTCTCTCTTTTTCCTTGACTTATACTATTTGCCTCTTTCGTGTTCTTGTGTGTGTGTTCCAGGTGGTAGTAGCTCTGGGAATCCAGCTCGCCACAAGAATCCTACTCGTACCTGAGGATCCAAGCGCTACTGTTCTACTAATGTTCCAGTGAGTGGCACCATTCCAGTGAGTGGCACCCCGCCCGTGCGTGGCTCCAATGATCTGCCAAGACAGAGAGTCAAGGTGATTGCTACCAAGAACAAGGGGCCCAAGGGCGCTCATGATATGTCTGCTCTAGAGTTCAGTACAGCTCGTAAGCGCAATCCATGCCGGGAGCCTCAAGATCCTGCGCTTGTTCATTGCATGTTTTGGAACAGGTTTCAAGAGTCTATCTTCCATGATGTGTTGAAGGCAAAGAAGAATATGTTTGTGAAAGTCAAGCCTGTTGATCTCTCTCACATGGAGAGGGACTTTCCATACTTTGGAGCCGCTTTGTAGAGGTGCGAAGAACTTGATATCAAGAGGAACATTTCTTCCAACAAAGACTTTGATGCGGAGCTTGTGGCCCAGTTCTATGCCACAGTGCACTTTGGGCATGATGTGGAGAGGACTCTCTCTTGGATGACCAATGGTCGGCGTCTGTCTGCTCCTTGGAAGAACTTCATGGAGAGTTTGTCTTATGATGATAAGGGCGCCCAAATCCCAATTGGGTTTCGCCATCACAAGGAGGCTGCTGCTACTCATAAGGAGGCTTTGTGGCCTTACTCTACCAGCAAGGTGTCTCAGACCGGCCATGTCTCCTATAGCTCGGGTCCTTTATGGATATCATGCATCGGACCTTCGGGAACACATTATTCCCTCGCATTGGCAACCAGGAGATGGTGCACTCCTATCTGGTGAACCTCCTTCTCTTCTACCAGAAGGAGCAGGGCTCACAGGAGGTGTTGGATGTTTCTCATGTCATGTGGTTAGAACTTTGTTGTGCGATCATGGAGCATAAGTGCATCATTTATGGCCCCTACCTGATGCGGCTCATTGAGGAGACATAGGCCTCTACATTTCCTGATGAGGAGCTTATCACTGGAGAGCTTGTGTCTCATGATGTTGTTTAGCTGAGGCAGAAGGAGAAGTGGGGAACCACAACTCCTGCCCCACAATAGCATGACACAGTTAGGTTTGAGGATGATGATGAGCCAGACTATGAGCCGTATGAGGAGCCCTCTTGGGCTAAGAAGCTCAAGCAGAAGATGATGAAGTTGTTTCACCTTCAAGCCAAGGGACAATATAAGGCTCATGTTGCTGCAAAGAAGGCTTGTTGTCGTGACAAGGCCATTATGAGGCAGGTTGGCCTCAACATTTTAGATGGCTCTAAGGAGAAGGTCAGTGATGAGGAGTCTTGGGTCAGAGTGCACTGCCCGTGGACCGATTATGATGATGGCACTGGAGGCCCTACGCCTGCTGCAGGGGAGTCTAACGGGGAGCATGATTGGTGATGTCCTGGAGTGTTGCTACCACCGGCGTTCTTAGATGTCCTCTCTGCCCTTTTGGTGTATCGATGCCAAAGGGGGAGAGAGTTTAGGGATTTGAAGTGTGTTGTGAGTCGAATGTGTTTCTTTTGTTGTTGCTTTCCTCGCTCGAACTCTTTCATTTTATTTGGTTTGTGGTTGTCCTGTGTGTTCGAGACCATATATGGTGTGAGACATATGAGCTATCCTATCTCTATCTAATTATGTCAAGTACTTTATGTTATTGATTGTCTGTGAGATGCATCTCTTGCCTATGCTATTACTTATATGCTCACATATTATCACTTACCTTCTTTCATCATACTATGTTTATGCAAGTATGGCTCGGTCTATAAAATATAGGGGGAGTGTGGATCCTATATGTATGTATTTTGCATTCCAAAAGCATATCTAAAATAGTGCACACATCTAGGGGGTTGTCTATATTTTGTAGATTGTGGGGTTGCATATCTTTTTGGTATTCCTTTGTGAAAATCCCGTGTTGTCATCAATCTAGCAAAAAGGGGGAGATTGTTAGAGCATATTTCACCCTAAGTGGTTTTGGTCATTGATGACAATGTGTTTGTGGACTAATCGTGTGCATTGAGTATTTCATGCTTTCAAGCACTTGGACAAGACGATTCGTGCCCCTCGGAGTATCAACTGGAGACGGTTTTTCTTTCCCTTGTTTCTTTTCTGGTGGATTTGAGTCGTAGGGAAAACCGTACTATCAAGAGGGGGTCCGCTTCGGAAAGGTTCAGGTGGAATCAACATGTACACACTCATATTGCACCCTTTACCTCTTTCCACCTCACTGGATTGTCCTTGGTTTGTGCCGAAGAATGGGAGAAGAGCTACAAGCGGTAGTACTGCTGTTACCTTTGCTCGCACTACCGCTCGGAGCTGGGGCCTCAACTTTTTCGTGTCAAGTTTTACAATAGTGCCTCAAGGTCTCTACCGTGCTACTTGTTCGCCCTAGAAAACTGGCGGTTGTAACAGTGGTAGTACCACCGATAGGCGGTAGTACTGCCCCTACTACAAAGGCTACCACCGCCTATTCCTCTATTTTCTTCCCTGCCCTTCTATTCACCTGTTCAGCCTACAAGGAACGGTTGTACCGCTCCCAGAGCGGTAGTACCGCTTGTCGGTATCAAAAGCAGCGGATCTCAGGTAGGGGGTCACGAACTATGCGTCTAAGGTCGATGGTGATAGGAGACAGGGGACACGATGTTTACCCAGGTTCGGGCCCTCACTACAGAGGTAATACCCTACTTCCTGCTTGATTGATCTTGATGAATATGAGTATTACAAGAGCTGTTCTACCACGAGATCGTAATGGCTAAACCCTAGAAGTCTAGCTTGTATGATTGTCATAATGATCTATCAACTAGCCTGGCCTTGGCTTATAAAATGCACTAGAGGCCTAGGATAACAAGAGTCCTAGCTGAATACGTTGGTGGAGAGGAGTCCTTTTCTTGATCACCAAGTCTTGTGTAATACTCCTTGTATGCGACATGGGCTGCCCGAAGTGGCCCATGAGTGAACCGCCATGGGGGTCCTCGACCCGATCCACCTAGTCGGGAGACGATGTGGTGAGTACCCCCTAGTCTAGGACACCGTCAGTAGCCCCTTGAACCGGTCTTCAAGTTGGGGACGCTCCTCGATCCTTCCGAACTGTTCTTCATCTTTGATTGTCGGTCTTGAAAACTGGTTCAACAAATCTTCTCGTCTTCGATCTTGAGGATCGCCGAAATGAATCCGAAGGGTTTACACATCGGGTATCCGAGGAGCCCCTTTAAGTTCTCGGCCTTTATCAATGCCTTAGGATTATTTTTTACGCCACACCTTGGGTTTGAAGTTGTTCCCGTGCGGCGATGTCCTCTTGCATCCGAGCTCCAATGCCGGATTGCATTCGAGATATCTTTTGCAGCCAAGCACCAACGCCGGACTATATCCGAGCTCCAATGCCGGACTATGTCTGAGGTGTCATAGATCACTTTGGCTTGAAAAAGTTTGAAGGAGGTTATCCGAGTTTAACGCTGAAAAGTTCTCTATGGAACGAGCCATTCGAATCCGGGCTTTATGCCAGACCACTTTCGAGCTCCAACGATGGTCAGCGTCCTAGGTGTTGTAAACTACCTCGGTCTTTTAAAAGATTGAACGAATTCAGCCGAGCTTAATGCCGGAAATGCCCTCTATGGAGCAAGCCACTGGCACCTGAGCTTTATGCCGGACAGCTTCCGAGGTGGTGCACCACCCCGACCGCGGGCTGATTTTTTGTGAATATTTTTGACTGGTGCAATTTATTCTCTGTCGAGATAAATAGCCAGTATATGTACATCCAGTAGCCCTCAAGGTGTCAGTCAGTCTAAAATCCGAGATGCACCTAAAGGAAAACATGAAACCGCTGATCCTAGTAGCCCCTGAGACTCAGGTCGATGCGCAAAATCGGCCTGAGGATCAACTCCTAGCTCAGCAGCATACGTAGGAATAGAAACACAGTGTAATGATCAGCGAATGGGCCCTTGAGAGAGGGTCTTGAGAAGTCGCCGCAATATATTAGCTTGACACCAGGTAGGTCTAGATGGTACCTATTGTTGTCCAAAGACGTGTTTGCCCATAGTTCGGTCAAGACAAACACTAAGCACTTTTAATTTTCTGCATTGAACAGGCAACGCAGTAGCCCCTGAGACACTGGTCGGGTGGCAACACCAGATCAGGGGATCAATGTGCCCCTTTAATATTTGTAAATAACAAGCCCGAAGCCCAATAGCCCCCGAGCCTTAATGCGGGCACGGGTGGCCGAATTAAGGATCGATATCCATAGTAAAATCACAAATTATGTGTAATGATTCTATGTATCCAAGTACTCTACATCATTAATGCTCGAATCCATATTGTACAAAACTTTGTTGACCGACCATCGGCTTCAACCTCTTTGGCCAGTAGCCGAGGAGTGTTTTCCTACTTTATAAAGCCGTTATAAGGGCAAAGATTTATGGAAAACAAGGCAATCCGGCCATACGGTTTTATAAACAAAGGTACACGGAGAGATATGTTATATTATGTTTTAACGTAAGAAACATCTTCCAAAGAAAATAGTACCGCAATCGGTTCCTTTCTTTAGGTCGTCATGCTTATCATGATCATGAAATCTCACCTCTGATCCGATCAATGTGGGAGGAAAATATTGAGGATTTAGTTTGGGGAAAGTTCCCGAACTCTATGGTATTAATGAATCAAAATTTTCACTTTCGTCATTGCCGACCAATGTGATCCTTTAAGATTGCTAGCTTTCGGGTTCACCCAGTCTGAGGTACTAACTCGGATGACCCGTTAGTAACAATCACATAGGTGCTCCCTTTACCGCCTAGCCGAACAATCGGAAATGTATTGGTAAGCACAGGAGCCAGGCAACCCAGCTTGGCCAAAATCTTAAGTCAAATTGATGCATATTTATGGCTTTATAACGATGATTATGGAAGGCAACTCTTGTATATTAAATACAAACGCCGATGATATGTTTATTTTGACTCTGTTGCGACCGTTTATCATTTGAATGTGGCCCATCATCGGCTTCCACCCCCTTGTAGATGCTATGCAGGGTGTTTTTGCAATAACAAAACAACCCTTAGCTAACGTCTCGGTGCCCGAAGGCAGTTGTGTTAGCGGAAATGAGGCAATTAGATATGCGGGCTTTATAACTTTCACTTAGTCATAGGAGCTTAAAGTTGGGAGGCCAGTAACTAGCCCCCGGTTAGTGTTCGACGATAATCGAGGTCAAGCCGTAAACACTTTAACCAATGTTATGAATGTCATCATTTAACACGGGGTGACCTCTTTCAATCTTATAGTTTAATACATTCATCGGAGCGCTGACCAGTTTACGCTTATTGTGATAGTCAGTTTTCGGCTTTCTCCACTGAGGCGCTTAACCATGCTAGCTAGAAGCACAATCGCAGTGGTTCTCCCTTTGTGCACCTAGCCGAACAAAGCGGAACGTAGGAGGCAAGCACAGGAGCCGGGCAACCCAACTATTAACCAAAGACACAATTCGAAACCTATGCATATATAGCAATATCCGATAATGTTTTTGCCGAATCTCTAAAGGTGTCCGGCGTTGCACTGCGAGACTTATGCTGGAAACATACAAATAGTTTAAAAGTGCCATAGGCTTGCAAAAACAAAAACTTCAGTAAAAATCTGACGTCCGAACTAGATCAACTTTTTGGTGCCAATCTGAAATTGGTCTTAAAAAATTGTGCTTCTGTCGTGCTTTAACATGACACATCCGATCTCAAGACTTCAAGCGGGTCAGCCTACGGCTTCAAGCTCCTTATCCTGAAGCCGGAGTACTTCTCCGAGGCCAGTTTAGCGAACTAAACTTGAGTGGCTTTTAGAGAGAAGACAGGCTATCCGGCTATTGACCATACACTCGAGTCGAAAAAGGAGCGGTAGAAAAAGACTTTGCAACAACCAAGAAGAATACACATTTACTATAAAACAGCTCATATAAATTTTAAGAGCCCCCAAGTGACTTGGGTAAAAGAATTTTATGTATAATGATTTGTATGTACCGAAGTACTTATATCATATCTGTGTTCACCCGAACTTTAAATGCGTCTTAACCGACCATTGGCTTCTACCTCTTCGGTCAAGGGCCGAAAAGTGTTATGTACTCCACCTGTCGAGAATATCGACGGTGTTTCCGATAACCAGGCAATCAGGCCATAAGGCTGTAACAGACAAAGCGCGCTTAGGGAACTTATGCTATCTTACTGGCGAAGTGTAAGAAGCATCTTCAAAGAAAATAGTACCCCCACTGATACCTTTCTTCAGTTGCTCATTGTTACTATGAGACTTGTGCAATAGATTTTTTGTACTCATGAGTTCCGTTGTGTGCCGACCATGATTGAAAACAATAAGAGCGCTAGCTTTTGGCTTCACCCAGTCTGAGGTCCGAGCTCAGATGACCCGATCGTGACAATCGCAGAGGTGCTCCATTTACTCCCTAGACAAACAATCGGGAATGTAGGGGTAAACACAGGAGCAAGGCAACCCAGCTTGTGAAACACTTAAGTCAAGATGGTGCATATTGTGGCATAATACATGAACAAGGAACAAAGCCATACAAGTATAATCATATGCAAGAGGAAAAGCTTCATAAAAGAAGCCCCCAAATAAATGGGGTATTTGAATTTTGTGTCACAAACAAAGTTTTGACAAGGAATTTTGTCACAAACAACTTTTTGCCAAAAAGTATACTGCTTGGTCGAACCGAACAAAATTTAAAATTGAGAGTTTTTGAGCATGAAAGCGACTTAGCTGGTTAATGTGCTCGGTGTTGATGACGCTATTCAGGCTTGTGGCGGGATGAAGATGCCCATTGATCTGTGACAGATCCGACAAGGTTCGCAGTCCTTGGCATGGCCAAGGTCCCAACCTCCAAGCCCGAGGTGTCCAAGCAAGGAGTTCGACACTCCGAGGTAGTGACACGGCTCGGCCAATGCAGGCCGGCAGAGTGATGCCGAAGTCCCCGACGTGGGTTAATGAAGTGATGACGAAGCCCCCGGTCTAGCCGAGGTGACGGAGCAGGTCGGTAAGCCAAGGAGACAACACTACCCGACCCGGATCATTTACATGTGCACAGAAAATAGTGCAAACCGAAGATAATAGTAATGATAATAATAAAAAAATAAAAATCGTTGCATAATTAATAATTTATGCAAAGTGAGTAATAAAAGAAATATGGCCCGTGTGCCGAACACTTGATGAGGTAGAGCTCTCTCAGCGATGCCGAAGTCCCCAAGGCAACCGAGCATGTCGGTATGGCAATTCGACCAACAAAGTGATCACGCAAGCCGATTTATGCCGATTGGGATGACGGCGTCGGCTTGCCGAAGCGATCACATGACGCAATCGAAGTCGATTACCTGCACATGTTAAATAATGCAGGCCAACAATAATAATATAAATATATAAAAATCCTTGTGTAATTAATTTAAGCAAGATAATTTATTTAAAAATATGTGGCCTGGCGTCGAAGTCAATGTTGATGTAGGGCATCGGCGTGATGCAGTAAAGGCGTGGCAAAGCCTGAATCCATAGGTCGGTCCGAGTTCCGGATGCGGCGTTCGCCAAACTATGTATGGAAACTGACCGAACCACCACGCGACCATCGTTAATGTGGCCGCCATTTGATAGACCTGTGTACAGATGATGGAACAAAGCAGAGTAATAATTCCTTAAGAAAAAAAACCCAACAAGAAAAAATTGCTAGGATTAATAGCACCTGGTTTATTTGTTGTAGCAGTCCGAAGAAAAGTGACTCCCAAAAGTGACTCCCAAGATTCCCGTCTAGATTGGACAGGGCTCCGGTATATCGTAGATCATCAGAGATTTCTCCATCGGAACTCGACAAAATTTTGCATGGTCATTGTAGACTTAATTCCGCACAATTCCACCAAAGGAATCGTCAAAGCGATGCTTGAGGAGGTGGTGGCAGCGGATACAAGTTCACTATCCGGAAAAAAAGCACGGTCACCCAAGGGCAATGTTGATGTTGAGCTCCGAGGATAATTCCTCCATGATCATGATAGAGATCGGGGTTGATGTTGATGAAGGCCCTCATCCGAACATGACGATCGGAGGTAGGGCGCAGTCCTCGGTCAAGCCAAGGTGACCAGTCGAGCCAGCATCGAAGAAGCTGACATCGCAGTTGATCTGCAGTTGAGCCATTGATCCTTTGCCGATCACACAGCAGAACTCTCAACGAAAGCACCAATGTCGGTGTCAAAACCGACGGATCTCGGGTTGGGGGTCCTGAACTGTGCGTCTAAGGTCGATGGCAACAGGAGACAGGGGACATGATGTTTACCCAGGTTCGGGCCCTCACTACGGAGGTAATACCCTACTTCCTTCTTGATTGATCTTGATGAATATGAGTATTACAAGATTTGATCTACCAGGAGATCGTAATGGCTAAACCCTAGAAGTCTAGATTGTATATGATTGTCATAATGATCTATCGACTAGCCTGGCCTTGACTTATAAAATGCACCAGAGACCTAGGATAGCAAGAGTCCTAGCCGAATACGTTGGTGGAGAGGAGTCCTTGTCTTGATCACCAAGTCTTGTGGAATACTCCTTGTATGCGGCATGGGCTGCCCGAAGTGGCCCATGAGTGAACTGCCATGGGGGTCCTCGGCCCGATCCACCTGGTCGGGAGACGATGTGGTGAATACCCCCTAGTCCAGGATACTATCACTGCTTGCTTACGGGTTGGGAGGTGCATAACAGTCGGATTTGTCCCCCACTATAAAAGGGGGTCTTCTTCCTCAAGAAGAACCACCTCTTCCTCCCCCAAACTCCATTGTTGCTCCAAAAGCTTATTTTCGCCCAATTTCTCTCCCTAGCCAATCAAACTTGTTGATTTTCTAGGGATTGGTTGAGAAGGCTCGGATCTACACTTCCACCAAGAGAAATTTGACTCCCCCACTAATCCATTGCAGATCTTGTTACTCTTGGGTGTTTGACCACCCTAGACGGTTGAGGTCACCTCGGAGCCACATTCCATTGTGGTGAAGCTCCGTGATGTTGTTGGGATCCTCCAATCAAGTTGTGGGGATTTCCCCAACCTTGTTTGTAAAGGTTCGACCATCGCCTTTTAGGGCACCGCTAGTGGATTCACGACATCTCACATTGTGTGAGGGCGTGAGGAGAATACGGTGGCCATAGTGGATTATTGGGGAGCATTGTGCCTCCACGCCGCTCCAACGAAGACGCACTTCCCCTAAAAGGGAAGGAACTTCAGTAACACATCCTCATCTCCACCGGCTCCACTTGTGGTTATATCTTACCTTTACTTTGTGCAAGCTATTGTTGTGTTGTATCTTTTGCTTGCACTTATTGTTGTTCACCTAGTTTCACATCTAGACAACCTATTTGTTGCTAAAACTAATTTGTGAAGAAAAGCTAAATATTGTTAGTTGCCTATTCACCCAACTCTCTAGTCAACCATATCGATCCTTTCAACATGTATCTTTAAGAATTGTACATCAAGTGTTTAAAAAAATGCCCAACATGTATTAAACAATATTTCTCATGTGCAGTGAATATGTACATTGTATATTGAGAAATAGTAGACATGTATTAAAAGACTATAAAAATTGATAAAGAAACAAAAAAAGAAAAGAAAACTGAGAATTCGAAGAAAATCAAGAATGAAACAAATGAGAACCAAAGTATACGAAGACGGAAAGAGAAAACCAGTGAAAAAAAGGATATCTAATAAAAAACAAACTAAAAGAAACCGATGTAGAAACAAAGATAAACCAAAGAAAGAGCAATAGAAAATGAAAAGGCAAAAAAAAGTAGAGTGAAAGAATCTACAACGACATCGCAGCAGTAGTAAGGGTGTGTTTGGTAGCCTTCCTGAGTGATTCTGGCCCGTGGAGCATGACTCAACGAAGCCTAGCTGAGGTACAACATATGCCTTGCATTAGGGGAGCAATTTTTGCATAGCATTTGGTTGCCCGTATTGTCTCGGCTCACGCAACTACACTGTGTTTGGTTGCGTATGTGGGATATGATTAAGATCTAACATTGACACTTAACACACACAATTACACTATGCCTCGCAACTGCGGTGGACAGTGACCACGACGCCATGTCCGACACGACGAGCACGGAATCTCAGGCGAGTTTCCATCCAGTGCCGCGGAGAACAAGTTGTTAACATCGCCGCCATAGAGAAAGTCTGTGTAGAGGAGTATCGAGGGAGAAGGCGGGGGAGGAGAAATGTAGTTCATATCGGACCATAGCGACTGCGCTGGACTGTGGTCGTGGTGCCACGTCCAACACGACGAGCACAGAGTCGTGTGCGAGCGACCCAGTCAGCGGCGTGGCAAACTAGTTGCTAGCCTCGTCTGCAGTGAAAGTCCGCACAAAGACAGTGGACAGAGGAGGAGAACTGCAGTGCTCGCGCCATGGAAGCGTCTATGAAGTAGGACAAGAGAGAGGAGGCTGAGATGACCGACGCCGAAAACGACTCCAGTTTAGTAGGATGTAGGCAAGGAGGTTAAGAGGAATGACACATGCATCGAGAGGGACGAATAGAGTCCTCCGAGGCAGAGGAAAAAGGAGAAGAAATACATTGTGCGCCCCATGGCGGCGTTAATGCTATATGATCATGGGGAGAAGGCCGAGATGAACGACAATGATGATGACGCCACTACAGCAAGACGCGAGAGAGGAGATCGAGAAAAACCATGCCGGCCTAGAGGAATGATTAAGCAGTGTCTTAAATCACAACACACACATGCATATGTACAATCATGAGGAAGCTGTAAATTTTCTCGTTTATGATTGTCGAAACAGAAAGTTTGCAACACGTATGTCATGTGGAACTGCGAGATTAGGCTACTGGTCAAAGGAAATTTTGAATCATCGATTGTGCGTGACGAATTTGACAAAATTCGTCCAAAAATAACTCTAAATGCGAACATAAACTTGAACATTTAAGGTCGATGAAACTCTGAACCGGTCACAAAAATGGAACCGTAATATCAACGTGCATCTTTTTCATGTAGAGCTTATCTGGAATGAAAACATGGTTGTGTAGATTAGAAGGGAGAAGGAAGAAATGAGATTAAGCATGAGCTTAGTGGAGGTAGAAGAAGATAATACATACAGGTTCTGTACGTGCTTGCATCCCCTCTAGCCTCCTCTCGTGCAAGGGACCCACCCATCTGTGCTTGTTGTGGCTTAGCTCGGCATGTCTCATTGAAAACTGTCGATCTGAGCGTTCTCGGCAAGACAAATTAAGATGTGCTTTGAGTTTCGTGCTATGCAGGCTCAGAAGTGAACCCACAAAACCAAATAGCTCGGTTTTTTTTGCAGGCCTGATTGGGCCTGATGTAGGCAACCAAACACATCCTAAGCGATTATGATAATGGGCTGGTCCGATAGTTGTCCGCCCCTAGTTCTCGGGCGGCGGGGGGGGGGGGGACTATTTCTCACATTAAGCGAGTCGTGCGTGAATTCTCGCCGAAGGGCGTTAAGTAATCGGGCCGACCCATGTTCACACACTTAAAATGGAAAAGAAAAGAATATGGGGAGAAGCGGGGTTCGGTCGATGGTCTCCTTGAAGAGAGCTAGCGCTGCTAACTATTGGGGAATGTTGCATGGAAAACAAAAAAATCCTACGCACACACAAGATTTATCCATGGAGATGCATAGATACGAGAGGGGAGACCATCTACATACCCTTGTAGATTGCTAAGCAAAAGAGTTTATCAACGCGGTTTGTGTAGTCGTACACCTTCACAATCCGTTTCGATCAAGCACCGAACATACGACACCTCCGCTTCAGCACATGTTCAGCTCGATGACGTTCTCGCCTTCTTGATCAAGCAAGAGGGGCGAAGTAGTAGGTAGATGAGTTTCGGTAGCATGATCGCGTGGTAACGCCGGTGGTGAAACTATTTCCACAAGCTTCGCCAAGCACAACAGATTTAGAGCAAAGGATGAACTAGAGGAACAGGGGCGCCATCAACAGTTTGGTGAATTGTGGTGTGTTCTAGGGGCTATCCCTGCTCCTCTATTTATATGTTGAGCCCTCGGGTCGTTACTTGGGCGAGAGGGTCTCCCCAAAATCGGTTTGGAACGCAAGGAAGAGTCCCTCTCGAGCTCTAGGGCTAAACGCCACAGTTCCCGACGTTTATGTAGACGCCACGGACTCCAGCGTCTAACCGAGGGGTAGACGCCATGAACCCTGGTGTCTAGCCCTTGCCTGTTGGAGAGCGTAGCATGCAATTTCAAAAAAAATCCTACGCTCACGCACGATCTATCTAGGATATGCATAGCAACAAGAGGGGGACAGTATGTCTATGTACCCTCGTAGACCGAAAGCAGAGGCGTTTGACAACGCAGTTGATGTAGTCGAACTTCTTCTTGTTCTGACCAATCAAGCACCGAACATAGGGCACCTCCGAGTTCTGCACACGTTCAGCTTGATGACGTCCCTCGAACTTTTGATCCAGCAAAGTGTCGAGGAAGTAGATGAGTTCCGTCAACACAACAGCATGGTGCCGGTGATGGTGAAGTGATCCTTGCAGGGCTTCACCTAAGCACTACAAAGATATGACCGGAGGCATAAATTGTGGAGGGGGGCTCCGCACACGGCTAAGATAATGTCTTGGCCATATGTGGCGCCCCCCATGTATATATAGGTGGGAGGGAGGGAGAAGCAGCCCTAGAGGCGCCCCAAGTAGGAGGGATCCTACTTGGGCTCCTGCCCTAGGCCGGCGCCCCCCTTTCCTTCTTTTGGCGATGAGGGGAAGGAAGGAGGAGGTGGCGCCCCCTTTTTCCTTTCTCCCACCAAGGGCAAAAGGCAGGAGGAGGTGGTGCCCCCTCCTTTCCTTCCTCTAGGGCCTGCGACCAGGGTAAGGGGCGCACCAGCCCCTTGTGGGCTGGTCTGTCCCTCCCTCGGCCCATTAAGACCATATCTTTGTCGGGGTTGCCCGGAACTCCTTTGTGGTGACCCGATATGTACCCGGTACCCTCCGGAACACTTCTGATGTCCGAATAATATCATCCTATATATCAATATTTACTTCTCGACCATTTCCAGACTTCTCGTCATGTCTGTGATCTCATCCGGGTCTCCGAACAACATTCGGTCACCAAATCACATAACTCATATAATACAATATCATCATCGGACGTTAAGCGTGTGGACCCTATGGGTTCGAGAACTATGTAGACATGACTGAGACACCTCTTCGTTCAATAACCAATAGTGGAACCTGGATGCTCATATTGTCTCTCACACATTCTATGAAGATCTTTATTGGTCGAACCGTAATGACAACATATGTTATTCCCTTTGTCATCGGTATGTTTACTTGCCTAAGATTCGATCGTTGGTATCTTCAGACCTAGTTCAATCTCATTACCGGCAAGTCTCTTTACTCGTTCCGTAATACATCATACCATAACTAACTCATTAGTCACTTTGCTTGCAAGGCTTCTTATGATGTGTATTACCGAGAGGGCCTAGAGATACCTCTCCGATACTCGGAGTGACAAATCCTAATCTTGATCTATGCCAACCCAACAAATACCTTCGGAGATACCTATAGAGCATCTTTATAATCACCCAGTTATGTTGTGACGTTTGATAGCACACAAGGTATTCCTCCGGTATCCAAGGGTTGCATAATGTAACACCCCGGTATTCATTCTATAGTAAACCCATGCTAATGGTGCCATGTCATCACAATTAGCTAAACCAAATTTCCACTTGACAAAAATCAAAGCCATTTTATAATTGAATATAAAGTCAAATAATTTATTTCTTCTAAGAGAAAGAATAAAATGTTCAAAATATTCTATAAATTCCCCTAATCATTGTCATATTAATGCCAACATTATTTGACCCACCAATTAATCCTCGAGACTTAATTTAGTGGTCCAGCATCAATTAAACTGTCCTTCTCAATTTCTAAAAATGTTTAGACAATTCCTTTTTGGCCCCAAACTTCTTGTGCCATTTAATATTTCCATTGATTTACGTGCAATTTTTCACAAGTAAACAAACTCATTTGGTACCTCAAATAAATCTAAAACAAGAGCTAAAAGCTTTAACAGAAAAGGAAAAGAAAAAGCCAGAGACAACACTGCTCACATGCAGCCCATAGGTATAGCGCGGCTCAGCCCAGTCAAGGGCCTCTCCTTCTTCACGTACAGTAGGAAGGCAGAGGCAGAGGCGCCATGGTGCACACACGCTGTCCATGCCCAGATTGCCTCGTGTCATTCATCCTAAATGTTCCCCCGATTTCGTTGACAAACCCTAGCCCCCGAAATTCCCCTCTCCCACTTGCGTTTCTCCTCTGAACCTCATGCCCGAGATGTCATCGTCGTGCCTTCGTCGATCCCACGGCCACCGACTCCCCATCGCTGCATCGCCATGTCCATGAGGTTCTCCGTCATCTGCTTCATCGTCTCCACCACCGGATCGAGCCCGGGGAACCACACGGACAACACCCACGTCTTTTTCTTCACCCATGACCGTCGTGGCCATCGCCGTCGATCTCCACCACTGGCGCCTCCCGGCCTCGCCGAGCTCGTCCACGGCCTCCCCAGGGTGAGCCTCCACCCGTGCCCCCTTTCTCCCCCTCTCCTCAGCCACCGCGGCTCACCCTGCTTGCCCCGCGCGACCACCGGCGCCCTTCCGCATGCCCGCGCAGCCGTCTGCGCCCAGCAGTAGCCACCAGTGCCAGGACACGCCACTTCTGGCCACGCGCTCGTCCGCCCACTTAGCCCAGCACACCTGTAGCACCCTCTCCCGCCTTCGCCAGCCGTGCGCTGGCTCCTGCCGCAACCCCCTGCCGCCTACGGGTGCCCGTGTCCCCCTGCCCAGCACGCCCCGTGCCGGACGGCGCTTGCCGCCCCTTCCTCTAGCTGTCGTGGCTGCTGCCATGCTGCCTCCGCCGCTGACTGGTGCTGCTGCCTGGCTACTTCCCTGCTCCCGCCAGTGCTCCCCATCGCTGGCCGCCGGCGCCTTGAGCCCGTGTGCGCCCGTGTACAGAACCAGAGGCTGGCTGGCTCTCTGTATTAGGGGCCAACCATGTTAGATTAGTTAGAGATAAGTTAGTTGTTAATTAGTATATGTACCACTAACAAGTGGACCCGCTTTTAGTTTACAGAAGAACAAATTGAAAATAAATGTCTAAGGGAATGACATGTGGGCCCCATGACCCTGTTGACCGGTCAACATTGACCTAGTCAACACTGACTGGACTAGTTGACTGGGCCCTAGACCCCACCTGTCATACACTCGCTGGTTAATCCAGTGGGTACACTTAGGAATTTCTGTTTATTTCAAACTAATATTAAATCCATGAATTTTTAGAATATTGATTTAAACTTCAGCAATCATATAAATTAAACCATAGCTCGGATCGAAAAACTTTCTACATGAAAGTCGATCAGAAATATATGACGAATCCGAATATGCCATCCGTTCATCTATCAGATGCCCCTAGCATAGATAACATGGATCCGTCCTCTCTGATTCATCAGTCCAAAAAATGCCAAACGCTGTGAAAACATTCCTGGATGTTTTCCCTCTGCGTCTGCAATGTGTAGCATGTCGTTAGTCCACCCCTAGCACCACGTATTGCCATGCTATGCTTTGTGTTGCTTTGATTGCTTTATTATTTAATTGTGTTCCCCCTGAGGGAGTCCTGGATTAAGGGGTCCTCGGACAGCCGGACTATATGCATATGCCGGACTGTTGGGATATGAAGATACAAGATAGAAAACTTCGTCTCGTGTCCGGATGGGACTATCCTTTGCGTGGAAGGCAAGCTTGGCGATTCGGATATGAAGATTCCTTTCTTTGTAACCAACTCTGTGTAACCCTAGCCCCCTCCGGTGTCTATATAAACCGGAGGGTTTAGTCCGTAGGACCAATATAATCATAATCATAGGCTAGCTTCTAGGGTTTAGCCTCTACGATCTCGTGGTAGATCAACTCTTGTAATACTCATATCATCAAGATCAATCAAGTAGGAAGTAGGGTATTACCTCCATAGAGAGGGCCCGAACTGGGTAAACATTGTGTCCCCCGCCTCCTATTACCATTAGCCTTAGACGCATAGTTCAGGACCCCCTACCCGAGATCCGCCGGTTTTGACACCGACATTGGTGCTTTCATTGAGAGTTCCAATGCGTCGTCACCATAAGGCTCGATGGCTCCTTCAATCATCTACAACAACATAGTCCAGGGTGAGATTTTCTCCCCAGACAGATCTTCGTATTCGGCGGCTTCGCACTGTGGGCCAACTCGCTTGGCCATCTGGAGCAGATCGACAGCTACGCCCCTAGCCATCAGGTCAGGTTTGGAAACTTGAACTACACCGCCGACATCCGCGGAGACTTGATCTTTGACGGATTCGAGCCCATGACAGCCGCACCCTGCCGCCACGATGAACATGACTTAAATCTGTCGTCGGACTGCGTGTAGGAGGTAGCACCTGTAACTGTCCTGGCCTTAGATCCAGGGCAGATTGCGCATTTCGAAGGCAGGAGGCTTAACCCCGCCACGGAGACCGCATACTCAACGACGCTAGAGCCGAACACAGATCTGACCTCCAATGAGGCCAGTGTCATCAGAACTTCCGAACCGCGTATATCCATGCCCATCGAATCCGGCTGGGCGCCGATCTTGGAGTTCAGCTCCGCGAACATCTTCCAACACTCACCTCTAGGCGACGTGTTAAACTCATTGAAATCTCTCTCCTTGTCAGGAGATTCAGGGCTGAACTATGTCCGGCTTGCATGGGGGAGCGGACGACAAAGAATTTCGTTACCCATCCACCACCCACTTGATAGCCACTTTCGACAACTTGACTGACATGCTTGATTTCGACTCCGAAGACATTGACGGTATGGACGACGATGTAGGAGAAGAACAGGAGCCACCGCCCACAGGGCACTGGACTGCCACCTCCTCATACGACATATACATGGTGGATACACCCAAAGAAAACAATGGTGAGGATAAAAAGGATCAGGCCGAGGATAAACCTCCCGAGAAGCAGTCGAAGCGCTGACGTCAGCGGCGCCGCTCTAAACCACACCATGGTAAAAACAATGATACCGGCACAAGAGACAACAGCACTCCGGACGATGCCGAAGACAACGACGACCCCGCCCAGCCAATCTTTGAATAGGCCGAACGGGAAGACGGGCGAGCCAGCCCTGACGAACAGGCCATTAATGAAGACTCGGAGGACAGTAATTACATGCCTCTCTCCGAGGATGAGGTGAGCCTCGGCAATGAAGAATTTATCGTGCCTGAGGATCCCATTGAGCAGGAGCGCTTTAAGCGTCGGCTTATAGCCACTGCAAAGAGCCTGAAGAAGAAGCGGCAGCAGCTTCAAGCTGATCAAGATCTGCTCACTGATAGATGGACTAAGGTCCTGGCAGCCGAGGAATATGGACTCGAACGCCCAACCAAAAATTACCCGAAGCGCAAATTGCTACCTCAATTCAACGACAAGGCACTGGAGCTAGCACTACCAGCGCATAATGCGGCTGACCGACCACCTCGCGGCCGAGACAAAATGGCAACTCAGCCCGAACACCAGCCCGCACCACGTCGCCGAACAAACAGAAACACAACAGCTCGGGGATACACACATGACCTGTGATACGACTTGGAAAACAAAGCAGGACAGGCCAGATCGATCTATGGATCGCGGGGGTGCGCACCAACGCACAACAACAAATACAAACCTCTCTGAGCCGAATACCACAGACCAGCTCCATCCGAGCCGCATCGCGACGTAGCCCGACATAGAGGCGCCGCACCCCCCCCCCCCTATGCTTCACTGATAAAGTAATGGGACATGAATTCCCAGAAGGGTTTAAACCCGTAAACATTGAATCATATGATGGGACAACAGATTCCACAGTACGGATTGAGGACTTCCTACTCCACATACATATGGCCCGCAGTGATGATCTCCATGCCATCAAATACCTCCCACTAAAACTCAAGGGACCAGCTCGGCACTGGTTGAACAGTCTACCCGAAAACACTATCGGCAGTTGGGAGAACCTAGAAGGCGCATTCCTCAATAACTTCCAAGGCACCTATGTCCGACCTCTGGATGCCGATGACTTAAGTCATATAATCCAACAGCCCGGAGAGTCGGCCAGGAAATTCTGGACCCGGTTCCTAACTAAAAAGAACCAGATCATCGACTGCCCGGATGCCGAAGCCCTAGCGGCCTTTAAGCATAACATCCGTGATGAATGGCTCGCCCGACACCTCGGCCAAGAGAAGTCGAAGTCCATGGCAGTCCTTACAACGCTTATGACCCGCTTTTGTGTGGGCAAGGACATCTGGCTAGCTCGTAGCAACAACACCTCAAGTAAACCTGTAACTTCTGAAGCTAGAGATAGCAATAGCAAGCCCGGACGCAGCAGACACAAGCGTCAAAACAACGACGATAACACCAAAGACACGGCTGTCAACGCCGGATTCAATGGCTCCAAGTCCGGTCAACGGAAAAAGCCATTTAAAAGAAACAATCCGGGCACGTCTAGTTTGGACTATATACTCGATCGTCCATGTCAAATTCACGACACCCCAGGTACACCCGCTAATCAAACCAACAGACAATGTTGGGTCTTCAAATAGGCCGGCAAATCAAACACCGAAAGCAAAGAGAAGGGGTCGCAAAGCGACGACGATGACGAGGAGCCCCAGCCACCGAAAACAGGAGGGCAAAAGAAGTTTCCTCCACAAGTCAAAATGGTGAATATGATATATGCCACCCATATTCCCAAAAGGGAGCGGAGGCGCGCACTCAGGGACGTCTACATGATGGAGCCAGTCGCCCCAAAGTACAATCCATGGTCGTCCTGTCCGATCACCTTCGATCGCATGGACCATCCGACCAGTATCCGTCACGGTGGTTCAGCCGCAGTGGTCTTTGACCCAATCATTGATGGATTCCACCTTATGCGAGTCCTCATGGTCGGCGCAGCAGCCTGAACCTGCTTTATCAGGACACATTTCGGAAGATGGTATCGATCCTTCAAGGATCAAACCCACAAAAACCACCTTTAAAGGTGTCATACCAGGTGTAGAAGCCTGTTGTACACGCTCAACCACACTGGAGGTGATCTTCGGATCCTCGGATAACTTCCGAAACAAAGAGCTAATCTTCGACATCGTCCCTTTCCACAGCGGCTATCACGCACTGCTCTGAAGAACCGCATTCGCTTGATTCAATGCGGTGCCCAACTATGCTTATCTCAAGCTTAAGATGCCCGGTCCATGTGGTGTCATAACAGTCAATGGAAACACAGAACGCTCCCTCCATACCGAAGAGCACACCGCCGCCCTAGCAACAGAAGCACAGAGTGGCCTCTTCAGATTGAACACCAATTCGGCGGCCAAGCTCCCGGACACTATCAAAAGAGTCTGAACTATCCTGCAGTAGGACAACCTAGCTCGTCAAGAGCTCAACTAGCCACTTGGCCTCTGTCCCAACTGCGACCTTTGTTCCGCGCGTACTTAACTACGCATTAAAGAAACCATGGGGATAGACGGAGGCACAACTAGGTTGTGTTCCATAATGCGGCTCAACCGCTCCGGGACACATACACACATTATTGTACATTTTCTTTTTTTTCTTTTTTCAGGTTAACTTTTGTCTTGGCCGTTATGGGTGGCTTGATCGCTGGACCTATCAAAGGACGGATACACCAAAGAGGGAAGTAGCTCGAATGGGTGAGGGAATCTCTAGATATCCTTTTCTAGGATCATTCCATCTGGCTCTAGATCAGCACGCAGCTCCCCCGAGGTCACAACAGGTTCCGTAGTCATATTTTTTACCGCACTACTTGTACTTATACGCTTTGATGTACTATTTAATTACAATGAAGACAACTTGCGGCCCTATCTATATGACATTCACTTGTTGTTTCATTTTTTGATATTTTTTGTCAAATAGCAGCTGTACACTCTGGTATGCCTTAATTCTCCAGGGGCTTCGTTGCACCCCATAACACAGCAAGAAAGTTCGAACACCTTTACGGTTGTTTGACACTCGGAACTTATAGCATTATATGCATCGGCTCCGAATCATGTCTTGGGTCAATAGTTGGGTGGGCCAGATCATGTGCTTGCTACCCTACGTTCTGCTATATCGGCTAGGGTAGTAGAGAACTACTGCGATTGTGTCCCGGTTCTTCCGGACGAGCACCTCAGTAGAGAAAGCCGAAAACTGACTGTCATGATGCGGCGAGAGCTGGTTAGCTGTTCGAGAGGTCACAAAATCTTTAGCGGTTTCTTCCACATTATGCGATAACTAAATGCATCATGCGATGGATCGGTTTTTATCCGATCAGGTGTTCATAGAGACCTAAGTTCGGTCTTCCGAACACTAGGGGTTGCGCCTACCTTTCCTTTGTCAAACTCCTATGGCTAAGTGAGGGTGATAAAGCCTTATAGCCCGATTGCCTGGTTCGTTGCGCTAAACACCTCCTTTAAGGACCAAAACTTGGAGTAAAGAGTGTTTAGATTTATCCCAAACACCCCCGTACTTCCTACGTGGGGGCAGAAGCCGACGACTGGCCAACTGTCAGAATTAACATACTAACGGCCGCACAGGAGGTAAAAATTCAAATAACAAGTACTATATTACATAAACAATCTTGTTTCATATTATAGCATAGGATAACATGCGTATATTCATGGGAAAATAATATCCTTGGAAGATTGCTCCGCCACAAGGCGGGATCCCTCCAAGACACTATCATAATACAACTCGGGCTTGCGGTGCTCCTTCCCGGTGGGCGGTCCTTCGATCATCAGCTTTGCGGTATATCGGGCCATGGGCCGGGTCGGGCCGGGCTTCGGCCGGGCCTAAAAAAGCCCACGGCAGAAAACTAAGGCCCAGGCCCTCCCAGGCCCTACCATCGGGCCTAATTTTCAAGCCCAAGCCCGGCCCATCTGGTAAAAAGCCCTCAAAAGCCCTTAGGGCTTAGGGCCGTTGGTCGGGCCTCTTCCTTAAAATGCCAATATGCCAAGCCCAAGCCCGTCTAGGCCCTGCTGGTGGGCTCAAAACTTAGGCCCAAGCCTGGCCCACAAGCAAGCCCATCGGGCCTAGGCCCTGGATTTTAGGGTCGGGCCTGGGTGGGCCGACAGGGCCGGGCCTGAGATGGCCAGGACTACTTTGCGGCATCCATCTTCGCCCAGTGCACCTTGGCGCGGGCAAAGGCCATTCGCGCACCCTCGATGCAGACCGACCGCTTGATGGCGTCAAGCCGAGGGCAAGCACTAACCAGCCGCTTCACGAGCCCAAAGTAGCTGCCGGGAATCGCTTAGGCAGGCCATAGCCGGATAATCAAATCCTTCATGGCTAGTTCGGCTGCCCTATGCAGCTCGACCAGCTGTTTCAGCTGATCAACAAGGGTTACTGGATATTCTGGCACAAGATGTTGTGACCAAAACAACTTCTCTGTAGAGCTCCCCTCTTCGTCTTGGTAGAATTGTGCAGCGTCAGACATGCTGCACAGAAGATCCGCAAACGCCCCTGGAGAACTCCGAATTCGGGTTAGTAAAAGAAATCTTTCCTTCACATATTTGCTCTGCATAATAAAGGCCTTACCCGCCGCGATCTTTCTAGCCTCCTGGATTTCCTGGAGGGCACCTTGGGCTTTAGCCCGGGCATCATGTGCGGATTAACGAGCCTTGGTGAGTTCGGACTCTTTATCCGACATACTCTGCTCTAAGGTCTCACACTTTTTTATGGCTTCTTGAAGTTCCTTTTGAACCTCAATGACCCTGGCCTCGTGGTTCTCACGAGTGGCCTGCTCCTTGGCCGCCTTCTTCTCGGCCTCGGCTACCACCTTCTTAAGAGCCTCGACTTTGGTCGCCGCTCCTAACACACATCATGACATTTTTTAGTCATAAAAAATTATTCATTTGTATTAAATACAAACAAGGTTATTCTATACCTTGGTTATCCTCGAGTTGCTTTTTTACTTGGCCGAGTTCTTTTTCGGCCCGCTCCAGACTCTGCTTCAGTCCAGAGACCTCCACAGTATGAGAGGTTGCAGTCAATAATGATGCCTACTTATTCACATAGGTACCTCATAAATTAGTCTCCTGCGAAATATATTTGATCCTCTGTCCGGCTTTTCTTTTTGAACACCGAACAGTGTATCAGGGGCTACTATCTATATTGTGACATACTTTGAAAACTTCACTACTTACCTCAAAGCTTGTTAGAAGGCTGGTGCAGGCTTCGGTCAGCCCGCTTTTGGCGGACTGAATCTTCTCGATCACAGCACCCATAAGGGTACGATGCTCTTCAATGATGGAAGCACTTTGAATCGCCGTCGATAAGGTATCTGGTGCCTCTGGGTGGACAGAGGTCACCGGTGGAATAGGCGCACCACCTTCTATTGAAGGCGGTTGCTGGCCTGATTCCGGAGCCGTATTGGTCTCCGAAATTGTTTCTGTCCGAGGGCCGAATTTAGGACAACCCCCGCCGTCTGTATCCATGGGGGACTGCTCCCCCATGTGTCCGGCTGCCGAGGTTTGACCCTCCGGTGCCGCCTCGCCGGTCTCCTGAGCTCCACCCTGGCCCGGGCCCCTTTGGGACGACACCTTGGTGTTATCCATGCCCTTGGGGGAGGAGGCCGTCGGGAGAGTCCCGCTATCCATTGCATTCGGATCCAGCGAGTCTTCTAATGAAGATCGCTCGATGTTGGACCCAGTCGGGCTACAGAATGCATGACTCAATACATTAATATTACGCAAAAGTGAGGCTGGATATATGAGTGTGTACGGGTTTCTTTGTACTCACGATTTGGCCAGGGGCTTGACCCTGAGTACCCACTCCGGTCTGTCGTCGGTGGCTGTGGTGGATTCTCTGCAAGGGAAGTTTTCCCCTTCTTAGACATGTCCAAACATGTGGAGGCCGTCCTCTTCTCCCCCCCCCCGGAGGGGGGGACTGACTTTCCTCTTCTTCATCCTCCTCTTCCTCGTCTTCTTTGGCGGAGGAGTGGACCTCACTGTCTTCGAACGCCATGTCCGAAGTGCCCTTGTGACGGAGACCGCCCCTAGTCTCCTTGGCCTCTTTCTTGGCCTTCTTCTTCGGCGCCTTATAAGGCGCCGGGACCAACATCTTCATCAGAACTGGGCCGGCTTGTTCTTCGGGCCACAGGGCCGGACAGTAGATCCGTTTCGCTTACTGCGTCCAGCCCTGGGAGAATCGTTAAGGAAATATTAGGCATTTTCTTCAGAGTATGCAAATAAAGGATACACCTTTCCAACATACAAAAACTTGCCGAACTTGCGGGACGGGGCAATTTGTGCCCACGATCCTCGGTGGTGTCCAGCCATGACTTGCCGGGCTTGAAAATCACCTTCCAAATGTCTTCGTGCATTGTGCCAAAGAACTCCAGTAGGGTTTGGTGCTTGGCCGGATCAAATTCCCATAGATTGTAAGTCCGACATTGACATTGAAGGATCCGGCGAACTAGCATCACCTGGACCATGTTGACAAGTTTGATATTCTTGTCCTCCATGCTCTTGATGCGCTCTTGGAGTGTCATTAGCTCGTCTGACGAAGACCAGTCTAAGCCCTTTTCGGGCCAGGACGTGAGCCGCAATGGGGCCCCGGATCAGAATTCGGGGGCTGCGGCCCATTTGGTGTCGCGCGGCTTGGTGATATAGAACCACTGTTGTTTCCAACCTTTGACCGACTCGTTGAATATACTTGATGGCCATTTGACATTGGGCATCTTGCTCACCATGGCGCCTCTGCACTCGGCATGTCCTCCGCCTACCACCTTCGGCTTCACGTTGAAGATCTTTAGCCACAGTCCAAAGTGTGGAGGGATGCGGAGGAAGGCCTCGCACACGACGATAAACGTCGAGATGTTGAGGAAGGAGTTGGGGGATATATCGTGGAAATCTATCCCTTAGTAGTACATAAGGTCGCGGAAAAATGGGTGGAGGGGAAACCCCAGCCCGCAGATGAAGTGGGGGAGGAATACAACCCTCTCGTGGGGTTCCGGAGTGGGGATGATCTGTCCCACTGCCGGGAGATGGTGCACGATCTTCTTGGCCAGGTACCCAGCCTCCCGGAGTTTCTTGATATCCTTCTCCTGGGCGGAGGAGGCCATCCACTTGCCTTGCGCTACGGATCCGGACATGGTTGGAGTGCTTTTTGGGCGGGAAGGATGAGAGCTTGGGCGCTGGAGCTTGAGAATGGGGAAGCAAAAGAGAAGGTGTGGGTGAAAGAGGGGAATCCTTGTCCCTTTATAAAGGCAGTAAAAATCATGAGCCTCCCCACTCGCCCTAAAAAATAGCTTATTCCCCAAGCGCCATGCTTATGGCATGGTTGGGTTACCCATACCCGCATTGATGAGAATCCCGTGATAAGGGGACACGATCTCTGCTTTGACAAGACATGCCAATAAAACCGCACCTCGAAATACAGAGGGGCATGATAAAAATGGTTCGAATAAAGACCGGGCCATGGTGTGATGTCACTCTGTGAGTTGTCAGCAGATTGGACTCGTGGGATATTATACTCTCTACAGTGGTATGTGGAATTTGTTTTGCAGGGCTGGACACGATTCTTATGTTGAAGATCTACTTTGAAGTATTCGGGGAAGGAACCCGCCTTGCAATGTCGAAGACAATCTACGCATTGGACTCATCGTCATTGAATCCTGGTTCAGGGGCTACTGAGGGAGTTCTAGATTAAGGGGTCCTCGGACAGCCGGACTATATGCATATGCCGGACAGTTGGGCTATGAAGATACAAGATAGAAAACTTCGTCCCGTGTCTAGATGGGTCTCCTTTGCATGGAAGGCAAGCTTGGCGATTAGGATATGAAGATTCCTTTCTCTGTAACCGACTCTGTGTAACCCTAGCCCCCTCCAGTGTCTATATAAACCGGAGGGTTTAGTCCGTAGGACCAACATAATCATAATCATAGGCTAGCTTCTAGGATTTAGCCTCTACGATCTCGTGGTAGATCAACTCTTGTAATACTCATATCATCAAGATCAATCAAGCAGGAACTAGGGTATTACCTCCATAGAGAGGGCCCGAACCTGGGTAAACATTGTGTCCCCCGCCTCCTGTTAC
This sequence comes from Triticum aestivum, assembly GCF_018294505.1. NCBI lineage: Eukaryota > Viridiplantae > Streptophyta > Magnoliopsida > Poales > Poaceae > Triticum > Triticum aestivum. The sequence continues at coordinate 360,052,673 of NC_057795.1, forward strand.
CATTAGCCTTAGACGCACAGTTTGGGACCCCCTACCCAAGATCCGCTGGTTTTGAAACTGACATCCACTCCGTTACTTCTTTCCGGTACACCTCGAGAGTGCCACTGATACCCCGATGATCGACTACATCGACGACGACCCCTCCTTCTTGCCAGAGAAACCAGGCAAGCACCCCCCCTTGAACATTCTGATATCGCCTATTCTCTTCTCTCGTATGCTTGCATTAGAAATTGCTGCTGCTACTGCTTTACCTATTCTGATGCATAGCTTGATCTTGTAACTTGCTATTGTTACCTACCTATTTATCCTAAACTGCTTAGTATACGCTGGTTAGTGACCCATCAGAGACCCCATGTTGACCCAACTGCCCTGTTGGATTATCAGAAGACCCGATCAATGGGATTGAAGACCAGGCCCCGACACCGCACAACACTTCCCTTAGTCGTACGACACCGCAACATTACTATCGAGTGCCAAGGGTGATACCTCGTTAGCACTTTTGATGCTAACCCTTTGGAGTAGTTACCTGGTCATGGTCATCGAGGTTGATTCCTCTTTTTCCACTTCTGATAGCGACGCTCATGCAACACCTCAAGTGTGAACCTCGAGGGTGATTTCCTCTTACATCCACCTTGATGTTTACATCAGGTGGGAATCCAACGAGGGTGATGCCTCAGGTTCCTTCTTGATGTGGTAACCACATGGTTTGCCTTTACATTACTATTGTTACAGATTAAGGTGTTTAAAGATGGGTCGGCCCTGAGGGGTACCCGCGCGAGCATGTGATGCGAGTGATGTGGAGTCGGGTTGAGCTGGAAGGTGCCCACGAGATAACTACGTGGCGTGGCCGGGCATTCTTAGCCCTTGCCACAAGTCCTCGAGATGGGGCGACGGGGTCACATGGATCTTGAGTCTCTGCTCGTTACCGCGCGCTCCCAATCCACTACGATTTGGATATTTGATCCGAGGGGCCTGATAGCACTGACCATCACGTGGGCATAGTATGGGCGTTCTGTGTCATATGCATCAGTTAAAGCTTAATAGACGTCAACGATTGAGCGGCGCGCACCGGGTTGGGCTGCGTAAGCAACTGTGTTTTTTAAGGAGGTAGCTAGGTCTGGTCATCGGCCACGTTCGCAACGTGCAGGAGTTCCCGGGGCGATGGCCCAAGACCCCTGGGGTGATAGTTTTAGTCCGGTGTGCTGATCTCTCTATTAAGCCTAGGTCGGGTTGCGGCGTATCGTTTGGCCAAGGCCGGGCATGACCCAGGAAAGTGTGTCCAGCCGGAGTTAATCGAGCATGGTGGGTAAGTTGGTGCACCCCTGTAGGGAAGAAAACATCTATCGATAGCCTGTCCTACAGTAACAGACACTTGGAATTGTATCCCAATCGATACAACTAGAACTGGATACTTGAGATGAGAAATGGATAGTATGGCTCTATGATTGCTTTCTCGCAGGGGGTCGAGGAAGAATCTCTGGGCGAGGTTGATGACATTACTACTACTTTACTTTATGATACTCTTATCTCTTCTATTGCTGCAAGATGCTTGAAGTTGTTTGAAGATGCTAGTCTTTGATAGGACTAGGCTCTCCCCTCTATTCTGGCATTTCTGTAGCCCAGTCCACATATACAGCCTTCCTTTGATAATGTTGCATATGTAGTGTAGATCCTTGCTTGTTGAGTACTTCGGATGAGTACTCAGGTTTGCTTTGCTTTCTTCCCCCCCCCATATCCGTTTGATGCAACCAAATGACGGAGCCCCTGAGACCGCTGCCACCGCCGTCGACTACTACTACCATGAGGGTGCCTACTACCATGTGACACACGCCGACGACTAGGAGTAGTTAGGAGACTCCCAGGCAGGAGGCCTTGCCTTTTCGATCGATGTTGCTATTGTGCTAGCCTTCTTAAGGCAAACTTGTTTAACTCATGTCGGTACTCAGATATTGTTGCTTCCGCTGACTCGTTTGTATTCGAGCTGATGTATTCGAGCCCTCGAGGCCCCTGGCTTGTAATATAAAGCTTGTATTATTTTAATTTGTGTCTAGAGTTGTGTTGTGATATCTTCCCATGAGTTCCTGATCTTGATCGTACACATTTGCATGTATGATTAGTGTATGATTGAATCGGGGGCGTCACAAGTTGGTACTAGAGCCGACTGCCTGTAGGAACCCCCCTTTCCAACTCCTTGGCCAAAGTTGAGTCTAGTAACCGAAAACTGTTTTACTAACTTGGCCGTGCGGCTTATGGCCCCACGTCACCAAATGGGTGGTATTAGGATCTTTTATTCCTCTCTTTACTTTGGGACTCTGATCTCTCTTCTATTCGGGTTAAATATTTTGCTAACTCCAACACTAGGTTCTCGTAACTACTTTCTCCCGGAGAGCCCCCCCCCCCTCATTCCAGAAGATGGTGTGTCATCATCAGAAGTCTCCAGAGATACTCCTCAAAGTTTCCCAAGACCCTTGTGCCCTTAATCATTGCAAATCCTTACTACCGATAATCACCGTGAACAGCTACACATCCTTGTCGTTTGTATCCTAATCTTGATCTCTACCAACACAACAAATACCTTCGAAGATACCTATAGAGCATCTTTATAATCACCTAGTTACGTTGTGAAGTTTGATAGCACACAAGGTATTCCTCCGGTATCCGGGAGTTGCATAATCTCATAGTCAAAGGAATATGTATATGACATGAAGAAAGCAATAGCAATAAAACTGAGCGATCATAATGCTAAGCTAACGAATGGTTGTTGTCCATCACATCATTCTCCTAATGATGTGATCCCGTTCATCAAATGACAACACATGTCTATGGTTAGGAAACTTAACCATCTTTGATTAACGAGCTAGTCTAGTAGAGGCTTACTAGGGACACGATGTTTTGTCTATGTATCTGATACATCTCCAACGTATCTATAATTTTTGATTGTTCCATGTTGTTATATTATCATTCTTGGATGTTTTACAATCATTTTATAGTCATTTATATCATTTTTTGGTACTAACCTATTGACATAGTGCCAAGTTGTAACAGCCTGATTTTTGGCCCTTTCTTTTTCTTTTGTTTTTCTGAGGTTTTTGCGTGAGTTTTCTTTTTCCGTGGCTTTGTGGTCTGGAAACTGAAGAAGATGACTTCTTCTTTCTTTCCAGAGTGTCTTGTCATACCCAAATCCTTCCCTAGACCTTGCCAATTTCATACTAGCCCAAATCCCAATATTTTATATGGGGAATATCCTTTTTCATTAAAGGAATAACTCAAATTGCCCTAGGTTGTGAAGCAACCTATATTTCCATCACTCCTAAAATTCCCAAATAATTCTCATAAATTTTTTGAGTCATATCTTCCTCAAATGTGGCAAAATATTTCACTTGCCATGTTTTCTATCATGCTCAAATAATTCCTTTTCTATTCTGTCCTATGTGGCAGTATGTGAAGGAAGTGTTAGTTTCCTTTGTCCAATTGACCTCAAACTTTTTGGACACCTTTTCATGTCCAAATAATTGCCCTGTGCCAAAATTCAACTTTATTTGGCTAGCCAATCTTCCTCAGTGATTTTTCAAAGTTTCTGTCACACAAAAGCCATTGTGAAGGAAGTGCTGGCTAGGAGTATCCACATGATTTAAACTTTTGCACACTCTTTCATGTGCTCATATTAACCCTCTCCACCCATTTGCATCCCCATCCAATCATCTATGTGAGCACAAGATCAAATCTTTGATTCTGGCAATATTTTTAGGTTGTGAAGCAAGTGTATTTTATATTGCTTCAAAATTCTAATAAATTACCAGATCATGATCCTACCCATAAAACATATCTCCACCCAATTTTGGATAATTTCATCAAGCCATTTGATCACAAAAATTATGCCAAGTTTCTATCCAGAGGAGATGTTTGTGAAGCAAGTACCATTTTGGCTTGGCTAATTGGTATGAGACTTTTTGAGCATCTTCATATGATCAAGTGACCCTGAATTGCCCAATTTGAGCTCAAGTTGACACTCCATGTGAGTGCATCACCCAAATCTCATTTCTGGACCAAAAATGCAGTTGTGAAGCAACTATATTCATTACTGGTCCATTTCTCCTTAAACTCTCCAGGATTATAGTCCTTCATAAGCTAATCACCCCAGACACACTCTTTGGTTCCAATCAAGTTCCTGTTGATCACTAGTGCATGTTCAAGTTTACTGCAGTAAACTTCAGATGTTAATTACCATTTAACCACAACAATTTTCACCAAGCTACCACCTCAGGTGGAACCTACCCAGGAAGGACTAAACTCCAGACATCGTTTGGCCGACTGTGTGACACGGTGTGCACCAGTGCGCACGGTGCTCACATGTTTTGGCATGCAATGCGCGCGCTCTGCTGGCGTTGGCCACGTCCAGGGGGACTTCTTGCTCGGGCCCCTCCTCTGCTCGGCGTCTCAGCAAGCACAGGCATGTCCAGCGTGTTCCCCATGTCGTTGCCATCTTCCTGGAGCCATCTCCCCCTCCGTTCGCTTCTCCATTGGTGCTCATCACCGTGCACCCACGAGCGAGCTGTAGCCGACAAGGCATTAATGGCGTTCAGATCCTTCTCCCTGCGCCCCTCAGACCCCTGCCCTGCGCGCCTCTGTAGCTCGTCCGCACCCTCCCTTGTTGCCTTCCCGCGCTCTCCCGTGATCGCTGGCCGTCACCAGAGCATGGATGGACGCGAGCGGCGGCACCCAAGCCACGACCACGCGTCCATGACCTCCCCTCCTCGGCCACGCCTATATAAAGGCCACCTCGAGCCACTCCGAGCACACCATCGCCTCCACCTCACTCCTCTATGCCCTCCCCACCTCTTGCTCGAGGCCTGGAGCCTCTCCTCGCCGTGATTGACCACCATGGCCACCACGGCCACTCTCCTCGATTAGCTCAAGACTGATCCCCTCTACCACTTCCTCCTCCACCAAAGCACCTACCTGCCCCTGTCGGAGCTCCCTCGTCGTCCCCCTACTCTGCCCGAGCCCCGTAGCACCAAGTTCACCGGCGCCTGAAGCACCCGTATGCCGCAGCCGGCTTCCCGCGCTCTCCCAAGCTCTTCAGTGGTCGTGTCCTACCTAAAGGGGACCGCCTCGTCCTGCTGATCATGCCAGTAGGTCGGGCGCCTCGAATGGTGGACCGTGCTGCCAGCTATCATCGTCGGGGCGGACGGCCTCGCCTCTGCCTCAACGCGTCATCATGGGAGAAGGAGCAGGTGCGGGAGGAGGGAGTTGACCAGCAACATGGACCCCGCGGCCCCCGCGTGTCACGTGCTGAAGCCCCGGTCCCGCCGTGCCACATCGGATAAGTGGAGGCGTATTCCCTTGGAAGACGTCTTCCGCTTCTGAAGGCGCGCTTTCCTTCTGCTTTGGCCTGGAATGCACTTTCGCTTCAGTGAAAGCGTATTTCCAGAAGATACGTTTTCTGCTTTTTCTATCAAGGGCCTGATTGTGAGGATTTTCTTACAAATAAGTCCCTGGCAGAAAAGCAATTGTATCTTTTTGCTCCCAACTCCAAATGAGGTGATTCCAAAGCCTATTTCTTTGTCTTGTCGAGCCCGTTCTGTTGGTCACACTTTCACCATGTGTTAATATTCTGGAAATGATCCTTTTGCCCTTGCATGTAAACAGCCCCTCCGAGAGAGAACTGTTTCCGGCAAATCTTTCTGCGGCTTCACCGCACTTCTCCCTGGTGCTTTCTTCATCCCCAGGCAAGCCACAACCACCATTTGCATGATAGCCATGCAGTAGATTTGGTTTTCAACTTGAATCTTTAATAACTATATGTTTGTTTTACTACTATTGCCGTTATCTCGGTTATACTTATGGATCTGTGATTACCGTCATGCTATGTTTTATTGCACTTTGTTATCATGAACTACTTGCTAGTATTACTTTCATATTGTCATGCTGGATAGTAGTACATGTTGGATTGGTTACGTTCTTTGGTGCATGACTGCCGTCGGTTATCGAGTACCGTTAATATGCATTGTTCCCTTGCTGTTAGTTGGTTGAGTGTTTACTCGGTAATGTTATTTATGTGTTCTTGCATGGTACTTATTGTTGATGCTAATGGTCACGTTATGCTAGGAGTAATGTTATACTTGTGATATTCATGCTTGTCATTATGCCATGCACAGTTGGATATGATTCATTGTTAATATGGTGGATAGTTATGTTGTACCCTCTTGCTCATGCTGATATCATGTTCATGCATTGTAATCTGCATCATGTTATTTTATCATGGCTCAGCATATTTGCATTCAAGTTTAACCGGATTAAATTGAACTTGAACAACTTTTGCTGAGTCATGGTGCCACCACATCGAGCTGACCAGTGCAACTACGCTTGCCTTTATGGGAAGGTCCTAACTGGGTCTATTGTTGTGCCTCTTGTGGGTGCCTCCAATGAGGGAAGGTTATGCACGGGCGCTACCTTGGCCAGGTAGGATGGCATAAGCCTTGTGAGCCTGAGTTTGGTTATGTGCACATGTCCCCGTATGGGACCGTTTATGTTTTTGCCACGACGGTGGCCGTTGGTGTCTTTGGTAGACACGGGGCCACCCATGACTTAGCCCAAAGGGGAGTTAGTCGGAGTGGCCGGGAGAGTGTCATGGCAGTAGGACGATTTTGTCAGAACGCCGTTGGTCCACCCGAATGGAAGTGCGAGGCCATGGGTTCCGTGGTGTGGGTACAGTGCACTACCTCTGCAGAGTGTATACTAAATCTATCGATAGCCATGCCCACGGATAAGGGCCTAGTTCGTGTCGGTCAGACTATGGGTCAACAGTAATAATAATGATGTGCTTAATAACAACCCCGGTTCGATGATGAGATAAGTTGGTTATGTGATCCGTGAATGATCACCGTTTGGTTACGAGGTAACCCATTGAGCTCAGGGTGGTTCCATTTGTGATCCGTGATTGATCACCGTGGTATCGAGGATACCAAGTTGTGGATGTTCATGATGTTGTGCGAGAATCGTGAGTAAAGATCAAGCTCCTTGTGGTCATGTAATGACTACTGCGGTATTGTTTATACCAATCTTGATTTGATCCTGAGATGATCGTGTGATGTCCGAGGTTGGTAAGTTTGTGCACGTGATGGTCATGAGGTAACCCGAACAGAATAAATGGTGCATGATAGTGTCATCATGTTGCATGCTAGTATCATCAGAGTCATATGTTCATGCCATGTTCATGTTGTTCTAGCTGTATCATGTTCATGTTGTTCATGCTATGTTGTTCTGATGATATCATGTTAATTCCTGATTAACCTGTAATTGCCATGCTGGTGTTTGTCTTGAATGCTTATGGTTATTGAGAGATTGCAAGTACATTCAATGTACTAACCTGGCATGTCATGCCAGTTTGCAGGTCATGCCGGATTTGATTGCATGTTTGCCGTGGAGTCCTTATTTGCGAGCTAGGATAAGCATTCTAGCCAGAGTCCCTGCAGAGTGGAGTTCACTACTGTCGCCATTGTTCCGCTGCTAGAAGTTATTCCGCTACTTTGATATGTTCTGTTGCTTGCATAGAGCAACAGTGGCAGGCATAGTGTCGCCGTGCCGATGTAACCCCTTGTACCCAAATAGATTGTAATAAAGAGCTGATTTGTTCTATGCTAAGCAGTGCTGTATTCCAGAAGACTTCATCTCGATCTCTGGGCTGGAATATGGGGCGTTACGATTTTCTCCGAGCCGGGGTGCCACAGGCTTGGTATCAGAGCAGGTCTGGCTGTAGGATGCCCTAGCCCACGCAAACATTAGAAAGCGGTAGTATGGAGACTAGATGTTTGTTGCACTTGTTTGTTGCATTTTGTTTGTTGCATAACATGCATATAGATTATTGTTTAGCCGCTAACAGTAAACTTGTGAGTGTAGGTGGCATCAGTTTCGATCCACTACCTGCACCCTCCGTTTTAGCATGCCTGCTCTTCGGTGTTTGACGTCATCTCTGTCCCAGTAGAGTGATGCCCTGGTGCCAAGTGTTCCAGACACCATTCGCAGGAGTTATGCTGAGGTATCACATGGATATCTTTCCACCACCTACCCGTATTATTTCAGTGATAGACTTGTCTCTATCTCAAATCGTGCCATCCATCTCGTCCCTTCGGCAAACCTTACTGCTATTTGTTATCAGAAAAGGGCAATGCCAGCAAGCCTTGCTTTTCCTCCTCTATCTTGCCCTGTCATTCCATTCTTTGGACATGTATGATTCCCTTTTGTACGCTTGATGATGATGTGGTCGTGACCTTGTGTCTCGCTACTTGATCACCAAGTCCGTCCTCGCCTCTGTATCCATCCAGTTGCGACCAGTGTTCAGCCAGCGCTTGGTGTAGCCTTGGTTATGCCAATTCTTCCCACACATGTATATCATTTTCGTGCACACCATCACAGCATATTAGACCATAATACCGAAGTTTCCCGAGATTTGTGTGCTTAGGTGTGCATGCGTATTATTGTGTGAGTAGCAGTAATATGTGATGATTGCTTGATTAATTATATTAGTAGTATGCTTGTGTGCTTTTGTTTTAGCCGTCTGTTTTTTTTCTTTCTTTGGGCCTTCGGTGTTACAATTTGTCCCCTATTAAAGTTGCTCATCAGCCGACACCGGACCTGAAGAGTCAGCAAGGAATGCGTATATTTGGAAATTCAGCTAAACCAAATGGAATTATCAGTAGACTGTAGTGAAATTGGGAATATCTCTACTGAATGCAAAAGAAATCCTAGATGGAGTGGCAGTATCAAGTTTGCATTAGCATGCACTCCTCACGACAGCATGGAACTCGCAGTCGACTGCATTGAGATTGGGGATATCTGATCATGATATTGAATAATCAAGTTTGTCTTAGTGTGCACTCCTCATAGCAGAAATGATCAAATCAGCAAGAAGATAAATTGTGTGCAAGGTTGACAGAATATTATCAAAGGTATGGCTTAGATACAAGTTTAATTTTTTGTTGAGGATGATTTTGGAACCCGATGTACCTGGAAGCAACCACAAAAGCTTCCGGCATAAGGTACCGAGTCTTTCCCCAGCAAAGTCTTTAAGGGGGTAAGTTTCTGAAGCACGATATTCAGTCTTCTTCGGCAAGCGGTCTGATGAAAGTTTCAAGCACAACCTCACCAATCTTCCTTAGTAAGGTATTGCCACAAGGTAGTATGCTGTGAATTGACAACACATGGCAGTGAATCCCAAAAATCAGATCTGCAACATTTTGGTCAGAAGCAAGAATCAGTCAGAATGCACGTCTGTCTCAGAAATCAGATTCTCTTATATATGCGGTGAGTATACCACCAAGATCTTACAAGTCACTCGGATGAGGATCTGACAACCACGTGAGGATGGTTAAGAGAAGAAAGCCAGTATACACCGCAGTGTGACAAAGGATTATGAGGATTGACGACATTAATGAGCTCAGTACAAGTACATGTGAACTTGGAAGATGATCCTGATGAGCCCTTGTCCCCTTTTTCTCCAACGATGGCACCACGCCTGTGATCTGAGTTGTTTTTAGCTATCCGGGGTGGGTGTCGATTTTTATTTCTCTCTTCAACGACTGTCATGAGTTCTGAGCTGCTTTTCGGCCGTCTCGTCTAGCTGTTGAGTTTATTTTTGTGACAGTAGCCCTATAGCTGCTTTTTGGCTATTTTAGGGAGCTACTACCTTCTTCTTATCGACCCGGTCTCATGCTCTGAGCTGCTTTTCAGCCGTCCTGAGCCGTGGTTGAGTTATTTCAGTAATGTCCCAGGTATGAGTTGTAAAGGCCGTTCTGGTGGCTACGGATTTATTTGCCGATTTCTTGCAATGGTTCGGATGATCATTTTCCTACGGTTAGAACTTGAGGGGTGTTGAACCTGCCATTTAATGGGTTACCATGTTAGATGGATTCGGATAAGAGTACGCCTGTCAGAATCTTGTACTCGACAGAAACTATGGTCATACAGAGAAACAATATGACCCCGCTCCTTCGCCCAAGGATCCAGACAAGAAACATAGTAAAGAAGGAGCAAGGCCGGTAATGCAGGTATGGAAATTGTTGCAAGACCCGCGTGGTGCAGATACCCCGGATAGTCTAAGTCAGTATGGATCACCATGGATATATCGACAAAATGAGTGCTCAGTATGTGGAATAACAGTCTAGAAGCATGAGCCCTCAATTATGAGAATCGCCAAAGGATAGCTTGGCATGAATAAAAAAATCTGTCAATACCATCGTCAGTCATGTATGGGGATATTACCATATCAGGCAGTACCCCTTCATGTTGGCTACGACAGGAGAAAGTCAAAATATTTGGAACAGATCCGATACTCAAGACAGTGAAGCCAGTCATGATGATTCAAAAAATCCCGCAATAAGTCAAAATATGTCAGGAAAATGATTATGCCTCAACTCACTGTTTGGAACCCGAAGGACCTGCATTTAGTGGAGAAACCCAATGCAAGGAGTCAGAGCTTGGGTTTTCATCAGAAAAATCTGATAACCACTTCATGAAAGGTTGTTAGTGCCGGATGACACACCCAGCAGAAATCACCCTCGAACTGGTGAGACAAGGCATATATTTCAGCATGAAAACAAATCGCACTCAGCTAAGTCAGCAGATCTAAAAAGAAATGGGAACCTGTATAAGCATGAACAAGCAAGGTAAGATTTGTTAGGAGGTGGATACATTAAAGCAAACCACCCCAGGGCGAGTCAGATAAATTATTTTAGTGGGAACAAAAATAAAGGAAAAAGGATACCTCAGTTGGAAACGGTTTCCTTAAGTTCCGATATATTCAGACTTGTTCCCTGAGCAACCCAATCTCGAGGATGAGATTTCTTTAAGGGGGTAAGGATTGTAACAGCCTGATTTTTGGCCCTTTCTTTTTCTTTTGTTTTTCTAAGGTTTTTGCCTGAGTTTTCTTTTTCCATGGCTCTGTGGTCTGGAAACTAAAGAAGATGACCTCTTCTTTCTTTCTAGAGTGGCTTGTCATACCCAAATCCTTCCCTAGACCTTGCCAATTTCATCCTAGCCCAAATCCCAATATTTTTTTATTGGGAATATCCTTTTTCATTAAAGGAATAACTCAAATTGCCCTAGGTTGTGAAGCAACCTATATTTCCATCACTCCTAAAATTCCCAAAAAACTCTCATAAATTGTTTGAGTCATATCTTCCTCAAATGTGACAAAATATTTCACTTGCCATGTTTGCTATCATGCTCAAATAATTCCTTTTCTATTCTGTCCTATGTGGCAGTATGTGAAGGAAGTGTTAGTTTCCTTTGTCCAATTGACCTCAAACGTTTTGGACACCTTTTCATGTCCAAATAATTGCCCTATGCCAAAATTCAACTTTATTTGCCTAGCCAATCTTTCTTAGTGATTTTTCAAAGTTTTTCTCAGACAGAAGCCATTGTGAAGGACGTGCTAGCTAGGAGTATCCACATGAGTTGAACTTTTGCACACTTTTTCATGTGCTCATATTAACCCTCTCCACCCATTTGCAGCCCCATCCAGTCATATATGTGAGCACAGGATCAAATCTTTGATTCTGGCAATATTTTCAAGTTGTGAAGCAAGTGTATTTTATAACGCTTCTGCTTAGCGATCTTCAAAGGTATGAAGATGCTCATCCTCTCTCTCTCTTGTTGCTAGAATCTCCTAGATTGATCTTGGTGATGCGTAATTTTTTTGAATCATTGCTACATTCCCGAACAGTGGTATCAGAGCCAGGTCTATGCATAGATTATATGCACGAGTAGAACACAAGTAGTTGTGGGCGTTGGTTTGTTCAATTTGCTTATTGTTACTAGTCCTATCTTGTTTCGACGGTATTGTGGGATGAAGCGGCATGGACCGACCTTAAACGTACACTTACGTGAGACATGTTACACCGACTGACATGCACTTGTTTCATAAAGGTGGCTAGCGGGTGTCTGTCTCTCCCACTTTAGTCGGATTGGATTCGATGAAAAGGGTCCTTATGAAGGGTAAATAGCAATTGGAATATCATTGTTGTGGCTTTTTCATAGGTAAGAAACATTCTTGCTAGAAACCCATAGCAGCCACGTAAAAGATGCAACAACAATTAGAGGACGTCTAACTTGTTTTTGCAGGGTATGCTATGTGATGTGATATGGCCAAAAGAATGTGATGAATGATATATGTGATGTATGAGATTGATCATGTTCTTGTAATAGGAATCACGACTTGCATGTCAATGAATATGACAACCGACAGGAGCCATAGGAGTTGTCTTAATTTATTGTATGACCTGCGTGTCAATGAAAAATGCCATGTAACTACATTACTTTATTGCTAACTGTTAGCCATAGTAGTAGAAGTAATAGTTGGCGAGACAACTTCGTGAAGACACGATGATGGAGATCATGGTGGCATGCCGATGACGAAGGTGATCATGCCGCACTTCAAAGATGGAGGTCAAAGGCGCAAGATGATAATGGCCATATCATGTCACTTTATGATTTGCATGTGATGTTTGTCATGTTTACATCTTATTTTCTTAGAACGAAGGTAGCATAAATAAGATGATCCCGTACTAAAAATTTCAAGAAAGTGTTCCCCCTAACTGTGCACCGTTGCGAAAGTTCGTTGCTTCGAAGCACCACGTGATGATCGGGTGTGATAGATTCTAACATTCGCATACAACGGGTGTAAGCCAGATTTACACATGCAAAACACTTAGGTTGACTTGACGAGCCTAGCATGTACAGACATGGCCTCGGAACACAAGAGACCGAAAGGTCGAACATGAGTTGTATAGTAGATACGATCAACATGAAGATGTTCACTGATGATGACTAGTTTGTCTCACGTGATGATCGGACGCGGCCTAGTTGACTCGGATCATGTATGACTTAGATGACAAGAGGGATGTCTATCTGAGTGGGAGTTCATTAAAATTTGATTAGATGAACTTAATTATCATGAACATAGTCCAAAACATCTTTGCAATATGTCTTGTAGATCAAATGGCCCACGCTAATGTTTCCCTCAACTTCAACGCGTTCCTAGAGAAAACCAAGCTGAAAGACGATGGTAGCAACTATACGGACTGGGTCCGGAACTTGAGGATCATCCTCATAGCTGCCAAGAAAGCATATGTCCTAGAAGCACCGCTAGGTGAAGCACCCATTTTCCTAGCAACTCAAGACGTTATGAACGCCTGGCAGTCGTGTAGTGATGATTTGTAACACCCACGATGCGGCTATATCTCCCACGTGTCGAAGCACGACTTTGAGGCATAACCGCATGGTGGTTTTGTCGCAAGAACGGTCATCTTCACACAATCCCATGTAATGAACAAGAATGGGATAAAGAGAGTTGGCTTACAATCGCCACTTCACACAATACATAATTAAGATCACACATCATTCAAAATACACTCATAGACCGGCTACGGTCAAATTCAAATGAACAGAAGACAACCCCATATGCTAGATCCCCGATCGTCCCGACTGGGCTCCTCTACTGATCATCTGGAAACGATACATAGTAACGACCAAGGGCCTCATCAAACTCCCACTTCAGCTCAGTTGCGCCATCTACGATGGTATCCTCGGCACCTGCATCTGTTTTGGTAGAATCTGTGAGCCACGAGGACTCAGCAATCTCACACCCGCGAGATCAAGACTATTTAAGCTCATAGGCAGGTAAAGGGGTAATATGGTGGAGCTGCAGCAAGCACTAAGCATATATGGTGGCTAACATACGCAAGTGAGAGCGAGAAGAGAAGCAACACAACGGTCGAGAAGCTAGAAGCGATCAAGAAGTGATCCTGAAACTACTTACGTCAAGCATAACTCAAACCGTGTTCACTTCCCGGACTCCGCCGAGAAGAGACCATCACGGCTACACACACAGTTGATGCATTTTAAAGAAGTCAAGTGTCAAGTTATCTACAACCGAACATTAACAAATTCCCATCTGCCTCATAACCGCGGGCACGGCTTTCGAAAGATAATATACCCTGCAGGGGTATCCCAACTTAGCCCATCACAAGCTCTCACGGTCAACGAAGGATATACCTTCTCCCGGGAAGACCCGATCAGCCTCGGAATCCCGGTTCGCAAGACATTTCGACAATGGTAAAACAAGACCAGCAAAGTCGCCCGATGCACCGAAAAATCCCGATAGGAGCTGCACATATCTCGTTCTCAGGGCAACACCGGATGAGACTAGCTACGAGTAAAAACCAGACTTCGAGTTTCCCCGAAGTGGCCCCGCAGGCAGCTCAGTTCGGGCCAACACTCGAAGGAGCACTGGTCCGGGGGGGGGGGGTAAATAAAGATGACCCTTGGGCTCGCGAAAACGCAAGGGAAAAGGGCTTAGGTGGCAAATGTTAAAACCAAGTTTGGGCCTTGCTAGAGGAGTTTTATTCAAAGCGAACTGTCAAGGGGGTCCCATAAATCACCCAACCGTGTAAGGAACGCAAAATCAAGGAACATAACACCGGTATGACGGAAACTAGGGCGGCAAGAGTGGAACAAGTCACCAGGCATAAGGCCGAGCCTTCCACCCTTTACCAAGTATATAAGGTGCATTAATTAAACATGAGATATTGTGATATCCCAAAATATCCATGTTCCGACCAGGAACAAACTTCATCTTCACCTGCAACTAGCAACGCTATAAGAGGGGCTGAGCAAAAGCGGTGACATAGCCAAACAACGGTTTGCTAGGACAGGATGGTTAGAGGTTTGACATGGCAATAGGGAGGCATGATAAACAATGGCAGGTAGAGCTAACATAGCGAAAGAGCGAGCACTAGAAAGCAAAGATAGAAGTGATATCGAAGGTATGGTCATCTTGCCTGCAAGGTTCTCAGAGTTGTCGAATGCTTGATCCTCGTTAGTGTACTCAACAGGTTCCTCGTGCACGTACTCGTCTCCCGGCTCTATCCGAATCAAGAACACAAACAAAGGAACACAATAAATCACGATGCAATGCACAAGCAACATGATGCAATACATGTCATGATATGCGAGATGTGATATGCAATGCATATGCGTGCTTCGGGAGGAAAAAGGATGAACAAGGCATCAACTTGGCAAACCAAGTATGCCGCTGGAAAGATGAGATGATTTCGGTTGAAATCGATATAAAGATCACCGGATTCGGATGCACGGTTTGCAAATGGCAAGCAAGACAAGAATGGCACAAGGCTGCGATTTACAGCACGATGCTACTTAGCATGCAACAAGAAACTATGCTACAGCACTCCAACATAAAAACAAAGCATATGGCAGTGATCTACAGGAGATGCTTAACAAAAGAGGAACACTGAGCTACGGCTAAATCATATCATAACAGGTTCAAACAAGCATGGTGAAAGTGCAAAAAAAAATCAGATTGGACATGGCATAAACAGCATCACGAAGCAATGTTCAGAGCAAGTTATCAACATGCTACAAGAACTTATAATAGCAAAACAAGACATGGCATGAATCTACTCAGAGCATATATCAAAAGTCCCTTACTGACCATAAGCCAAAAAGGATCAGAAAATATGATGGCACCCATGTAAACATAGCAAGTTTCGTTAACAGATTCAGCAAACAGAGCATGACATTGACAGAATTACGAAGGCACCTTTGCGAGCTCGATGCACTCACTACAGAGCATCTCAAGATAAACTAATAATACATCCATCAAGAAGACATGGCATAGAAGCTATACATGGAAAGAACAACATCATAGCATACACGGATCAACTACAACAACCTTGGCAAAATTGAATAACATGTAAACAATCTGCCAGGAAACATTTTGAAGCAAAATTAGAGCACGAAAATGACATGCTAGACTACTCCATAATTGCAAATAGGGGCATGGATGAATAGAGCATAACCATATGTTAAAAACACCCATACTGAAGTATCTCAAATTATGCATGGATCTCTCTGTAGCATCATGTTTACATGGCATCAAAATATCAGCAGAACAGGGACTAGAATCAGCAATATCACGAAGCCTAGTTTGCATGCTTGTGCTAGTCACCACATTGATCACAAAAATATATGGCAAGTACCTCTATAAATAAGACATGGCATAGTTCAAAACACATGTAGGGATCAAGTACATAGGATGCACACATCAATCATGGCAAAAATGACAAAAGTGCATGTTCTGATAAGAATCTGAAACTAACATTATGAAGCACTCTTCCAACAGTATTTCGGGCATAAAGATGAGCTCAAATGAAAATGATGCAATGAGATGAAATGATGTACTCTTCGAGGCGAACAATTCGGTATGCTACACGCCCAAAATGGAGCCACGAGTGCAAAGTTGTGGTACGATGGTATGCTACACGCCCAAAATGGAGCCACAAGTGCAAAGTTGTGGTACGATGAACATGCAACACAATTAATGCCAGAAAAAGGACGGTATTTTGGGGGGGGGAGAAGTCAACAAGGGTGGATCTGGATCCGGGCGCGCGGATCGAGGACGGCCGACGCGAGTTAGTCGGAGGGCGCGGGCATTGTCGGAGTTGGACGGGGGAGGCGGATCCGGGGCGTCTCCGGCGCGGGGGCGCCGGATCTGGCGCCGGCGGCGGCAGCGACGGCCGAGACGCGGTCGGCGGCAACCGGGCGGATGGGCGTGGCCGCGGAGGACGACGGCAGCGCGGAGGACGACGGGCGACGGCGCAGCGAGGTCCGGCGGAGGCGGGGACCTGGCGGCGCGGGACGGCGACCGAAGGCGGCGGCGGCCGCGGGCGGCGGCGCGATGCGGAGGCGGGCCGCGGGGGCCTGGCGCGGGCTCGGCGGGCCGACGCGGTGGGCAGTGGACGGGCGACACGTGTCGCGCTGCGGTTGGACGCGGGCGGCGGCGGGATTCGTCCGGCGGCGGCCGGACGTGTCCGGTGGCGACAGGGACGATTTCGTCCAGGGTTTGCCCGTGAATTTCGGGGAGAGGCTATATTTATAGGTAGAGGGAGCTAGGAGTGTCCAAATGAGGTGTAGTTTTCGCCCACACGATCGTGATCCGATGACGGAGAGCATGGAAGTGACTTAGATGGGTTATTGGGCTGTTTTGGAGGGGTGTTGGGCTGCAACTCAAAAGAGGCCTTTGCGGTTATGCGGATAACCGTTGGAGTACCAAACGAGCTCCAAATGACCCGAAACTTGACAGGCGGTCTACGGGTGCTACACCAGGGCCACTTGGCAAGGCTCGGTCCATTCTGAGAACGTTTAACACCCACACACGAAAAGAGACAAGAGGGGTGCGCTGGTGCATGTGGGAGTGTCAGATTGCGAAACGGACAACGGGGGAAATGCTCGGATGCATGAGACGAACACGTATGCAAATGAGATGCACATGATGACATGATATAATATGCATGACCTGAATAAAATGCAAAACAAAAGACAAAACCCAACCACGGAGGGAATATCATATCACATAGCCGAAAAAGGCAAGAGTTGGAGTTACAAAGATGGAAAGTTACATCCGGGGTGTTACATGATTACTCCCTAGTTCGGTGCAGCATGCTTTACAGCTTAGAACCGGGGCTCCAAAAGCGTTTTGAGCAGCACGGAGCATCTGAGATGTTCCAAGAGCTGAAAATGGTTTTCCAAGCTCATGCCCGGGTCGAGAGATATGAAGTCTCCGACAAGTTCTACAGTTGTAAGATGGAGAAAAACAGTTCTGTTAGTGAGCACATACTCACTATGTTTGGGTTACACAACTGTTTGTCTTAGTTGGGAGTTAATCTCCCAGATGACTTGGTCATTGACAGAATCCTCCAGTCGCTCCCACCTAGCTACAAGAGCTTTGTGATGAACTACAATATGCAGGGGATGGAGAAGTCCATTCCTGAGTTATATTCAATGCTGAAATCAGCGAAGGTGGAAATCAAAAAGGAACATCAAGTGTTGATGGTGAATAGGACCACTAGTTTCAAGAAAGGCAAGGGTAAAAAGAACTTCAAGAAGGACGGAAAGGGAGTTGTCGTGCCCGGTAAATCAGTTGCCGGGAAGAAGACAAACAATGGACCCAAGCCCGAGACTCAGTGCTTTTATTGCAAGGGAAATGGTCACGGGAAGCGGAACTGCCCCAAGTACTTAGCAGATAAGAAGGCCGGCAACACCAAAGGTATATGTGATATACATGTTATTGATGTGTACCTTACCAGTACTCGTAATAGCTCCTAGGTATTTGATACCGGTGCGGTTGCTCATATTTGTAACTCAAAACAGGAGCTGCGGAATAAGCGGAGACTGGCGAAGGACGAGGTGACGATGCATGTCGGGAATGGTTCCAAGGTCGATGTGATCGTCGTCGGCATGCTACCTCTACATTTACCTACAGGATTAGTTCTAAACCTCAATAATTGTTATTTAGTGCCAACTTTGAGCATGAACATTATATCTGGATCTCGTTTAATGTGAGATGGCTACTCATTTAAATCCGAGAATAATGGTTGTTCTATTTATATGAGAGATATGTTTTATGGTCATGCCCCGCTGGTCAATGGTTTATTCTTACTGAATCTTGAACGTGATGTTACACATATACATAGTGTGAATACCAAAAGATGTAAGGTTAATAATGATAGTCCCACATACTTGTGGCACTGCCGCCTTGGTCACATTGGTGTCAAACGCATGAAGAAACTCCATACAAATGGACTTTTGGAGTCTCTTGATTATGAATCATTTGACGCGTGTGAACCATGCCTCATGGGCAAGATGACCAAGACTCCATTCCCCCGAACAATGGAGCGAGCAACCAACTTGTTGGAAATAATACATACTGATGTGTGCGATCCAATGAGCGTTGAAGCTCGCGGTGGCTATCGTTATGTTCTCACCCTCACTGATGACTTAAGTAGATATGGGTATGTCTACTTGATGAAACACAAGTATCAGACCTTTGAAAGGTTCAAGGAATTTCATAGTGAGATGGAGAATCAACGTGATAGGAAAAATAAAGTTCATATGATCATATCGTGGAGGAGAATATTTGAGTCACGAGTTTGGTACACACTTAAGGAAATGTGGAACTGTTTCACAACTCACGCTGCCTGGAACACCTCAGCGTAATGGGGTGTCCGAACATCGTAATCGCACTCTATTGGATATGGTGCGATCTATGATGTCTCTTACCGGTTTACCGCTATCATTTTGGGGTTATGCTTTAGAGACAGCCACATTCACTTTAAATAGGGCACCGTCTAAATCCATTGAGACGACACCGTATGAATTATGGTTTGGGAAGAAACCTAAGCTATCATTTCTAAAAGTTTGGGGATGCGATGCTTATGTCAAGAAACTTCAACCTGAAAAGCTCGAACCCAAGTCAGAAAAATGCGTCTTCACAGGATACCCTAAGGAAACTATAGGGTATACCTTCTACCTCAGATCCGAAGACAAGATCTTTGTTGCCAAGAACAGACCCTTTCTGGAGAAAGAGGTTCTCTCGAAAGAAGTAAGTGGGAGGAAAGTAGAACTTGATGAAGTACTTCCTCTTGAACCGGAAAGTAGCGCAGCTCAGGAAGATGTTTCTGTGGTGCCTGCACCGACTAGAGATGAAGTTAATGATGATGATCAAGGAACTTCGGATCAAGTTTCTACTGAACTTCATAGGTCCACAAGGACACGTTCCACACCAGAATGCTATGGCCACCCTGTCCTGGAAACCATGTTATTAGACAACAGTGAACCTTCGAACTATGAAGAAGCGATGGCGGGCCCAGATTCCAACAAATGGCTTGAAGCCATGAAATCCGAGATAGGATCCATGTATAAAAACAAAGTAAGGACTTTGACAGACTTGCCCGATGATCGGCGAGCCATAGAAAATAAATGGATCTTTAAGAAGAAGACTGGCGCAGATGGTAATGTGACCATCTATAAAGCTCGACTTGTCGCTAAGGGTTATCAACAAGTTCAAGGGGTTGACTACGATGAGACCTTCTCACCCATAGCGAAGCTGAAGTCCGTTCGAATCATGTTAGCAATTGCCGCATTCTATGATTATGAGATATGTCAAATGGATGTCAAAACGGCATTCCTCAACGGTTTCCTTAAGGAAGAATTGTATATGATGCAGCCAGAAGGTTTTGTTGATCCTAAGAATGCTAATAAATTATGCAAGCTCCAGCGCTCCATTTATGGGCTGGTGCAAGCATCTTGGAGTTGGAACATTCGCTTTGATGAAATGATCAAAGCGTTTGGGTTTATGCAGACTTATGGAGAAGCCTGCGTTTGCAAGAAAGTGAGTGGGAGCTCTGTAGCATTTCTCATATTATATGTGGATGACATACTATTGATGGGAAATGATATAGAATTTTTGGAAAGCATAAAGGCCTACTTAAATAAGTGTTTTTCAATGAAGGACCTTGGAGAAGCTGCTTACATATTAGGCATCAAGATCTATAGAGATAGATCGAGATGCCTCATCGGTCTTTCGCAAAGCACATACCTTGATAAGATATTGAAGAAGTTCAATATGGATCAATCCAAGAAGGGGTTATTGCCTGTTTTGCAAGGTGTGAAATTGAGCACAACTCAATGCCCGACCTCGGCAGAAGATAGAGAAAAGATGAGTGTCATCCCCTGTGCCTCAGCCATAGGGTCTATTATGTATGCCATGCTATGTACTAGACCTGATGTAAACCTTGCCGTAAGTTTGGTGGGAAGGTACCAAAGTAATACCGGCATGGAACATTGGACAGCGGTCAAGAATATCCCGAAGTACCTGAAAAGGACTAAGGATATGTTTCTCATTTATGGAGGTGATGAAGAGCTCGTCGTAAAGGGTTACGTCGATGCTAGCTTCGACACAGATCTGGGTGACTCCAAGTCACAAACCGGATACATGTATATTTTGAATGGTGTGGCAGTAAGCTGGTGCAGTTGCAAGCAAAGCGTCATGGCGGGACCTACATGTGAAGCGGAGTACATGGCAGCCTCGGAGGCAGCGCATGAAGCTATCTGGATGAAGGAGTTCATTACTGACCTAGGAGTTATTCCCAATGCGTCGGGCCCGATGACTCTCTTCTGTGACAACATTGGAGCTATTGCCCTTGCCAAGAAGCCCATGTTTCACAAGAAGACCAGGCATATCAAGTGTCGCTTCAACTCCATTCATGAAAATGTTCAAGATGGAGACATAGATATTTGTAAAGTACATACGGATCTGAATGTCGCAGATCCGTTGACTAAACCTTTTCCACGAGCAAAACATGATCAACACCAGAACTCTATGGTGTTCAATTCATCAGAATGTAACTAGATTATTGACTCCAGTGCAAGTGGGAGACTATTGGAAATATGCCCTAAAGGCAATGATAAAATGGTTATTATTATATTTCCTTGTTCATGATAATTGTCTGTTGTTCATGCTATAATTGTATTAACCGGAAACCGTAATACATATGTGAATACATAGACCACAACATGTCCCTAGTGAGCCTCTAGTTGACTAGCTCGTTGATCAATAGATGGTCATGGTTTCCTGACCATGGACATTGGATGTCATTGATAATGGGATCACATCATTAGGAGAATGATGTGGACAAGACCCAATCCTAAGCATAGCACAAGATCGTGTAGTTCGTTTGCTAAGAGCTTTTCTAATGTCAAGTATCATTTCCTTAGACCATGATATTGTGCAACTCCCGGATACCGTAGGAATGCTTTGGGTGTACCAAACGTCACAACGTAACTGGGTGGCTATAAAGGTACATTAAAGGTATCTCCGATAGTGTCTGTTGGGTTGGCACGAATCAAGACTGGGATTTGTCACTCGTATGACAGAGAGGTATCTCTGGGCCCACTCGGTAGTGCATCATCATAATGAGCTCAATGTGACTAAGCAGTTAGTCACGGGATCATGCATTGCGGAACGAGTACAGAGACTTGCCGGTAACGAGATTGAACGAGGTATTGGGATAACACGATCAAATCTCGGGCAAGTAACATACCGGTTGACAAAGGGAATTGTATACGGGATTGATTGAATCCCCGACATCGTGGTTCATCCAATGAGATCATCATGGAATATGTGGGAGCCAACATGGGTATCCAGATCCCGCTGTTGGTTATTGGCCAGAGAGATGTCTCGGTCATGTCTGCATGATTCCCGAACCCGTAGGGTCTACACACTTAAGGTTCGATGACGCTAGAGTTGTTATGGGAATTAGTATGTGGTTACTGAATGTTGTTCGGAGTCCCGTATGAGATCCCGGATGTCGCGAGGAGTTCCGGAATGGTCCGAAGGTAAAGATCTATATATGGGAAGTCCAGTTTCAGTCAGCGGAATAGTTTCGGGGGTTATCGGTATTGTATCGGGACCACCGAAAGGTGTCCGGAGGTCCACCGGGTGGGGCCACCTGCCCCGGGGGACTTAGTGGGCTGAACAAAGGGTGAGAATCAGCCCCTGGTGGGCTGGTGCGCCCCCAAGGGCCCAAGGCGCCTAGGGTTGAAAACCCTAGGGGGTGGGGGCGCCTCCCACCAAACTTGGGGGGCAAGCTCCCCCCTTGCCCCCTAGATATCTAAGGGGGGCGGCCCCCTCTCCCCTTCCCCTATAAATAGTGGGGTGGGTGGGTGAGAGGGGCTGCCACATCCCTTCCCTTCGCGCATCCCCTCCCTCCCTCCTCCTCCTCCTCCTCCTCCGTAGTTCTTGGTGAAGCCCTGCAGGAGAACCACAAGCTCCACCACCACGCCGTCGTGCTGCCGGAGCTCTCCCTCAACTTATCATCTTCCCTTGCTGGATCAAGAAGGAGGAAACGTCCCCGGGCTGTCCGTGTGTTGAACGCGGAGGCGTCGTCCGTTCGGCGTAGATCGGATCTTCCATGATTTGAATCGCCGCGAGTATGAGTCCATCCTCCGCGTTCTAGTAACACTTCCGCTTAGCGATCTTCAAAGGTATGAAGATGCTCCTCCTCTCTCTCTCTCTGGTTGTTAGAATCTCCTAGATTGATCTTGGTGATGCGTAGAAAATTTTGAATTATCGCTACGTTCCCCAATAAAACATACGTTAGCTAACTCCCTACGCTTCCTAATCAAATCATGCCAACAATCAACACAAAAAACACACCTACAATCGGTACAAACTAAAAGGAAAATTGAATAATAATGTAATATCTACAATCAAAGCATGCCAATAATCATCACAAAAAACATATGCATCCAAAACAATATATGGTTCTATAATGGTGTCATGTAAATAACATTTCAACTTATGTATGCAAAGCATTCTTGTCAATACGAATATAGGATTTCATCTAACTCATCTAAAAGAATATCAACACAATCTAGACATGTGTAAGGTTCATCTTAACAACCTAGGTTTTCAACATAGAAGCATATCTTTTTAATAGAAATAAACTAAACTAGGGTTACAAAATAATTACAAATCATCTACAAATCTTAAATCCCACAAATCTATATACATGCAAGATTCTAATCCAATCAAATAAGGGTTCCACAAATCTTCAAAATAAGATACATTTTCTGGATAGAAAGAAGGGAATCGGAGGAGAGTATCTTCTAGAATGGATTGGTGAAGAAATTCTCGGACCAAATCGTCAGATCCGAAGAATTTGAGAGATAGGAGAAGAGGAGGAAGCCGTGGGCGCGTCGTTTCTGTAACTGGGGTGGGTGGAAAGAGGGCTAGGCGCGGCTGCCTCTAAGTCATCGTGCAGCGCCTATGGGTTAGGCGTTGCACTTTACAGGTGTGGCGCCTAGCCCTGAGGCGTTGCACTGCTGGGTGCGGGCCCTGAGGGTGCCACATTGGCCAAGCCTGCAACGCCTGAGAGCAAGGCGCTGCATAATAGGGTGCGGCGTCTGCGTGTCGGCGCCACACAAAAACGGTCAGCTGTGTGTATTTTTTTCGAACCAGTTCACTTGGTGAATTGTTTTCGTCCACACGTCAAAATTGTCAATTTTGCCCGGATTTACAGATCAACCCCTCAACTTCTCATTTCGATTCAAACAAGTGTACCTCTATCTCGCCGTCGCCTCCCCGCTCCTTGCTTCCGCCCGGCCGTTTCTCTAGGGTTTAACGCCATGGACGTCGAGGACGAGCTCCCGACCGCCCCCGCGTCCGCGGACGGCGGCGAATCCTCGCACGCGCTGGTGTCCGGCGACCAGTTCGACGTGGAGGCGTACGCGGCGCAGTACTCGGGGCGCACGCGCGTGGCGCGGCTTCTCTTCATCGCGGAGAAGTGCGGGTCGGAGCAGATGCGGCTGGATGCGCTCCGGCTGGCCTACGACTGGGCCCTCAAGGGAGAGGACACGGCCCTCCACCGCGACGTCTCCGCCAAGATCGCCGGCCGCCTCGGCCCCCGCTACGCAGCCGACCAGGCCTGGTCCGACGCCGTCGAGCGCCGCGCCCTGCTGCGCAAGGATAAGCTTGACAGCGAGCTCAATGTCTACAGGGTACGGAAACCCTAAACTTCGCTCCCTTTTGTTTGCTTTAGGGTTGCACTGTCGCCATTTCTGCTTGACGCAATTAGCGACGCATTGGCGTGTTTTCTGAAATCATTCTACCTGCAGACCAATCTGATCAAAGAGAGTATTCGGATGGGCTACAATGACCTTGGTGATTTCCACTATGCTCAAGGCCACCTTTCAGACGCCTTCAAGAGCTATATCAGGACCCGCGATTACTGCACGACCTCCAAGCATGTTGTTCAGATGTGCTTGAATGTCATACTTGTTAGCATTGAGCTGGGGCAATTTATGCACGTGTCAAATTATGTCATCAAGGCGGAGCAGACCCCAGACGATATGGATCCTATTACTGCCGCCAAGTTGCGAGCTGCTGCTGGATTAGCCTACATGGAAACAAACAAGTACAAACTTGCTGCCCGGAAGGTTAGTGCACTAGAATCTCCTTTACTTGTTATTGTTTCTATCCTAGTATTTCGTGTTGCTACATCTGTTTATCAGGGATTCATGAAGCATGCCAATTTAATCTGTTGGAACTTTGAACTGTTCCACTACATTGGCTCGAATAGCTGGTGTGTTTTAAAATTGCAACAGTTGTGCTATTGGAGATTTCGGCAGTGATATTATTGTAACCTGTGGTTTATTAGAAGTAAGGAAATGAAACAAGTAAAGGGATCCCCTAACTTTACTATATCTGCTATGTTTGTCAGTTTGTTACTCCCTTTTCAGGAAATCTGGATAATTTATATACAAACTAAGTAAATATGTATTCCCTCGTCCTTTTCTCACGACAAAACTCATTATGCTAAAGATATATCAATTTCTATTTCGGGCTGGAGATAAAGCCCA
The DNA here is from genome assembly GCF_018294505.1 of Triticum aestivum. Classification (NCBI taxonomy): domain Eukaryota; kingdom Viridiplantae; phylum Streptophyta; class Magnoliopsida; order Poales; family Poaceae; genus Triticum; species Triticum aestivum. Next base: position 360,077,948 of record NC_057795.1, read on the forward strand.
GTAATTGGTACCTACCAACTTCTTTTGTGAAGAACCACATATCAAAGATGCCATTTTTTATTCAGTTAGTTATTTCATACTCACACTTGATAATAGTAATAGAACTGTTAAGTTGACTGCGGGATTAAAAGTGTTCCCCCTTCTGAAGTTTATAGAGACAGGATCAGAGCTAAGGAGCAACTATTCTGAAGTTATAGCTCCACAAGATGTTGCTGTCTATGGTGCACTATGCGCGCTTGCTTCTTTTGATCGCTCAGAGCTGAAGGTTCGTCTTTGCCTGAACTATTTTTTCCCTTCACATGGATATTTTATGTTAATTGTTCTGTCTAAACCAGATTAATTTCCTCATTTGATACAGAGCAAAGTTATTGACAACTACAATTTTCGCAATTTTTTGGAGTTAGTGCCTGAAGTAAGGGAGCTGGTAAATGATTTTTATGCAAGGTACTAGGAATCTAGGATGCAACTGCTGCAATTAATTTTCTCCCTTGATGCTTTATTGAACTGTATATTTTTCTGCGGGATGAAGTTCCTTTTTAATCTATTGGTCCTATAGCAAAGAGTATTATGAACGATATTGTAGGAGCTCTGGTCTTCTACATGATAGATGGGGATTTTGGGTGAATTAAGCATATGAAATGTATGGTTGCTTAATGAGTCTTGTTTTACATGTTTAGAGGGATCGTGATGTCAGCAGCAGGATAATTTATAGCTCATTCACAGTGTTTTAGTAGTATACAGTTGGTCCAGTATTACAAACAGGGTAAAGTTTGATACTCCAAATTTACTCCCAGTTCAAGGGATCATTTTGGTCCCAGTTTGCACCTTGCCTTAAAAAAAGTTCTTTGCATCATAGGCAGGTGGTCTAGTTCCACACATTGTGGCATAAAATTTTGCTTAAATTGACGTTTTATCTGGAAAAAATTTGACACAAAAATGGAAGTTCGGGGACCCAAAATAGTCATTTTAGCCTGGTGCTCAAAGCGGCATTATCCAGATGGTAAATTTCTTCCAAATAGATAAGTACCAAGCCACTTCTGGGCATTCCTGTTCTTTGGTGTTTTAAATCTTCAATTATTTGTGAAGCCAATGATATAAATGATGATGTTGTATCTTTTGTTAACATGCTCTGGCAGTTTCTGATTGTTGTAAGTGATGTTTTTTTTTTAAACTTGAAAGAGAGCATACTTCAGTTGTTCATTAGTCAGGTAAAATAAATTTCAAATGATTTTCGGTGAGACATCTCAAAGGCCACGTTCTGGGCCAAGCAGTTGCCTCAGTTAGCTGGGCATTCCGTCGAGCACCCTGTGCACCCATGCTCAAACCATGTTGCCCACTCTTTACAGTGGATGCCATAACTTTATAGCGGAATTATGAATTTGAAAAGAGAGGTCATGCTGTCATTCCTTCCACATCTAATAAGACAGCAGTTGCTAACCTTGCTTGTCACTTGCACTGATACGATGTGGTCATTGACTGGTGGATAAACTATAACAACTGAACCAACTAAAACCTGTCACATTTTGGTGGTTGTTGTCTAATAAGGAATAGTTTCCTCAGTTGTCTATTTATTCACCTGGATTCTCACATTGTAGCTGGATTTATTATGAGATGTGTTGAACCTTCTACCCGATGATGTTGCTTATGCATTTGTGCAGTAGATTATTAATTCCTTTGTTTTTTACTGTGCCGTGCCTTTTTTCTTCATAAACATACATTTTTATTCTTTATACACCTTTTTTATTAACTCATTGCAATTAATACCAGCCGCTATGGGTCATGTCTGGGATATCTTGAGAAGCTGAAGTCAAACCTGCTGCTGGATATGCATTTGCATGCGCATATAGAAACTCTGTACAAGGACATTCGACACAAAGCCATCATACAGTACACATTCCCATTCATATCTGTTGATCTCAACTTGATGGCTGTTGCCTTCCAGACCTCCGTGTCCCTGCTAGAGAAAGAGCTGGCAGCGCTTATCACTGATAACAAAATACAGGTACCTAACAAAGATGCCTTGTATAGCATGTATTGCAAGTTTGCAACACCTGCAGAGCTAATTTGCTGATCTTTTCGTTTCTTTAATTTATATGCAGGCTCGTATCGACTCGCACAACAAGATTCTATACGCAAGCCACGCCGACCAAAGGAACGGAACTTTCCAGCGTGCTCTGCAGACTGGCATTGAGTTTGAGAGGGATGTCAAGTCCATGCTTCTGAGGGCGAACCTCCTCAAGCACGAGTACAGCCAGAAGGCAGCAGAAAGGAAGGTGTGAAAACAAGTTCTCCTTGGTTTGGACCTGAGGTGCATTGAGAGATTTTAGTGATGATTTGTGCCATAGTCAAGTGTTTCATGTCATGATCTTCCATATTCAAGCTAAGATACTAGATTTAAGTATGTTTTAGAGCACACAAAGATAATATAACTTCTGCCATGCACGTCTTTTGCGGAGACTATGTGGTTAATTTTGTACTACGTACTGGCATTCATTTTGGAGTTTTCGTATAGACTCATTTGAAGTTTGTGTGCTGTCGCTTTTAACAGTCTACTACAGCCGCGCCTGCAGTACAAGAAATTAAGAATTGCTGATAGTATGCTCCTCCGACTGGAATGCCGACTATCCAGCGGATCGCTTTGGCTGTGAAATCATTCATTACCACTTGCTTTCGGTGCGGAGAAAATAATACTAAAACATTTCCTACATGAAGCCATTTCTATAATCTGCACCGACCAGTTTTTATCTTGGCTTTGTGGAATCTCAAAGCTGTACCATGATAATTAATCATTGGGTAAATTATATAAAGATGGATCTGTTTGGCACACAAATTTAAAAGGCAGCCGCGCTGTCAGGCACATGCAGGTGTAAGATTCAAGATATTCCCCGTTTTTCAAGTCCAACAACCGAAGGAAACAATCATCGAGTAAATCCAGGGGTGTAATCCGTTATATAGCAGTACTCGTATATACAGCATCTGCGCATCAAAATGCCTGTGCGGAAAAGAACGAAGTAATATGGAGGTCCATGAAGTTGCTTGCTCCCATTTCATTTCCCGCAGCTCCATCTGGCGGTCGGCACGCAGCTGAGGTAGTGGCACCACTCGCAGTGCTCGTTGCCGTTCACCCCTCGGAAGAGCATCGCCATCCCAACCGCCAGCCTGCGCAGGACAACAGCAAGACAGCATCAGTCAACCGGAAGTCGAGAGCCCACCTAGACTCAACTCAACAAGAGAGATGTCGTTGCCGCTTTGCTTACCCGATGACGACCAGGACCGAGGCCAGGGCGAGCAGAGCCCACTGGTAGGCCAGGAACTTCCGGCCGACGTCCTTGACGGAGGACGGCAGCACGTAGCGCTGCGCCCAGCCGTAGTGCGGGCGCATGAGCAGTACGAACCCGAGGAGGAACCCCGTGAGGAACCCCCCGATGTGCGCGAAGTTGTCCACGTGCGGCAGGATGCCGATCGCCAGATTGACCGCGATCACGAACAGCAACGTCACCAGCGCCGCCGCCTGCACGCATTCCGGCCACGTCGGAAGTGTCAGAAACTTGACGGATTTTCAGAACCAACTGTTGCTGCAGAATTGGTTGGAGATGCGCCCACCTTGTTGGTGTAGATGGTCCAGTTGGTGAAGAGCTCTGAGAGCATGGCTCCGAGGAGCCCGAAGAGCGCACCGGACGCGCCCACGGAGATGTTGTCTCTGATGAACAGGGACGACATCACGCTGCCCCCGACGCCGGAGACGAGGTAGATGACGCCGACTCTCACTGCAACGAAATTCACGGGAACAATGTTAGTTCAGAATTCAATAAAAAGTTGGGGCAGGGGGGCAACCCCTTTCGTTTCAAAAAAAAAATGTTAGTTCAGAATGTTCAGGTAATGGGAGTGTCAGTTCCGGAGAAGAACGCGTACCAAATCCGAACTGCTGCTCCAGCCTGAGCCCGACGAGCACGAGGCTGAGCATGTTGGCGAGCAGGTGGACGACGCCGGCGTGGAGCCAGATGCAGGTCACGAGTCTCCACCCCTGGTGCTCGTGCACCACCTTGTCCCACACGAGCGCGCCCAGCTTCTGCAATCTGGAGACGACAGTATGTACCGGGAGCGTAAGACATGACGAATCTCTCGTTGAATCGAAGGAATCGAAGCGGCGAGAGCCGAATTGTTGGGAAGACGAGACCGACGGATCACTCACGTGGCGGAGGAGGGCCCGAGGAGCGGGTTCTGGCTGAGCGGCTGGAAGGCGAAGCGGCGGAGGAACCCCGCGCCGACGCACTTCCTGCCGCCGCGGCCGCCGCGCGCGTGCGCGGGGCAGTTGTTGGCGTACATCGCCACGGCGAACAGGGCGACGTTGGCGGCCACGAAGACCGGCACGATCCACGGCACCCACTCCCTCTCCTCCTCGCGCCCCGGCTGCTGCTGCGGCGGCGCCGCCGGCGGGGCCTTCTCCTTCTGGTCCGCGTCGCGCCGCGAGCCGGCCATGGCGCCCACGACGTACGGGCTAGCGAGCGAGCTGTCGCGTGGCGCGGTGCGGGCGAGCTGCGTTCCTGGAGCAACGGCTCTAATCGGCTGCGGTCTCGTGGAGAGTGGTAACGGCAGCGGGGTAGTGGAAAAGGTGGGAGGCGAGGCGGCCGGGTAATAAATGGCGCGGCGGCAGGTGGTGCGTTTGCCTCAGCCGCGTGGGGCGGACGCGGTTTAGCCTAGCACGGCTGCACGGGCGGGGACGGGTTGGCATGCCGTAGCCTGTTGACAGTGGGTGCTGTGCTGGCCTGACGGTGGAAACGTGGTGGTGGGATGCTGGCCGTGTGCCGAATCTGTTGCCGGCGCGAGCGGGACGAGGGTCCCGTACTCCCGTAGACAGTAAACGGCAACCCTTCTGGCCGAGCCAGTTTTCGTTCCGCGCGACGCCACGAGTTTGGCCGGCCCGCGCGCGAGAGGCGTCGGGCATACGTTGTGCCGTGCCTGCACTCGCCATGTCGAGCAGTCACTATCCGTCCATGAGTTATCACTTGCCCCGACGGGGTTGTAAACATTTTGGAATGATTTGACTGCTCGTCGAATAATGCTAGCTGGACGCCGTGTGTTGCCATGAAAAATATAATAGAAACATAGTGTTTTGTTCTATTTTTGATCATGTATTGATTGACAAATAACATGTCTTTCTCCTTCTCCCTGCAACCATCATATGTCCTCTAGAGTCCATGTCCCCAAAAGTAGAGATTGTGGAATTATAGATGAAACGATGCTATACACACGACAACTTTCGAACGATTCTCGGAGGACGCACAACATCAAGCCGTTCATTCGTACTGCAAACCTGAACATCAACGTCAAATCCTCCATCGTGCATCCTGAACATCAAGGTCAAATCCTCCATCGTGCATACTTCGAGTTCGGCAACTGTCGTCTGCGTAGCAGTTTTCTAATAGATGGGCTTTGATCTATATAAGATAAGTGGTGAGAAGTTTAGTATCACCTCACAAGTTAAGGAGAGTTGACACCCCTTTGTAAAGTTTGCTCTTCCACTAGCCATTGATAACTTGAGAAGAGAAGTGGTACACGCCCACTCCTCCTCCGCCTCCTGTTGCCACGAGACACTTTTCGATTCAAATCTTTTTCGCAACATTGAAACCGGTCCCATTTATAGCACACATTTTAAGCGTTGGCAGACTAAGACCACCTCGTGGCTCGAACAATTGCTCCTGATCTGGAGAAGACGTTTAGGGAGGCCACCACTGTCTTTGTGGGAGCCGCCTGAGTGTGACCAAAGCTAAGTTCGGCGCAACCGATGCCAAAGCGAGTTGTACGCTATGGAGTAGTTCCATGATTACAGGATGGTTGATAATCATCCTGTATTGGACCAGACTCATGAGATACGGTGCATCGCTAAGGAGCTGGAGCTCCTAAAGTGTGATTTACCGGACAAGTTTGTCACATTATGCATTATTGCTAAACTCCCTCCTTCTTGGAGGAACTTTGCTACTTCTCTCAAGCACTTGAGACGTGAATTCTCTCAAGCAGAATACCAGATCAAAGGACTCACGCGTGAAAGGGGCATGTGTATCTTTTAGCACCAATGTGGTGCAGGAGAATTTCCACGGGTTCAAGAGAAAGAACACTGTCCAACAGAATACTACCTTCAAGAAGAAGGGTAAGAAGAGAGACAAGAAGAAAGATGGCTGCTTTACTTGTGGTTTGAAGGAACATTGGACAAACAAAGGCCCGAATAAATACAAGAAGTCAGGACAAGACTCCAAGTCTATCAATGTGACTATGAGTAACAGTGACAACGCGACATCTTGGTATGGTAATCTGTTTACCGTACTTTCAGTTTGTCAGTTCACTGATTGGTGGATTGACACAGATGCCAATATTTATGTGTGTGCTCATATGTCTTTGTTCTCTTCTTACCAGGTCACACATGTGCTGGAATTTAGTCTATTATCGGGCCATCTCAATAGCATTTTCAGAATTCCTAATAAATCCTAGAGGCCCACTTAGTACATTCATGCAAGGCAAAAGGTGGGACTAAAGTTTAGTCCCATACTGCTCACCTAGTAGGAGTCAGACCTCTTCATAAGGAAAGTTGTTTCTTCACATGTATGAGGATGAGAACAAGAGAGGCAATTCACGCGCGCTCCCCCTCTGCCGCCCGCCACGCCTCATCACGACGCGCGCGCGGGTTGCCAGAATGAGCCGAGCCGTTGTCTAAATTTTTGCCACGCATGATTGGTATACAAAAGGTCACACGGGGGCTGAAAAGTGTTTATATGGTGGAAATTGAATACGAACACTGCACCCTTCGGCTGCTGCATGTTCGTTTCATCTCCCTCTTGCTTCACCTCCCGCCGTTGCCTATTCGCCTCCTTCTCCTGTGCCTATAAAAGAGGCCGCTCCTGTCTAGAGAGACACACCAGAACAACACCTTCCTCACGCCGTCGAGTTCTAGAGCACTGAGCTACTGCTACGATCTTCCCCATCCCTGCTTGTGGCGTTCACCGCAGGTCGGGACAGTAGGCCTCCGAAATCCCACCTCTTTGAGTCCTGTATGAGAGAAGGGTGATAAGATTTTTGGGGAGCGCTCTGCACGACCACTGACCTGTTCATCACGGACACCCTGGACGTCGACGACTACTTCCTCAATGACGACTTCTTCCCCGACATCGACTACCTCTTCGACGACATGGGTGACAACGTTAGCGCCAACGCTACTGCTACAGCCGCAACTCAGTGTGTTCATGTTCTTTTTGTTCGAGTACCTACTACATTTTGTTCTTCTAGTATCTGCTCTACATATGATCTGTTCTAGTTTACATGTGCAAATGCTATTTGCCTTCTCTCTGTTAGATTACATGACTTGTTTCATCTCTGCTATAATAGTCATGTTTTATCTAGTATTTCTATGGATTAAACCATATGGTAAATTGCTCATATTTCCAACAATCCAAAAACCTTATTATAGGCAATTTACCCCAAGTGGTTTTGTTGCATCCATGAGGCCTCCTATGTTTGATGGTGTGCACTATAAGAGGTGGTGTGTGAGAGTTGTTCTGTGGTTTCAAACCATGAGCTGCTATGATGCTACTCTTGGCAAACCTAAAGGAGATCTTGATCCTCAACAGGAACAAGTTTTTCAGAAAACCGATGCCCTATTTAAGGCTGCTCTCTTGAGTGTTATTGGTGAGAATATAGTTGATGCTTATGCGTTAATTGACAATGGCAAAGATATGTGGAACACACTCGAGGCCAGGTTTGGGGTCTCAGATGTCGGCACTGAGCTGTACATCATGGAACAATTCTATGACTACAGGATGACTGATGAGCGCTCCGTGGTTGAGCAAGCTCACGAGATATAGTCATTTGCTAGATAACTTGAGCACTTCAATTATATGTTACTAGACAAGTTTGTTGCCGGAGGTATCATCACTAAGCTTCCTCCATCATGGAGGAACTTTGCTACCTGTCTGAAACATAAGAGACATGAGCTTTTCATTCCGGACCTCATTGGTACTCTTGATGTGGAAGAAAAGGCGAGAGCAAAAGACACACGTGCTTGAGGTATCTAGGGAGGTTCTAGTGCCAATCTGGTGCATAAGAAAAACTTCCAGCCCCCCAAGTTCAAGAACAAGGGCAAGTTTGATGGTAAAGCAAAATTTGATGGGAAGTATAAGGCTTCACAACACACCAACTTCAAGAGAAAGGCTGACGGAAGAAAGGTGTTTATCATGTGTGTGGAGATCCTGATCATTGCACTCCTACTTACCCTAACCGTTATGACAAAGCGTCAACATGGTAAAGGCGGCAAGACCGCCAATGTTATCATTGGTGACATTGACATGAATGATGTTGGGTATGGTTTATTTCTCACTATTCTTTCATTATGTCATTCTCCTGATTGGTTGATTGACACGGGTGCTAATGTACATGTATGCGATGATATTTCCATGTTTTCTTCTTATCAAACCACAGGGACTTCCACCATGCTGATTGTCCATGGTTCAAGTGCTTCTGTTCATGGTGTTGGCACAGTCGATCTGAAGTTTACTTCGGGGAAGATCATGCGGCTGAAGAACGTGCATTATGTCCCCTTCGTCAATAAAAATCTTGTTAGCGGATCTCTTCTGTGTAGAGGTGGCTACAAGCTTGTCTTCGAGTCGAATAAATTTGTAATATCCAAGTATGGAACTTTTGTTGGTAAAGGCTATGAATAAGTAGGCTTGCTTTGTCTATCCTTGTTAGATGTTTGCAATAAACTTGTTAATCATGTGTGCAACAATAGTGAATCAAATGTATGGCATTCACGTCTCTGTCATATTAATTTTGGTTGCATGACAAGGCTAGCCAAGTTGAACTTAATCCCTAATTTCACCGATGTCAAGGGATCTAAGTGCCAAGTTTGTGTGTAAGCTAAGCAACCTCGTAAGTCTCTTACAACCGCGGAAACAAGAAATCTTGCACCACTAGAGCTCGTACATTCAGATCTTTGTGAAATGAATGTGTTTTGACAAAAGGTGGAAAGAAAGATTTCATGATGTCAATTGATGACTCCACTAGATAATGTCATGTGTATCTCCTAAAATTAGAAGATGAGGCTTTGAACTTTTTCAAGATCTATAAAGCTAAAGCGGAAAACCAACTTGGTCGAAAGATCAAGAGGCTTAGGTTCGATCATGGTGGAGAGTATTTCTCTAGTGAATTTGATTATTTTTGTGTGGAACATGGTATAATCCATGAGAGAATGCCTCTCTATTCACGTCGGTCAAATGGGGTAGTCAAAATAAAGAACCGCACTCTAACCGATTTTGTTAACGCCATGTTAGACACATCGAGTCTCTCCAAGGCATGGTGGTGTGTAGCAACCCGACCCAAAAACAGTCAAGTATCTATGTATCTGTACCATCCCAAGATCATGCTGGCACACACAGTACATTGATGAAAATATCAAAGTTCAGTCACACCTGATTTATTACTCGAATCTCATATAGAGTCTTTATTACATCAAAATATATTCGACCGAAGGCCAACTCATGAGAAAAACTAATGCAGAAGCGTAAACGATATGCGAGTCCATCAGAATCCAAAGGGCAATCACCGAGCATGGATCGTAGCCTCACTCATGGTCGGAATAATCCTCTGCAACATAAGACGTCTGAAAGAACATGCGGTGCCCCCATGTTTGGTTTTGGTAATTGATGACAATCTCTATGGACTAACGGTTGTCTTGAGTTATCTTTGAAGGATTTGTCCATAGGAATTTCTTGAAGTCCATTTGTTGGTTTCAAGGAGTTTATATGTTGACCAATGTGCTATTCAAGGAATTATCCAAAGAGTGGTCATGTAGAAGACACGATACAAGGTTGATCAAGACTATGTCAAGAGTGAATCAAGTTGATCAACACACAAAGCATACAAGATGTACCGAGAGGGATCAAGTGATCCCATGGTATGGTAAGCATTGTCCATTATGCTTTGTGTACTAACCCATGATCTACGTGTGAGTCTATGTGGGGTTAGGTTTGTTTCCATGGGTTTGCATCAACATGAAGATCTCATACAACCCATGGAGGATGACATCAAGTGGTGATCGTCATCAAGATTGTGGTGTGCAAGTTCAAGTGGAGCATCATGAAGAGATCATCCTTGAAGCTTGCCGTCCATTTTGGTGTCAATGTACTTGTGAAGATATGTCAAAGAGTGGCTCACCCATAGTGGAGTATGGGGGAGTAATCAACTAGTCTTCATCGAGCCAACGCAATCAACAAAGGTGGTCCAACTTGAGGGAGTCAAGATCGTCATCATCTAGCTCAAGTGGACTATGTGCAAGGCAAAGATTTTCCCTTGATAGGTTTTCTATTTTACTGGTCTCATGGTGGTAGTTGGGAAACTAGGTTATAGGGATCGATTGTTGTACTATCAAGGGGGGCTCTCGATGAGTAGCTTGATTGTATCGTTCGTAGAGAGCTCAAACCATTGCACCCTTGCATCATATTTATTGGTTCTTGTTTGGTTCTTCTCCTTGTGATATTTGAGCTTATGGTCATTTTCATGACAAGCTCGAGTTCATCGAAAACAGAGTTCACATGCATCTTCTATGATGTTTTCGATGTTGGGGTTTTTGTCGGTTCTCTTTGTGAGTCTTAGAGCTTATGGTCATCTTGATGACGGGTTTTTGCAGGTTCTATTTGTGAGTCTTAGAGCTTATGGTCATCTTGATGACAAGCTCAAGTTCATCAAAAACAAAGTTCACATGCATCTTCTATGAAGTTTTGGATGTTGGAGGTTATGCCGGTTCCTCTCTTTTGGAGGTTTCTCTCCTCTATATCTTAGGCATACCTCCCCTGCCTCTTCTTACTATAACGACTATGCTACTCGTCGTCATCTATCCAACAAGCTTGAGTTTGCTCAATTCGAAGCTCATTTGCAGAAGTTGTGGTAGTTCTGGTTTTCCTTGAGCATCTGTTTTGCTTGGAAGTGACATTGGGAGGCGCCAGTGGTAGTACCGCGGCCCCGGAGTGGCGATACCGCTAAAAGCCAGAAGCGATAGTACCATTGTTTCACAGCGGTAGTATCGCCCATGGCCACATGCGGTAGTACGACTTCGGTTCCGTGCTAGTACCGCCTCTACTCAAGACCTGCGTGTCTCGTATCGGGTTCAGCGGTAGTAGCAGCGGCAGTAGGAGTGGTAGTACTTCCCCTACTACCGCTACTAGTGCTGCACAATAGCCCTCATCTTTGTTCCTTCTCCCGTAGGCGCTGTGCAAGGTCCCAGTGGTAGTATCGCGGGGCTGAGCGGCAGTACCGTTGCGGCCAGCGGTAGTACCACTCCCTAGAGCGATAGTGCTGTGCGCTGCAGGCTGAGAATGGGAATAACAGTTGGATTTTCCCCCACCTATAAAAGGGGTTCTTCTTCCCCATTGGACCTTATCCCTTTAGCTTGAGTTCTTCCCCCATTGTTGACCTTCTTCGAGCTTGCTATCTCTCAATCCCTCCATGGATTCTTGCTAGTTTGGTGGGAAAAGAGAGAGGAGATCTAGATCCACATTTCCACCAATCACTTTCTCCTCTATGTGAGGGGAACCCCTTGGATCTAGATCTTGGAGTTCTTGGTGTTCTCCTTCTTGTTCTTCCTCTCATTTTCCTCCCTAGCATTAGTTTCTTTGGTGGGATTTGGGAAAGAAGGACTTGGGCACTCCATGTGCCCTTGCCATTGCATTTGGTGCATCGGTTTGAGTTCTCCATGGTGATACGTGGAAGTTAAAAGTTGAGAAGCTTATTACTTTTGGGTGCTTGGTACCCTTGAGCTTGTTCCTCTTGGGTGCTTGGGCGCCCTAAACGGTTTGTGGTGTACCGAGCTCAATCATTGCGGTGTAAAGCTCCGGGAAAGCGTCAGGGTCTCCAATTAGGTTGTGGAGATCGCCCCGAGTAATTTGACGGGTTCCGGTGACCGCCCCCAAGGGTTGCCATTTGTACGGGTTCAACAACCGCCCTCAAGGGTCCCTTAGTGGAATCACGACATCTTGCATTGTGCGAGGGTGTGAGGATATTACGGTGGCCCTAGTGGCTTCTTGGGGAGCATTGTGCCTCCACACTGCTCCAAACGGAGATTAGCATCCACAAGGGTGTGAGCTTCGGGATACATCGTCGTCTCCACGTGCCTCGATTATCTCTTACCCGAGCCCTTTTACTTATGCACTTTACTTTGTGATAGCCATAGTGTTTCATGTTATATATCTTGCTATCACTTAGTTGTTTATCTTGCTTAGCATAAGTTGTTGGTGCACATAGGTGAGCCTAGTTGTTGTAGGTTTTGTGCTTGACAAATTAACCGCTAGGTTTATTCTGCATTTGTTCAAGCCTAAACCGTACTTATTTTAAAGCGCCTATTCACCCCCCTCTAGGCGACATCTACGATCTTTCAACGTTGCAGTCGTGTAGGTCAGCATTTTGAATATGCCGACAAGTCATAGAGGGATAACAATAAATAAATGCTATCACTATATGAAATTTTAGTTGTGGGGCTCTAAGATTAAGTTTTTGCGAAAAGCAGTTTTTTCCCTACAACAAAAGACTTGCTTGCAATTACTACAAAATATTTGTTGTTACTGAGATGGTTCTGTGATACGTCCATTTTGCATCATGATTTCCTCCTATTATTTATAATGTTTTTATGCATAATAATGGTTTTTGGAGTAATTCTAAGGGAAAATTTTGTTTTTGACACTCTAGATTTTGCCAATTTTCCTTATGCCACTCTAGATTTTGACATTTCACTTTTGCCACTCTTAGTTTTTGACAATTATCACAATTGACATTCCTATGGTAAAAGCAAAATTTTCAGAGTGGCAATTGTGATAATTATCAAAAGCTAAGAGTGGCAAAAATGAAATAAAATTATTTTGATTTTGCCACAAAATGGCAATTGTGATAATTGTCAAAAACAAAGAGTGGCAAAAGTGAAATGTCAAAATATAGAGTGGCACAAGGAAATTTGGCAAAATCTAGAGTGGCAAAAAGAAAATTTTCCCTAATTCTAATGCCTTTTCTCTCATAATATGCAAGGTTTACACAAAGAGGGGGAATGCCGGTAGCTGGAATTCTGGACTTGAAAAAGCTATGTCAGAGTTATCTATTCTGCATACCTCCAAATGAGCTGAAAATTTATGGAGAATTGTTTGGGAATATATGAAAAATAATGGAGCAAATAACTACCGGGGGGGGCCACCCTGGTGAGCACAAGACACCAGGGCGCACCTGGGCCCCTAGGCATGCCCTGGCGGGTTGTGCCCTCCCCGGCCCACCTCCGGTGCCCATGTTATTGTATATAGGTCATTTTGACCTAGAAAAAAAAATCAAGAGGGGACTTTTGGGATGAAGCACCGCTGTCTCGAGGCGGAACTTGGGCAGGAGCACTTTTGCCCTCTGGCGGGGCGATTCCGTTGGGGGAAGTTCCCTCCAAGAGGGGGAAATCATCGTCATCACCAACAACTCTCCCATCTTTGGGAGAGAAATCTCCATCAACATATTCAACAGCACCATCTCATCTCAAACCCTAGTTCATCTCTTGTGTTCAATCTTTGTTCCAGAACCTCAGATTGGTACCTGTGGGTGACTGGTAGTGTTGATTACATCTTGTAGTTGATTACTATATGGTTTATTTGGTGGGAGATTATATGTTCAGATCCATTATGCTATTTAGTAACCCTCTAATCTTGAGCATTATTATCATTTGTGAGTAGTTACTTTTGTTCTTGAGTTCATGGGAGAAGTCATGTTGCAAGTAATCATGTGAACTTGACATGTGTTCGATATTTTGATGATATGTATGTTGTGATTCCCTTAGTGGTATCATGTGAACGTCGACTACATGGCACTTCACCATATTTGTGCCTAAGGGAATGCATTGTGGAGTAGTTATTAGATGATGGGTTGCTAGAGTGACAGAAGTTTAAACCCTAGTTTATGCGCTACTTCGTAAGGGAACGATTTGGATCCAAAAGTTTAATGCTATGGTTAGATTTATCTTAATACTTTTCTCATAGTTGCGGATGCTTGCGAGGGGGTTAATCATAAGTAGGAGGTTTGTTCAAGTAAGAACAACACCTAAGCACCGGTCCACCCACATATGAAATTATCAAAGTAGCGAACACGAATCAAACCAACATGATGAAAGTGACTAGATGAAATTCCTGTGTATCTGATACGTCTCCAACATATCTATAATTTTTCATTGTTTCATGCTATTATATTATCCGTTTTGGATGTTTTATATGCATTATTATGCTATTTTATATTATTTTTGGGACTAACCTATTAACCTATAGCCCAGTGCCAGATCCTATTTCCCCCCTATTTTTGAGTTTCGCAGAAAAGGAATACCAAATGGAGTCCAAAGGGAATAAAACCTTCGCGATGATTTTTCTTGGACCTGAAGACAACCAGGAGACTTGGAGATGAAGTCGGAGGAGCCACGAGGCGGCCACAAGGACGGAGGGCGTGCCCCCCACCCTTGTGGGCTCCTCGTGCACCTCCTGACCTAATTCTTTCGTCTATATATTCCCATACATCCCCAAACCAACAGAGGCATCCACAAAAACACTTTTTTACTGCCACAACCTTCTGTACCCATGAGATCCCATCTAGGGGCCTTTTCTGGCATCCTGCCGAAGGGGGATTCGATCATGGAGGTCTTTACATCAACACCATTGCCCCTCCGATGAAGCATGAGTGGTTTACCACAGACCTACGGGTCCATAGCTAGTAGCTAGATGGCTTCTTCTCTATCTTTGATTCTCAATACCATGTTCTCCTCGATGTTCTTAGAGATCTATTCGATGTAATACTTTTTTGCGGTGTGTTTACCAAGATCCGATGAATTGTTGATTTATGATCAGCTTATCTATGAATATTATGTGAATCTTCTCTGAATTCTTATATGCATGATTTGATATCTTTGTAATTCTCTTCGAACTATCAGTTTGGTTTGGCCAACTAGATTGGTTTTTCTTGCAATGGGAGAAGTGCTTAGCTTTGGGTTCAATCTTGCAGTGTACGTTCCCAGTGACAGTAGGGCAGCAAGGCACGTATTGTATTGTTGCCATCGAGGATAAAAAGATAGGGTTTTCATCATATTGCTTGAGTTAATTCCTCTACATCATGTCATCTTACTTAATACATTACTCCATTCTTTATGAACTTAATACTCTAGATGCATGCTGGATAGCGGTCGATGTGTGGAGTAATAGTAGTAGATGCAAGATCGTTTCGGTCTAGTTGACACAGACGTGATGCCTATATTCATGATCATTGCCTTAGATATCATCATAACTTTGCAATTCTCTATCAATTGCTCGGCACTAATTTGTTCACCTGGCGTATTATTTTCTATCTTGAGAGAAGTCTCTAGTGAAACCTATCGCCCCCAGGTCTATTTTCCATCATACAAG
Organism: Triticum aestivum; assembly: GCF_018294505.1. NCBI lineage: Eukaryota > Viridiplantae > Streptophyta > Magnoliopsida > Poales > Poaceae > Triticum > Triticum aestivum. The sequence goes on from NC_057795.1 coordinate 360,093,388, forward strand.
TTTTCGATCTACAATTTTAGTTTCCGATCTACTATTCTTGCAATCTTTCAATTTTCGATCTATAAATCAAAAATACCAAAAATATTTACTTTATCATTTATCTATCTCTATCAGATCTCACTTTTGCAAGTAACCGTGAAGGGATTGATGCTACGTCTTGAGCTTGCGTTGGTTTTCCTTGAAGAGAAAAGGGTGATGCAGCAAAAGTAGTGTAAGTATTTCCCTCAGTTTTTGAGAACCAAGGTATCAATCCAGTAGGAGGCTCCTCAAAAGTCCCACACACCTACACAAACAAACAAGAACTCGCAAACAAGATCTCGCGGATACAAAAGGTTATGGCGGTGGAAATAGTCTTTCGTGGTCGCTTCTGATGTTTTCGGGGTACATGGGTATATATAGGAGGAAGAAGTAGGTCGGTGGACGCCCGAGGGGCCCACGAGATAGGGGGCGCGCCTAGTAGGGGGGGGGTCTCCACCCTCATGGCCGCCTCGGCTGTTGCTTGACTTCCACTCCAAGTCCTCTGGATCATGTTCGTTCCAAAAATCACGCTCCCGAAGGTTTCATTCCGTTTGGACTCCGTTTGATATTCCTTTTCTTCGAAACACTGAAATAGGCAAAAAAAAACAGCAATACGGGCTGGGCCTCCGGTTAGTAGGTTAGTCCCAAAAATGATGTAAATGTGTAAAGTAAAGCACATAAACATCCAAAACGGGTAATATAATAGCATGGAACAATCAAAAATTATAGATACGTTGGAGACGTATCAAGCATCCCCAAGCTTAATTCCTACTCGTCCTCGAGTAGGTAAATGATAAAAACAGAACTTTTGATGTGGAATGCTACCTAGCATAATTCTCAATGTAATTTTCTTTATTGTGGCATGAATGTTCAGCTCCAAATGATTCAAAATAAAAGTTTATATTGACATAAGAAATAGTAATCCTTCAAGCATACTAATCAAAGCAATCATGTCTTCTCAAAATAACATGTCTAAATAAAGTTCATCCCTACAAAATCATATAGTTAGGCCATGCTTCATTTTCGTCACACAAAAATGCTCCTATCTTGTACACCCCCGATGACAAGCCAAGCAATTGTTTCGTACTTAACTAATCTCAAGCTTTTTCAGCTTCCACGCAATACATGAGCTTGAGCCATGGATATAGCACTATGGGTGGAATAGAATATGATGATGGGGATTGTGTGGAGAAGACAAAAAAGGAGAAAGTCTCACATTGACGAGGATAATCAACAGGCTATGGAGATGCCCATCAATTGATGTCAACATGAGGAGTAGGGATTGCCATGCAACGGATGCACTAGAGCTATAAATGTATGAAAGCTCAACAAAAGAAACTAGTGGGTGTGCATCCAACTTGCTTGCTCACAAAGACCTAGGGCATTTTGAGGAAGCCCATCATAGGAATATACAAGCCAAGTTCTATAATGAAAAATTCCCACTAGTATATGAAAGTGGTAAACATATGAGACTCGCTACATGAAGAACATGGTGCTACTTGGAAGCACAAGTGTGGAAAAGGATAGTATCATTGCCCCCTTTTTATTTTTATTTTATTTTTTTCTTCTTTTTTTCTTTGGGCCTTTCTTTTTTTCTTTTGGCATGTTTTTATTTTTTTTCTCTTTTTTTATTTGGCCTTTTTTTGGCCTTTCTTTTTTTTTCTTTGGGGACAATGCTCTAATAATGATGCTCATCACACTTTTATTTATTTACAACTCATGAATTACAACCCAAAACTAGAACAAGATATGACTCTATATGAATGCCTCCGGTGGTGTACCGGGATGGGCAATGAATCAAGAGTGACATGTATGAAAAATTATGCATGGTGGCTTTGCCACAAATATGATGTCAACTACATGATCATGCAAGGCAATATGACTATGATGATGCGTGTCATGATGATAAATGGAAGAGTGGAAAGTTGCATGGCAATATATCTCGGAATGGCTATGGAAATGCCATAATAGGTAGGTATGGTGGCTGTTTTGAGGAAGATATAAGGAGGTTTATGTGTGATAGAGCATATCATATCACGGGGTTTGGATGCACCGGCGAAGTTTGCACCAACTCTCAAGGTGAGAAAGGGCAATGCACGGTACCGAACAGGCTAGCAATGATGGAAAGGTGAGAGTGCGTATAATCCATGGACTCAACATTAGTCAAAAAGAACTCATATACTTATTGCAAAAATCTACAAGTCATCAAAAACCAAGCACTACGCGCATGCTCCTAGCAGGATAGATTGGTAGGAAAAGACCATCACTCGTCCCTGACTGCCACTCATAAGGATGCACTATCTAAGAACACCTCATGTTTCAAATTTGTTACACAACTTTCACCATACGTGCATGCTACGGGACTTGCTAACTTCAACACAAGCATTCTTTAAATTCATAATCACCCAACTAGCATGACTCTAATATCACTACCTCCATATCTCAAAACAAATATCAAGTATCAAATTGATCATAGCATCCAATTCACTTCCTATGATAGTTTTTATTATACCCAACTTGGATGCCCATCATTCTAGGAACAATTTTATAACCATAGCAAATACCATGCTGTTCTAAGAGACTCTCAAAATGATATAAGTGAAGCATGAGATACTAACAATTTCTACAAAATCAATCCACCGTCGTGCTCTAAAAAAATATAAGTGAAGCACTAGAGCAAAAACTATCTAGCTCAAAAGATATAAGTGAAGCACATAGAGTATTCTAATAAATTCCAATCAAGTGGGTTTCTCCAAAAGGTGTGTACATCAAGGATGATTGTGGTAAACTAAAAAGCAAAGACTAATATCATACAAGACGCTCCAAGCAAAAGACATATCATGTGGTGAATAAAAATATAGCTCCAAGTAAAGTTACAGATAAACGAAGACGAAAGAGGGGATGCCTTCTGGGGCATCCCCAAGCTTAGGCTTTTGGCTATTCTTGAATATCTTGGAGTTCCATGGGCATCCCCAAGCTTAGGCTCTTGCCACTCCTTATTCCATAGTCCATCAAATCTTTACCCAAAACTTGAAAACTTCACAACACAAAACTCAACAGGAAATCTCATAAGCTCCCTTAGTGAAAGAAAGCAAAACAACCACATAAGGTACTGTAATGAACTCATTCTTTATTTATATTGGTGTTAAACCTACTGTATTCCAAGTTATCTATGGTTCATACCCTTACATACCAGCCATAGATGCATCAAAATAAGCAAACAACACACGAAAGACAGAATCTGTCAAAAACAGAACAGTCTGTAGCAATCTGTAACTCTCGAATACTTATGGAAATCTAAAAATCCTACAAAACTAGGAAGTCCTGATAAATTTATCTATTGATCTACAGCAAAAATAATCAATGTAAAATCATGTTTCTGTGAATTACTAAAATTATTTTCGTGTGCGCAAAGTTTCTGTTTTTCAGCAGAATCAAATTAACTATCACCATAGGTTATCCTATAGGTTCTACTTGGCACAAACTCTAATTAAAACATAAAAACACATTTAAACAGAAGGTAGATGCAAAAATTTATTACTAAACAGAAGCAAAAACAAAAAACACAAATAAAATTGGGTTGCCTCCCAACTAGCGCTATCATTTAACGCCCCTAGCTAGTCATAAAAGCGAGGATAGATCTAAGTAGTGCCATCTTTGATTTTCAGTTTTTTAGCGGAGTCATGCTTGAATCCGGGCAGTTCTTTACGTTTCCCTTCATACTCGAAAAATTTTAGATCTAAAGAATCCAACCGCTTATTGCAAAGAGTAATCAACATATTCATGCGGTGAAGATTTCCGCTAACACTCTTAAGAGGTTCAAGAGACTTTTGTAAGATTTTTGTAACTTCGCAAATCTTTTCAAATACTTGTGTTTCTTCTTGGGTAGGATGAGATCCCTCTTTTTGAGGTAGTGTTCCCACTATTCCCTCTATAATTTCATGCGCAATACTGAGATCAATTTCAATAAAAAATCCTTTGGCAATGCAATCCAAGAGTTGTCTATGGGACATATTTAGCCCAACATAAAAATTGCGAAGCAAGATTCTAAAATTTACCTCTAGGGTGAAATTACGAGAAGATTCCATCATCCTATACGAAGCATCTTTTAAGTTTTCTCCTTGCCTTTGCTTGAAGTGAAGAACTTCAAACTCGGGAGACATAGGAGCAGATAAGGGACTAGCCATGACAATGAGCAAACAAAAGACATGCGAAAGAGAGAGGACATTGGGAAAGAGAGGGCGAATAAATAGGCAAGGGTTAAGTGGGGGAGAGGAAAATGAGAGGCAAATGGAAAATAATGTAAATGCGAGGGAGATGAGTTTGTGATGGGTACTTGGTATGTCTTGACTTGAGCAAAGACCTCCCCGGCAACGGCACCAGAAATCCTTCTTGCTACGTCTTGAGCTTGCGTTGGTTTTCCTTGAAGAGGAAAGGGTGATGCAGCAATAGTAGCGTAAGTATTTCCCTTAGTTTTTGAGAACAAAGGTATCAATCCAATAGGAGGCTCCTCAAAAGTCCCACGCACCTACACAAACAAACAAAAACTCGCAACCAATGCAATAAAGGGGTAGTCAATCCCTTCACGGCCACTTGCGAAAGTGCTGATAGAGATAGTATGATAAGATAAATATATTTTTGGTATTTTATAATATAGATAGGAAAAGTAAAGATGCAAATAAAAGTAGATTGAAAGCTTATATGATAAAAGATAGACCCGGGGGCCATAGGTTTCACTAGTGGCTTCTCTCAAGATAGCATAAGTATTACGGTGGGTGAACAAATTACTGTCGAGCAATTGATAGAAAAGCAAATAATTATGAGATTATCTAGGCATGATCATGTATATAGGCATCACGTCCGTGACAAGTAGACCGGCTCCTGCCTACATCTACTACTATTACTACACACATCGACTGCTATCCAGCATGCATCTAGAGTATTAAGTTCATAAAGAATAGAGTAACACATTAAGAAAGATGACATGATGTAGAGGGATAAACCCATGCAATATGATATAAACCCCATCTTTTTATCCTCGACGGCAACAATACAATACATGCCTTGCTGCCCCTGCTGTCACTGGGAAAGGACACTGCAAGATTGAACCCAAAGCTAAGCACTTCTCCCATTGCAAGAAAGATCAATCTAGCAGGCCAAACCAAACTAATAATTTGAAGAGACTTGCAAAGATAACTTAATCACACATAAAATAATTCAGAGGAGATTCAAATATTTCTCATAGATAAACTTGATAATAAACCCACAATTCATCGGATCTCGACAAACACACTGCAAAAAGAGTTACATCGAATAGATCTGCAAGAAGATCGAGGAGAACATGGTATTGAGATTCAAAGAGAGAGAAGAAGCCATCTAGATAATAACTATGGACCCGAAGGTCTGTGGTAAACTACCCACAACTCATCGGAGAGGCCTTGGAGATGATGTAGAGGCCCTCCGTGATTGATTCCCCCTCCGGTGGAGCATCGGCGAAGGCTCTAAGATGGGATCTCGCGGATACAGAAGGTTACGACGGTGGAAATAGTTTTTCGTGGTCGCTTCTGATGTTTTCGGGGTACATGGGTATATATAGGAGGAAGAAGTAGGTTGGTGGACACCCAAGGGGCCCACGAGATAGGAGGGCGCACCCAATAGGGGGGGGCCTCCACCCTCGTGGCTGCCTTGGCTGTTGCTTGACTTCCACTCCAAGTCCTCTGGATCACATTCGTTCCAAAAATCACGCTCCCAAAGGTTTCATTCCGTTTGGACTCCATTTGATATTCCTTTTCTTCGAAACACTAAAATAGGCAAAAAACAGCAATACAGGCTGGGCCTCCGGTTAGTAGGTTAGTCCCAAAAATGATATAAATGTGTAAAGTAAAGCCCATAAACATCCAAAACGGTTAATATAATAGCATGGAGCAATCAATAATTATAGATACATTGGAGACGTATCAATTGACAACCCCTTTATTGCATTGGGTTCAAGTTTGTTTGATTGATTGTGCAGGCATTCGATGATTTGTGCGTTGTATCCTACTGGATTGATACCTTGGTTCTCAAACTAGGGGAAATACTTATCTATACTTTGCTGCATCATCCTTTCCTCTTCAAGGGAAAAACCAACGCAAGCTCATGAAGTATCAGGAAGAATTTCTGGCGCCATTGCCAGGGAGATCTATGCCAAGTCAAGACATACCAAGTACCCATCATAAACTCTCATCTCTTGCATTACATTATTCGCCATTCTCCTCTTGTTTCCCTCTCCCCCACTTCTAAAATGATTTTCGAAAAGATTTGCCTTTTCTTCGCCCCTCTTTCGTTCGTCCTGTTTGTTCGCTTTTGGTTTGCTTGTTTGCTAGATTGGTTTGTTGCCACGATGTCTGAAATTGGGGAGCTTATCGCCGAAAAGGATAGTAGTAACGCTGGGGGAAACTTTGATGCTTTTGCTACTACTAATCCTCGTGAAGAATCTACTATTTTGCACACTAAAAAACTTCACATAGGTAGTGGCAATATTATTGCAAAAGGGGTTATTCAAGATTTATTTACTTGTGCCAGTGCGTTACCCACGTTAGTTGGATCTATTCACCATAAAACTAGTAGTCTTGTGGATGCTATACTTTGCTCGTAGCTGAACTTGAAAGACAATTTGTTCATCTGCATCCATCCATACAAAGGATTTTTCTAGAGTTTTCTAATATTGAGCATTCTTCTATTAAGCGCGTCGCCACTATACTTCTAGCACATGAGTTTAGATTTATTATGAAAGAAGCTAGTGAATTTTTTGTGCATTATAAAGTAGATGGCGGTCTTCCTACCATAGAGGGAATTCTCTTTAACCAAGAGGACATAATGCATTTACGATCTCTAGATCATGTTGCTTATAATTAAAATTTAAGAAAGAGGGTCCCTACCAATTTTTTAGTTGATAAGATTTCTGAGCTTAATGATAATTTTGCTATTCAAAACAACAGATTGGGTTTCTCTCTTCGACACAAGCTCATGACTTTTTGCCAAAAGAACGCTTACAATAATGAGTTGGTTATACAATATGAAGGGCCAAAGGAGGAACCAATTCCTCCCGAGCTTGATCTTGGGGATTCTTATCCCATTAAATTTAGCCCTTTTGATTACTTTTTCTTACCACAAAGAAAACTTGCTGCTAAACGAAGGGAGTATGAGATGAAATTTCGACATCTGCCTTATCATTACTACAATTATACCTAGATCTATTTGTTTTTTGTACCTAGCTAAGGGTGTTAAACAATAGCACTTGTTGGGAGGCAATGCAATTTTATTTTTTGTTCTTTGCTTTTTTTCCTGTTTTGCTTAGAATAATTCATCTAGCGCTTTTGTGTTTAATTAGTGTTTGTGCCAAGTAAGACCTTTGGGATTGTTTTGATCCTGCTGAAAAACAGAAACTTTTGCGCCCAGTAAATAATTTCCTGGATTTTATTGAAACGTGATTTTGATCAGATTCTTTTTGCTCTTGACTGGTACACAAATTTCCCAGGTCCTCCTAATTTTTCAGAATTTTTGGAGTAACAGAAGTATTCGAGAGTTACAGATTGCTACAGACTATTCTATTTTTGACAGATTCTGTTTTCTATGTGTTGTTTGCTTATTTTGATGAATCTATGTGGGTATGAACCATGGAAAAATTGGAATATAGTAGATATATTACACAAATATAAATAAAGAATGAGTTTGCAATAGTATCATAAAGTGGTGATTTATTTTCTTATACTAAAGGAGCTTATGAGATTTTCTATTGAGTTTTGTGTTGTGAAGTTTTCAAGTTTTGGGTAAGGATTTGATGGACTATGGAATAAGGAGTGGCAAGAGCCTAAGCTTGGGGATGCCCAAGGCACCCCATGGTAATATTCAAGGACAACCAAGAGGCTCAGCTCGGGGATGCCCCACAAGGCATCCCCTCTTTCGTCTTCGTCTATCGGTAACTTTACTTGAGGCTATATTTTTATTCACCACATGATATGTGTTTTGCTTGGAGCGTCTTGTATGATTGAGTATTTGATTTTTAGTTTGCCACAATCATCCTTTCTGTACACACCTTTTGAGAGGGACACACATGAATCGTGATTTATTAGAATACTCTATGTGCTTCACTTGTATTTTTTGAGCTAGGCAATATTGCTCTAGTACTTCACTTATATATTTTTAGAGCACGGCGGTGGTTTCATTCTATAGAAATTGATGAACTCTCATGCTTCACTTATATTATTTTGGGAGTCTCTAAACAGAATGGTAAATTGCTTTGCTTATAAATTTAGTCCTAATATGATAGGCATCCAAGAGGGATATAATAAAAACTTTCATATAAAGTGCATTGGATACTATGAGAAGTTTGATTCTTTATGATTGTTTTGAGATATGAAGATGATGATATTAGAGTCATGCTAGTGAGTAGTTGTGAGTTTGAGAAATACTTGTGTTAAAGTTTGTGATTCCCGTAGCATGCACGTATGGTGAACCGTTATGTGATGAAGTCGGAGCATGATTTATTTTTTGATTGTCTTCCTTATGAGTGGCGGTCGGGAACGAGCGATGGTCTTTTCCTAACAATCTGTCCCGCCTAGGAGCATGCACATAGTACTTTGTTTTGATAACTAATAGATTTTTGCAAAAAGTATGTGAGTTCTTTATGGCTAATGTTGAGTCCATGGATTATACGCACTCTCACCCTTCCACCATTGCTAGCCTCTCTTGTGCCACGCAACTCTCATTGGTACCATACACCCACCATATACCTTACCCAAAACAGCCACCAAACCTACCTATTATGGCATTTTCATAGCCATTTCGAGATATATTGCCATGCAACTTTCCACCGTCCCGTTTATTATGACATGCTTCATCATTGTCATATTGCTTTGCATGATCATTTAGTTGACATTGTATTTGTGGCAAAGCCACCGTTCATTCTTTCATGCATGTCACTCTTGATTTATTGCACATCCCAGTACACCGCCGGAGGCATTCATATAGAGTCATATTTTTGTTCTAATTATCGAGTTGTAATTCTTGAGTTGTAAGTAAATAAAAGTGTGATGATCTTCATTATTAGAGCATTGTCCCAGTGAGGAAAGGATGATGGAGGCTATGATTCCCCCACAAGTTGGGATGAGACTCCAGACGAAAAAAAGAGGCCAAAAAAAGAGAAAGGCCCAAATAAAAAAATGAGAGAAAAAGAGAGAAGGGGCAATGCACTACAAAAAAAATACACTTCCATGATGATACGTGTTTGTCACAGTAGGTCGCGTTTTTTGTCATGCATGTACATCCATGGCGAATTTATGACAGAATCAAGATAGTCATACCTGTGCTGTCGTAGAAGTGTTCCATGACATTACCAAAATTATCATCACAGAAGTGTGCACTTCCATGACAATAAATCGCGCGTCACAGAAGTGCTTTCGTCAAGGGTGACCGACATGTGGCATCCACCATAACAGAACGCCGTTAAGCTATCAAGTCGGATTTTGGATCCGATAACCCGTTAACAGCCCTGACCAATGGGAAATTTCCACGTGTAAAATTCTGATTGGCCGAAGGGAACACCTGTCAGCTCGTTAGTGGGCCAGATGTTGCCCGTCCATTGGAGGATACATGCCTATGATACGTCGACACGTGGTTGGGCCCAACCGAGGCCCATATAGGTTAAAAAGGCCGGCCCAGTCAAAGGCCCGTAGTACTTAATCAGGTACTAGTGGGCCAGCCCAATAACGGCCTACTTAATAAAGGCCCATTTACGGCCCGAAGCCAGATCTGGCCTGTTAATTATTCATCCAATATTTGGGCCCATTTACGGCCCGAAGCCAGTTCTGGCCCGTTAATTGTTCGCCCAATATTTGGGCCCATTTGCGCCCCGAAGCCAGTTCTGGCCCGTTAATTGTTCACCGAATATTTGGGCCCAACTACAGCCGAGTGACTTTTGGCCTATTAGAGGCCTGATGTAGACATGGGCCCATTTCAGCCCGGTGTGACTTTTGGCCTGGGAATGGCCCATTCTGCCCATGGGCCATATATGGTCCGACGGGAAATCGGGCCCACTAACGGCCCGTGCTAAAGGTGGCAACAATTAAGCCCAACGTGACTTTGGGCCTGTTAAAGGCCTGTGCGTAATTTGGCCCGTTGATGCCTGTACTAAGCTTTCGGCCTCTTAATGGCCCATGATATCAGTGGGCCAACTAAGGCCCGAGATATGTTTTGGCCTGGTAATGGCCCGTGAGCTAACTGGGCCCAAAAAGGCCCGGTCTACATTTTGGCCTGCTGAAGGCCCGTCGACGACTAGTGAAAATTGAGGCCCAACATGCATTTTGGCCTGCTAAAGGCCTGTGGTTTCATCTCGGCCGTAACAAGCCAGTACAATATTCAGCCTGTTAATGGCCCAACGCTACCTGGGCCAAACTAAGCGTTGGGTCGACAAAAGGGCCAACTAAAATATAGGCAGGTGTAAGTTTGGGCCTGGCGCAATGTGTGAAGGCCCCAATCATTCAGGCCCAAGAAAGACGCAGGCCGGCCCAATTGTGGCCCGCTAAAAACCTAGCCCGTTAGAGTCGAATGTTTCGGCCCGCTCGACTACATCTGATTTTTTTCAGATAGCGAATGATGGCAGTAACTAGTAGGAATTAAGAACAAACCTACTCTATACAATAAAGAAATTACGGCATAGTAACTAAGAATAAACCAAAACTATACAATAAAGGATTTAAGGTATATTACATCCACTAGGCATCGAAGTTCCCCACCAGTGATCATAAAGTGCAACGAAGAAGCAGATTACAAAAACTGGGCACCATTGCAGCGTAACAAAATAATACTGAACCGAGACCACTTCCAAGACAGTTCAAGAAAGGTTAGCCTTGCGGGGAAACTACTGTGCAAGCTGTTGAGCAAGGCTGTGAGACCGGCCTAGCATGTCGGTCATAGCTTCTAGGTGTAGCTGTTTAGCGATGAGGTTCTCATTGGTGTTCTCCGCAATCTTTCTTAGAGATAGGACTTCAAGTCGAAGTTGAGTTGCAGAATGCCTTTCTGCTAGAACTTGAGACTGAAGAAGTCGAACTGATTCAGACAACAAATTCTGTGAGCTTGTCTGACTGTTAGTCTGAAGTAACTTGAACACTGCACCAAGACAAGACTTTGGGGTTGTCTCGCTATCTTCAAGATGTTTTGCCTTCTTTGCTGCAATATATGTTGGGTTTGTCTCACAGCCTTCAGCAGACTTGTGCATGCCATCAGGCATATCACCCTGAAACAAAGCAGAGAGATGATAGGTTTTGCACGTGTATAAACAAAGATGATAACTGTGCTGTCAATTCCATCCAATTTCAAATTAGAAAATAAAGAGTAAGTTCAAAATATCAATAGCATAATTTGGCATTGTTCATAATGCCGGGAGCTTCACCACACTACTGGATTACCATGTCAACATAACAAGCATAGATGAAGGGCAAAGAAAATCATTGTATCTATTTTGGATAATGTGCATGGCATGTTGTTCATATCATCAGCCACATCAGTAAGATAAAACAGGAGATGACAAGGTGCAAACGTGGGCTGCTTCACCACACACTGGATTATAGATAGGGAGTATGAGCAAATTAAACAGCAGTTAAGGATAAAGGGTTTAGAAGGACTGGCTTACATTAACAGTTAATACCGGCTTTATAATGCCCTTCTCCATGTCAAGGGAAGGATAACTCAAGAATTTCAGCACAAAATCTTCTTCATAAGCATTGCCTGTATTCTACATTTTGTAGAGAGTAATTATAGATATGATAATAGTGGAAGGGATAGAGGATAATGAAGATAAGATGCAGATTAGTGCTACATAACCAACTACCAATCCCTGGAAGTATAAGTGTTACAGGACAAAATGTACTGACAAGAGCAATGGGCTACACTTCTGCACTGGCATTGTTTGTGTATTCTACTTGTTGGTAAGATTAAATATAGATCTAATCTTTTTTAGTAAATGGTGGGCGAGGGAGATAAGATGCAGAATGCTACAAAATGAACCAATCCCTCTTCCCATAATACAAGAGTGTTTTGAACACTAGTGTATTGTACAAAACGTTCTTATGTTATGGGACGGAGGGAGTAGCTATTAATGTAAGTACAGTGATAGACCACGTTCAGTCCTTACAAGAGGACTGCAGAGCTAAACCTCTTCAAAAGCATTGGGTTGATTCTAAATTTATGTAAGAGTCCATACGGATCGTATAATGTCCACCAAATGGACGATTACGAGGCTAACATGTGCAGTGATGCTACATAATCAAACAGCTGTGAAAGTAAGTATGGTCATACAGGGCAAGAGGTACTCACAAGAGGTATAGTTGCAGCGTAGTGTGCAGTATAGTTGCGAGATTCTGTGGTCCCTTGAGAACAAATGTTCTTCTGCTAACAGTTTTCGTACAAGTGAGACATTAAGGCAAATGCAGAAATGTAGTTCAAATTATGATGTGATATCATAGACAGTACCTTACGCTGCAATCGGGACCAATGTGTAACAAGATTATTCCAGTCACCGTCGGATAAATGTAGCACCGGAGACTTTATAGAAATTTCATTCAGAGGCTTGCCATCGAAGTGCGCTTGCCTTAGGTAGGAACGATACTTCATCAACGAGTGCTTGAAAAGCGCAACCAACCCTTGCTCGTCATCACAATCCGGTTTGCTCCTCGCCTATTTAAAAGAATGAAATCTTGTGTCTTCTGTCAGCAGAAACATATGTAGTAATGACCATGAATAACATTAGTATATTACTTACACGTAAGTTGCAGAGGAAGACTGAAAATTGTTCTGTGTCTGCGGTATAATCTTTCCATGAAGGAAAGATGCGCACAAAGTTCCTAACAACAACATAAGCTTCGTCTTCTAAACTGGGAAGAAATAGAACAGGGGTCCTATTTGCTGCAATTGGGGCTCACTCTGGTTCGAAAAGGGATTTGGCAACTGGATTTGGTGTACTCTTTGCTGGAATGGGGTTTTTGCATCGTATAGCTGGTGCTATGTCAACTGGCGTAATCATATTGTTTGCTGCAGTTGGGGTCTACTGAGTTGGGGCATCAGAAATGACCAGTGTAGTAGGGCTAGAGTCTGCTAGAGTTGGGGTGTTTTGTGGGTCAGGTGATATTGCAACTATACCTAATGGGCTATTTGATTTATCAGGTGCCACTACCTTTTCCAAATACTTTGCTTGTGCTCCTCCACGATCAGCAATCACCCTCTTCCTTTTGAACGTCTGATACACAAGAACAACATTTGAGTGGATAAATATGGTATGATGACAGATGGAATATGTACTGAAAATGGATAGGCAGGGCGTATTCACATACAAGATGTGTAAACTAAGCTAATGGCAGTTCAACAAAGTAGAAGCAATGCAAAGCATCAGTTGAAAGATATGTGCGAGCAATGTAACCTTGGAAAGTTAGAGCAAGTACCTTGATGGGTGAATACGATAGGGAGTCTTCCTCTGACTCCTCCACTAGGGAGCTACATTGACTTAGGTCTCCCTCTAGCTCAGAATCACTGTTAGGATCATATTCTGAGCATGAATCTGTAGGTGGAGAGCGTTTGCATTGCATTGCATCCAGACTTGATTTCAGTCCCTTAATGCCAAGTTTGACAGCCATGGCATTGTTCTGCTTTATTCTTTTCATGCGCGCAAGATCATAATCATTATGATGCTGTTCAGAATTTGAGATTCATGAAAACATAAAAAGTAGTCAGATTATCTATGGAATGCATTGCGGATTCAACTTGGAGAGTGTCTCCCTATAAACTCATGCATATGCAAAGTTCACCTCCCCAACCATGCTGACCAGACCACACACAGAAATACAACCCCCTTATGTCTCTATAACAGGCATGCACACATTTCAAAACTGAAGTAGGAACATTAGAATCATATGAAATTCGTATTTGAACAAATACACTAAGCAATTATGAGTGGCATAATGTTTAGCTTCAAGGGTGGAGTGTTGGTAGTGCGACACAAAGCAAGTAGGCATATTGTATTCCATGTAAAAGATCGAAACCTATGTAAAAGATGGAAATTACACTTTCTTTCTATACAATGCAGTGTTTGTTGCCCACACATGATGGAAGAGATCACATAGAGAAATACTATTCACTCATGTCTATGGTTCCAGTATTTAGAAACAGGGTGGTCCACCCTAAAAGAATATTGACAACAAATATGACAAGGCAAGCATAGATGTAGTGAATCAATCATTTACTTGTGAGCTTACTAGGACAAGTATGCAGAATTGTAACTACAGTAAGAGACCGTCCAAAATCTGAATGAAGAAGTTTGTCTAGCACTTATTGTTTGCAACTAATCGACGTGAATAATTGGATATTATATCGAATGAGTAAGAAAGACAAGTAAACTTGTCAACAAACCTGGCTTGCAGTAGTAATCTGGGTCAATGTCACTACGACCAACAATCCAAAATGACTAGTGTCTATTCCGAGGGCCGGAATTTTGAAAACCTTGTAAACTTTAGAGGTACTAATGATTACCGAAATACATCTGAACCATTAAGTGTAGGTAAGTGTAGGTAGCACTGAGCACACAACAAACCCTAATGACAGTCCTACCAAATGAGTAATGAATCAATTAGAAAATGGGTGATGAGGAGTGGCTGCTGAGTGTTGAGGATGTATCTCAGGATAAATCGGGTTGGCTTGGTGGGTGCTGCACGCCTGAGCCTTGAACATATTGGGAAGGTAGGCACGGCGGCGCGCCTGGGCAGCGGTGACGCTATTGGGCGAGCGGCTCCTGGCCTCTTATTAGTCCGGCGTCTCCTCCTAGAGTCATGCCGTCCGGGGACGGCAAGTCGCCGGCGAGGCAGGCGGCTGGGGGCGAGTAGAGATCGGAAGCGCGCAGCAGAACAGAGGGGAATCGGGGCCTGGGATGACCCAGAATCCCAGGGTGGACTGGCCCACTGTGGGAACCCTGTAGAGATACACACCCGAGCGGTGAACATGCATTTTCGAAACTAATTTAGGAACATTTAGCTGACCAATTGAACAACTCTGTTTTAATAATATCAGATTCGTATTTGAACAACTAAGCTTGTTTAGCTTGATGGGTGGAGCAGTGTTATTATGACACGAAGCACGTATTCTGATCGTATAGTGATCATAAAAGGGGGAAACTCTAAGCATATGTTTTTAGCAAAAGAGGGTTTCCCCTCCAATTTCTATTAAAGAAACCACCACGGAACCAACATGATCAATTAAACCCTAAGCATGATCAATTAAACCGTATTATGGCTGTGCCATGGCAGATTTGAAGCTGCAAACCGTAGAAATTGTATTTAGCATCCATTGTTTGCTTCGAACTAAGAACTAAATTCTAAGAGCTGAAAAGAAAGTATAGTAACCTAGTTAAGATCTATTTTCTGGTTGAGATCAAAAAGTTGAGGAGATATGAAGTACCACCTCTCTTGCGGCGCCGTGTAGGCATCGGGGGTGCGATGGCTGTCGTTGGCATTGAAGCAGATCTGCGACGGTAGACGGGTGCATCGAGGGATAAGTCCCGTTGCGGTGGAAGAGAAGGTCATGTGAGCAGCCCCGACAAAGAGGACGACAACACCGATGAAGCGAGAGGACGCGATGCAAGGCTATTGGTCCGTCGCCGTGGATGAGAAATGCCCATCTCTAGCAGTGGACGATGTGGTCTTGGTAGGCGCTCCGGCATGGTGGAGGATGGTGGAGATGGATGTCGTGGAGGACGGCGGCGATGGATGGGGTGGAGGACGGAGGCTGGTGTGGGGATGGGGTGTTCTAATGCGGACGGTGTATGAATGGGAAAATGGAGGGAGAGGTACGGGGAACCATGTTTTTGGGACGCGCCTGTCTAAAATATGGGAAAGTTACGAACTTAGCCCCCGTTTGAAATTTGGACGTCTCATCGGTTGGGGATAGGACGGTAATCTCGCATCTCGCCAATATTTGCCCAGAGAGATTTCAGATGAGGAGAGGGTGGTTGGCGCCCATGGTTGGCGCCCACGGTGTATGAACGGGGCTGACAGGTAGGGCGGTTGTGTCACGTCTGAGTGAAGTTACAAACCTGCCCCTATTGAAAATATTTGCCTACATCGATTTCGGCCGAGTCGAGTTTGTTTTGCCGCCCACCGTGATGAATGGGGAATGGAGGGAGAAACAGAGGTCTTTCGGACGAGCTTGAATCAAATATGTTTTGCCGCCCATGTTTGACGCCCACCGTGTCGGAATGGGCTCAGAGGCGGTCGTGTCACGTCTAATTGAAGTTACTAACCTACCCCTATTTAGAGAAGTGGAAATCGGGCCGATGGATTGTTGTAATGGGTAGACAGTAATTTCCATCTCCCAAACACTTGGCTTCGGGCAGCCGACATGGGAGTGGACATTTTGCCGCTTCTTCCGAATTTTGGGACAATAAGCATCCACGTTTACCCTGGCAACTAAATTCGAATCCATTTTGTATTCCCATATGAATCTTTATAAATCATTCTATGTGTTTTTATATATCTTCAAAAGGACGACAAAGATGTATTCCATTGTCATATATGAATATGGTTTACAAATGCCGATACTCAAATTCAGAAGCTAGAATCCAGTTTAAGGTGAATTCGAATATTTGGAACACTTTATGTCCAACTCAAATGTCACATGCAGCATAATGTGTACTCCCATTTAGATATGTACACAAGCGATGTATCAAGATTCAAATACTGAGTCAATCAACCAAGAATGTAAAGAACTAACAGACATATAAACACTTATAGAGTATATGGATCAATAATATCAACTAACATACATAAGCCAGGCCGCTGTACTTTTTTTTGTTACAACAACATCCTTTTTTAGCCAGCGTCTTGGCCCTTTCCGATGCGTGCCACTTATGGTCCATCTATACTACTACTATTGCTGAATGCACATTCAACCCGATTGGCATATTTGTAGGTCTGGCACATCAATCCAAATGAAATGTCTCTGAGTCCTATCAATTAATACAGAATTGTGCTCAAATAAAATTACAAACCAAAAAAAAACAATTATTACATGATCTCTAAAACAAATGGTTTGATTGATTACATGAACAGACAACACAAAGGTTATTCAATGATGGAAAGAACATTTCACCTATGATTTACCAAGTACGAATTTAATTTCCTTTTTTCCTTCAGGACCTTAACAATCTGGTTAGTCTCAGCTTGCTTCGTTTTGAAATCCACCAAATATTTAATGGTTTTCTTGAGTACTGCTTGTGATTGTGTTGTTTGCTTCCTCAACATGTCAACTTCATCTCTATGTGCAGAAGCAGAATCTCTTTCTACCACTAGTTTAGCCTCTAGAGCATCAACAGTTGGCAATTCATAATGCACGACTGGGCCGGTGCTACTGCTGTGGGATGATGCAACGTCCATGGGGACTTCGCTCTTTGATCTTGGGCTAACCTGTTTTGCCATTAAAGTTCCGATTGGATTCAGAAAAGTTGAAGTTAGCAAAACATCTCAACTGGGAGTTATAACAACAAACCAGTTAAATAAACAAATAATTAAAGAGTTTCAATTGGATGCTGAAAAGTAGTTATTAACATCATTGTGACCTGATGTTGCAGCAGCAAAGCAGTTAAACAAACAAGTAGATATTTAAGTTAAGGCAAACAGGTAATTCTTAACAGTAAGTATCAAACACATAGATAGGTGCAATCTACAATATGATTAACAGGTTGTGGCATTATGTAATCAGTAGCAAACTAAATTAAGCCAAGCAACGTAATTGAACAATTTTGCAATAAGTGGCTAACTAAAATTCTGAGAAGCAGGTAACTGAACTTACGCTAGTTCTTTGTACAGGCACACTACAACTTCTTTTTCGCTTACAAGGTTGTACGAAGGAATCCATGGCATCAATTGCTTGGATACACAGTCCCAATACTTCTTTCTTCCCACACTGCATGGGTAAGTCGAATGGTTAATCTGGTAAGATGGTGCGTCCTTGATATGTTATATGAGTACGTGTAGTCAGACTAGTTGTAGCCATACACATCACACTGGCTTTTACTGTATATTTCATGTGATTACTTTTGGCATATCGAGATCTAAGCAATCTACAATAGGATGAAAAGACTGGCATCCTTCACATTATTGGCTAACTCAGTTCATAGAAACAAGCAATTCAACCATTATGTGGGTAAATCAAAAGCGCCACTGAAATATTTTTCACTATCCAATCATACACGCAAAAAGGGGCGACGCCACCATATGGGCTGGTATGGGCGGCCGCCTCAGGTGGCTGGAAAGTGCGCACCTAGTTTGAGTCGTCCAGGTTGGCCCATGCTAGTTTTGTTCGTCCCAACGCACGAGCAGACAATGTAAAAAATGAAGAAAAATGTTTCAATTTGGATGGGCCAATAACATAAGTGCAAGGCAGGCCCTATAGCAGGCTCGCGGCCCAAACGAGCGCCTCCCATATCGATCGACAGCAGGAACAATCCCAATTCACTCGCTCCAGCCTCCAGTCTGGTTCACTTCTAACCTAGCCGCTGCTGGACAGACCGACACAGCACTTCCTCACGCCCTCGTTGGAGGGCGGTCGCCGGGCTTCAAGCGAACGGAAGGACAAGAAGATGAAGGTCCAACCCTGGGTGTAGCCTGTGTGGGAGGCAGCGGCGGCAACACGGGCATGGCATCGAGCTTGCGCAAATGGACAGTCACAGCTTGCAAGAGTAGCATGCGCAACGAGCAGGTACATCACATCCCTGATTATATCTAATTCAACTCTTCAATTTCTGGCCAATAGTTAAATCTGACGGTGTTGTAAAACTGCTTATATGTAGGGAATCTATGAGAAAATGAAATCAATTTCTACTTATTTTATAACTCCCCCAATCAATACTGAACTGACTAAATCTGATGTATCTAATCAAGTTTCTGGTGCAAACATACAAGCTCGTGTTGTTCTTGAGCCTGAAGTGTCTAATGAATAGACTGCTAATGAAGGATTTGATGCAAACATTTTACATGCTCCTGGTGACGAACATATAGTGTCTAATGAGGGATCTAATGCAAGCATTTTGCAAGCTCATTAAAGGATTTAGTGTCTAATGATGATCTACTATGTTGAGAGAGATAGAGATTTGCAGGCATTGATGACAAGCAAATTATAGTGCATTTTCATAGCTTGAGGAAACGTCGAGGCCATCTACTAGAAAGTCCCTGTATCATGACAACATAGCATAAATACTTTTCTAATTTGTTGTTTGAAACTATTGGCATACTTGTGCAGGATAGATATATTGATATGCAGTTTACGCAATGGTTATACGTGCAATTACACTTCGATATTTTCAGCCAGAGAACGAATAATTCAAGCAGGTACAGACCATGTTTGTAGTCCTTGTACACCATGTTGCATTTTGTGTTTTTTGGTGCTTGCATCATTTAGTGTTTATAATCTGAACTACTTTGGATCATTAGCTGGTTTTCAAAGTGCATGTAGCTTCACATTTCTCAAGTTATGTTGATTTCCGGAGTGCAAGTGCCTTCGTATTTTTTAAGTTAAATGTTCGCCCCTAGTAACTTGAATTCGTGGATCAGCCACTGCACACAAATCATACACGAATGCCAGTACGAATTAAATGAAATGCAAGGACTTACGCTACTCGTTGTACAGGCTCACTGCAGCTCTAATTGCACTTGGGATGTTCCATGTACAAGTCCATGTTACCACTTGCTTGGATGTGCAGGCCTTGTGCTCCTTGCACCCCCCTCTGCATTTTTGACACGGCGAATGGTTGATCAAATAAGAGGAATCAACCTTGATGTTGTACCGGAGGACAGATACTTACAAGGTTATACGAGTGTGCAGGATGTGTACCAGATCCCGTAGCGCCGTCATGCTTCGCTAAAAAATGGATTTGCTTGTTTCAGATGATATCTCCAGAAGAAATAAGAGTTAAGTCAGAGTTGCATAGGCGTGTAATCTAAGAGAGAAGTGAAAGGATATCCAAACATCATCGGAACAGTGCACAAGGGAGTGATGTGTGGATACCTAATTCGGGCCGGTGTTTGGGCATGCTCGCCTAGCTAGAGTGCGGGTCACTTCAGAGCCGTTGAGGGTGATGTGCTGGCATTGGCTGGCCGCGCACAGATACAGATCTTGAGTGGTAGCAGAGCACTACAATGTGGTGGACGAGACCGTTGGTGAAGCCCCAACGGCCTCGGGGGGCGGAGGTGCGACGATGTGCTTGGTGAAGTAGCCCCGGTGAGCTGGGAGACGGCGTCGGTGAAGCGCACCTGATGCGGTGGAACTCGGTGTCTGTGAGGCACGTCGGTTGCGGTGGCCGACGTTGTCGGTGGACCACCCGGTGCGGTGGACGAGGGTGTAGATGAGGTAGCTCCGGTGTGGTGGTGAAGCGCGACCGTCGTCGTCGTCCGGCACAGAGGTGGGGAACAGTGGGGAAAGAGACGAGACGAGGGGCGATTCAAACTTTGCTTGGGTTGGCGGCGAATTAGGGATTTGAGCAATCTGGGCGCGGAAGGGGACGGTGGAGAAGAGAGATTTTGCAGGGCTGGAATTGGGGCCGCCAGATATTTCAATCCAAAACATGAAAAAGCAAACTTATTTTGTCATCGTCCTTTTTTTTGGGGTGGGGGTGGGGGTGGGTGGCTGGGTGCTACGCGTCCGTCCGACACACGTGACCACCCCGGCAGGACTATGCTTCGGTGCCTTAAGGCACCTGCCTTTGTGTCCATGACATGTGGGCCCAACAGGTGGCGGGCCCACATGTCAGTGACCCAAAGGCAGTTGCCTTTAAGGCACCGAAGCAGCATCCACCCCGACACGACCCTGGTCCGCCTGGTGCGCCTACATTTGAGAATGCAAACGAATCTTCTTTCATTTGCAAACGAATCTGTATGTATTACCATGCCCGTGTTTTCCATGCAATAGTTAGTCATTCAAAATGAGATACTCCCTCCGTTCACTTTTGTAAGTCGTTTCAGACAACTTAAAATGAACTGTTTTGCACATTGTCTAAAATGTCTTCAAGGTCTTATAAAAGTGAACAGAGGGAGTACTATAAATTAATTAATGAGGAGTTATTTGAAAAAAAACCGAAACGGTACCCACGCTAACATGGATTAGAGTGTGTGTCACATAATTAGTTATTTTAATTAGAGTGTGTGTCACGTAGTTAGTTATTTGAATTAGAGTGTGTGTCGCGTAGCGATTGATAACCCACAAGTATAGGGGATCGCAACAACTTTCGAGGGTAGAGTATTCAACCCAAATTTATTGATTCGACACAAGGGGATCCAAAGAATATTCTTGAGTATTAGCAGTTGAGTTGTCAATTCAACCACACCTGGATAACTTAGTATCTACAGCAAAGTATTTAGTAGCAAAAGTGGTATAATAGTAATGGTAACAGTAGCAACAATAAAGATAAATGTTTTTGGGTTTTTGTAATAGTTGTAACAGTAGCAATGGAAAAGTAAATAAGCGAAGAACAATATATGAAAAGCTCGTAGGCAATGGATCAGTGATGGATAATTATGCAATAGTTATAACATAGGGTGATATAGAACTAGCTCCAGTTCATCAATGTAATGTAGGCATGTATTCCGTAAATAGTCATACGTGCTTATGGAAAAGAACTTGCATGACATCTTTTGTCCTACCCTCCCGTGGCAGCGGGGTCCTAGCGGAAACTAAGGGATATTAAGGCCTCCTTTTAATAGAGAACCGGACCAAAGCATTAACACATGGTGAATACATGAACTCCTCAAACTACGGTCATCACTGAGAAGTATCCCGATTATTGTCGCTTCGGGGTTGTCGGATCATAACACATAATAGGTGACTATAGACGTGCGAGATAGGATCAAGGACACACATATATTCATGAAAACATAATAGGTTCAGATCTGAAATCATGGCACTCGGGCCCTAGTGACAAGTATTAAGCATAGCAAAGTTATAGCAACATCAATCTCAGAACATAGTGGATACTAGGGATCAAACCCTAACAAAACTAACTTGATTACATGGTTAACCTCATCCAACCCATCACCGTCCAGCAAGCCTACGATGGAATTACTCACGCACGGCGGTGAGCATCATGAAATTGGTGATGGAGGATGGTTGATGATGACGACGACGACGAAGCCCCCTCTCCGGAGCCCCGAACGGACTCCAGACCAGCCCTCCCGAGAGAGATTAGGGCTTGGCGGCGGCTCCGTGTCGTAAAACGCGATGAAACTTTCTCTCTGATTTTTTTCTCCGCGAGACGGAACATATAGAGTTGGAGTTAAGGTCGGTGGAGGTCCAAGGGGCCCACGAGATAGGGGGCATGCCCTAGGGGGGGGGGGCGCCCCCCTGTCTCGTGGACAGGCCCTGGGCCCCCTGGTGTATTTCTTTCACCCAGAAATTCTTATTAATTCCAAAAAGTGCCTCCGTGGATTTGCAGGTCATTCCGAGAACTTTTCTTTTCTACACATAAAACAACATCATGGCAGTTCTGGTGAAAACAACGTCAGTCCGGGTTAGTTTCATTCAAATCATGCAAGTTAGAGTCCAAAACAAGGGCAAAAGTGTTTGGAAAAGTAGATACGTTGGAGACGTATCAACTCCCCCAAGCTTAAACCTTTGCTTGTCCTCAAGCAATTCAGTTGATAAACAGAAAATGATAAAGAAAAACTTTTACAAACTCTGTTTGCTCTTGTTGGTGTAAACATGAAAAGCCAGCATTCAAGTTTCAGCAAATATTACGAACTAACCATACTCACGATAACACATAGGTCTCACAACTACTCATATCAATAGCATAATCAGCTAGCGAGCAATAATAATAAAACTCGGATGACAACACTTTCTCAAAACAATCATAAAATGATATAACAAAATGGTATCTCGCTAGCCCTTTTTGAGACCGCAAAACATAACTGCAGAGCACCTTTAAAGATCAAGGACTGACCAAACATTGTAATTCATGGTAAAAGAGATCCAGTCAAGTCATACACAATATGAACCAATAATAATGAACGCAAATGATAGTGTGCTCTCCAGCGGGTGCTTTTAATAAGAAGGTGATGACTCAACATAAAAGTAAATAGATAGGCCCTTCGTAGAGGGAAGCAGGGATTTGTAGAGGTGCCAGAGCTCGATTTTAAAATAGAGATTGAATAACATTTTGAGTGCCATACTTTCGCTGTCAACGCAACACCTATGAGATGGCTGTATCGTCCATACTACATGCATTATAGGTAGTTCCCAAACAGAATGGTAAAGGTTTATACTCCCCCAACCACCAACAAGCATCAATCGATGGCTTGCTCGAAACAACGAGTGCCTCCAACATACAACATCCCTGGGGGAGTTTTGTTTAATTATTTTGATTTGCTTTGATCTTTTGGATCATGGGACCGGGCATCCCGGTTACCGGCCCTTTCTCGTGAATGAGGAGCGGAGTCCACTCCTCTTGAGAATAACCCACCTAGCATGGAAGATATAGGCAGCCCTAGTTGTAACATGAGCTGCTCGAGCATACAAAAAAGAATTTCATTTGAAGGTTTGGAGTTTGGCACATACAAATTTACTTGGAATGGTAGGTAAATATCGCATATAAGTAGGTATAGTGGACTCATATGGAACAACTTTGGGGTTTAAGGAGTTTGGATGCACAAGAAGTATTCCCGCTTAGTACAGGTGAAGGCTAGCAAAAGACTGGGAAGCGACCAACTGAGAGAGCGACAATAGTCGTAAGCATGCATTAAAATTAATTCACACCAAGCATAAGCATGAGTAGGATATAATCCACCATGAACATAAATGTCATGAAGACTATGCTGATTTGATTCAACTACATGCGTGAACATGTGCCAAGTCGAGTCACTCGATTCATTCAAAGGAGGATACCATCCCATCATACCACATCACAATCATTCTAATAGCATGTTGGCACGCAAGGTAAACCATTATAACTCATAGCTAATCAAGCATGGCACAAGTAACTATAATCTCTAAATGTCATTGCAGATATGTTTACTTCATAATAGCTGACTCAGGAACGATGAACTCATCATATTTACAAAAACAAGAGAGGTCGAGTTCATACCAGCTTTTCTCATCCCAATAAGTCCATCATATATCGTCATTATTGCCTTTCACTCACACGACCGAACGATGTGTATAATAATAAGAGTGTACGTGCATTGGACTAAGCTGGAATCTGCAAGCATTCAACTCAAGAGAGAAGACAAGAAATATGGGCTCTAAATTAAATAAACAATCATGCATATAAGAGCCACTAAGCATTTCCAATATGGTCTTCTCGACCCCCAAAGGAAAGAAAAGAAAATAAAACTATTTACATGGGAAAGCTCCCAACAAGTAAAAGAAGAACGAGAAATCTTTTTGGGTTTTCATTTTAGTTACTACTACAAGCATGGAAACTAAACTAACTAATTTTTTTGATTTTTCTCAAGGTTTATCAAACACACAAGAAGAAAACTAGAAAAAGGAATTTAAACTAGCATGGATAATACAATGAAAGAGTATGAGCACCGATGACTAGTGTGTGAACATGAATGTAAAGTCCGTGAGAAATACGTACTCCCCCAAGCTTAGGCTTTTGGCCTAAGTTGGTTTAATACCAAGGATCGCCTGGATGATATCCATAAGTGAAACCGGGGTTATGCTGAGATGCAGCGGCAACCGCCTCTTGAGCTACAGCGTGTTGGCGAGCTGCCTCCACTCCCCTCTCGTATTCAGCTGTTTCCTCTCTGGTGACAACATATCTTCCTTTCGCGTGATAATCAAAAAGGTAGGGAGCAGGAAGAGTAACAAGGACGACATTGCGTCTGTCATAGATTACTCGATAATGGAGGAATTGTTCATTCCTCTCAAGAAAATGATGACTAAACATAGCTTCTTTATCCAAATAAACAGGAGGTATTATCATATCTCCTTCTCATGGGGCTATACCAAGAAAATTAGCCACATGGGTTGCATAAATTCCTCCAAAGAAATTTTGCTTTCTACTATTATTCTGCAACCTACGTGCAACTATTACCCCCAAGTTATAACCTTTAAAACCGAACACCGCACTCTTGAGGATACTCAGATCAGGTACACACATGTGACATGCTTCATCCTTACCGTTAATACATCTACCAATAAAGAGAGCAAAATAATGTATAGCAGCAAAATGAATGCTCCCTATGGTAGCTTGTGCCATGTCCCTAGATTCTCCCACAGTAATACTAGCAAGAAAATATATAAATTCATATTTGTGAGGATCATTAATATTACCCCACTGCGGGAGTTTGCAAGCAGTTGTAAAATCCTCTAAGTCCATGGTGTAAGATGTGTCATAAATATCAAATAGGACACTAGGAGAATTACGCGTACAGTTATATTTAAACCTCCGCACAAAGGAATCAGTCAATTGATAGTACCGAGGACACTTATCTTGTAAGAGGTCCTCCAGCTCAGCATTACGCACATACGCGTCAAATTCCTCCTTGAAGCCTGCTTCGACCATAAAATCATCGGATGGCCACTCACAAGCCCGTACATATGCATCCCTCGGCAATTCAACGTCTTGCTCACGTATAGCAATCCTTGGCCCTTTCTTTGCCGAGGAACCACCTTGGTACATTCTCCTAAGCATATTTCTTTTTCTGAAAATTTCCGAAATTTTAGTAACTTCAAAATAAAAGTACATATAACCAAACAAGATTGATAACAACTACTCCTACAAGTGCCTAGAGCCCATATCATGCATTAGAATTACTTGGAACCTCAAAAATTTAACATGCAAGCTCAAGAACATGGTCACCTAAGCAGCAAAAATTTGCAATGAATAAAGCACTAGAACAAAAACTAATTGGACCAATGGAGGAGTCGAATACCAAGCAACAATCTCCCAAAGCAGTTTTGTGAACGGAGCTTTGAGCTAAGAGATCGAAAATCGCAGCAAAACAAGCTAGAACTCGTGCTTGAGCTGGATGGGGAGTTTATGGTAGAAGATGAAGTGTGTGGGTGCTGGCATAAGTGGAGGGGAGCCACCAGGGGCCCACGAGACAGGGGGCGCGCCCTACGGGGGGGGGGGGGGGCGCCGTCCTCTCTCATGGCCTGGTGCTTGCCCCTCCTACATTGTTTTTAGTGCCTAAAATCCTCAAATATTCCAGAAAAAATCATACTGAATTTGCAGGGCATTTGGAGCACTTTTATTTTTGGACTATTTTTTATGCACGGATAATTCAGAAAACAGACGGATAATACTATTTTTGCTTTATTTATTCTAAAAACCAGAAAGTAAAAAGAGGGTACAGAAGGTTGTGCCTTCTAGTTTCATCCATCTCGTGGTCATAAAAAGGAACCCAATAACAAGGTTGATCAAGTCTTGTTAACAAACTCATTCAAAATAGCACAGAATCGGAGAAATTTTGAATAACACTAAGTTACCTCAACGGGGATATGAAAATCCCCAACAATAAGAATATCATACTTTTTCTTGACAGTAGGTAGGGGAAATTCAAAACCTCCAAAAATAATAGTTGGAACTTTTTCAATAGAATTGATGCTATGAACTTGAGATTGTTTCCTCGGAAAGTGTACCGTATGCTCATTGCCATTAACATGAAAAGTGACATTGCCTTTGTTGCAATCAATAACAGCCCCTGCGGTATTAAGAAAAGGTCTACCAAGGATAATAGACATACTATCGTCCTCAGGAATATCAAGAATAACAAAGTCCATTAAGATAGTGACGTTTGCAACCACAACATGCACATCCTCACAAATACCGACAGGTATAGTAGTTGATTTATCATCCATTTGCAAAGATATTTCAGTAGGTGTCAACTTATTCAATTCAAGTCTACGATATAAAGAGAGAGGCATAACACTAACACCGGCTCCAAGATCACATAAAGCAGTTCTAACATAATTTCTTTTAATGGAGCATGGTATAGTTGGCACACCCGGATCTCCAAGTTTCTTTGGTATTCCACCCTTAAAAGTGTAATTAGCAAGCATGGTGGAAATTTTAGCTTCCGGTATCTTTCTTTTATTTATGATGATATCCTTCATATACTTAGCATAAGGATTTACTTTAAGCATATCAGTTAAGCGCATACGTAGGAAAATAGGTCTAATCATTTCAGCAAAGCGCTCAAAATCCTCATCATCCTTTGACTTGGATGGTTTAGGAGGAAAGGGCATGGGTTTCTGAACCCATGGTTCTCTTTCTTTCCCGTTCTTCCTAGCAACAAAGTCTCTCTTATCATAACGTTGATTCTTTGATTGTGGGTTATCAAGATCAACAACAGGTTCAATCTCTACATCATTGTTATTACTAGGTTGAGCATCTACATGAACATTATTATTAGCATTATCATCAGGTTCATGTTCATCTCCGGATTGTGTTTCAGCATCAGAGATATGTGTATCATTGGGATTCTCAAGTGTTTCGACATTAGGTTCACTAGAAGTTTGCAAAGTCCTATCATTCTTCTTTTTCTTCTTCTTAGAAGAACTAGGAACATCTAGATTATTATTCTGAGAATCTTGTTCAATTCTTTTAGGGTGGCCTTCAGGATACAAAGGTTCCTGAGTCATTCTACCAGTTCTAGTAGCCACTCTAACGACAAAGTAATTTTTATTATTTAACTCATCAAGCAAATCATTTTGAGCTTTGAGTACTTGCTTAGCTTGAGTAGCAACCATAGAAGCATATTTGCTAACATGGTGAAGTTCATCTTTAACTCTAGCCAGATTATCACCTATGTGTCCTATCTCGAAAGCATTATTCTTTAACTCTCTACCGACATAAGCATTAAAACTTTCTTGTCTAGCCATAAAGTCATCAAATTCATCCAAGCATGGGCTATGAAATTTAGTAGAGGGTATTTCAACTTTATCATATCTATAGAGAGAATTTACCTTTACTACCTGTGTCGGGTTATCAAGACAATGTGGTTCTTCAGGCGGTAAATTAAGACCATGTATGTCTTCAATAGGTGGTAAATTCTTAACATCTTCAGCTTTAATACCTTTTTCTTTCATTGACTTCTTTGCCTCTTGCATATCTTCAGGACTGAGAAATAAAACACCTCTCTTCTTCGGAGTGGGTTTATGAATAGGTTCAGGAGTTGGCTCAATTGGTTCAGGAATTACTTCAGGAACTGGCTCGGAAAGAGTCCAATTATTTTCATTAGTCAACATATTATTCAATAATATTTCAGCTTCGTCGACAGTTCTTTCCCTGAAAACACAACCATCACAACTATCCAAGTGGTCCTTGGAAGCATCGGTTAGTACATTATAAAAGATATCAAGTATTTCATTTTTCTTAAGAGGATGATCAGGCAAAGCATTAAGTAACCGGAGAAGCCTCCCCAAGCTTGTGGGAGACTCTCTTCTTTGATTTGCACAAAATTATATATTTCCTGCAAGGCAGCTTGTTTCTTATGAGCAAGGAAATATTTAGCAGAGAAGTAATAAATCATATCCTAGGGACTACGCACACAACCAGGAGCAAGAGAATCATACCAAGTCTTAGCATCACCCTTTAATGAGAACGGAAATATCTTAAGGATGTATAAATAGCAAGACTTCTCATCATGAGTAATGAGGGTGGCTATATCATTCAACTTGGTAAGATGTGCCACAAAAGTTTCAGATTCAAGGCCATAAAAAGGATCATATTCAACTAAAGTAATAATATCAGGATCAACAGAGAATTCATAATCCTTATCAGTAACACAGATAGGTGAAGTAGCAAAAGCAAGATCGGGTTTAATTCTAGCATTAAGAGACTGCTGCTTCCATCTAGCTAATAATTTCTTAAGATCAGATCTATCATTGCAAGCAAGAATTTCCATAGTAGCTTCTTCATTCATAACATAACACTTAGGAACAACAGGTAATACGTAATCATTGGGGGAACGTTCATCATCACTATCATCAATAGCATCTTCAATATTTTCATTCCCCCTAACTCTAGCAAGTTGTTCATCAAGAAATTCACCTAATGGCAAGGTAGTATCAAGCATAGTAGTAGTTTCATCATGCATAGGAGAAGTGGAATCATCAATAACATGCGACATATCAGAATTCATAGCAGTAGCAGGTTTAGGTGTCGCAAGCCTACTAATAATGGAAGGAGAATCTAGTGCTGAGCTAGATGGCAGTTCCTTACCTCCCCTCGTAGTTGAGGGCAAAATCTTGGTTATAGCGTCTTTCAAGTTCTTCATAGTGATCAATAGATATAAATCCCAAGTGACTCAGAGAAGCTATGATCCCCGGCAACGGCACCAGAAATTAGTCTTGATAAGCCAAAAGTATAGGGGATCGCAACAACTTTCGAGGGTAGAGTATTCAACCCAAATTTATTGATTCGACGCAAGGGGAGCCAAAGAATATTCTTCAGTATTAGCAGTTGAGTTGTCAATTCAACCACACCTGGATAACTTAGTATCTGCAACAAAGTATTTAGTAGCAAAAGTGGTATAATAGTAATGGTAACAGTAGCAACAGTAAAGATAAATGTTTTTGGGTTTTTGTAATAGTTGTAACAGTAGCAACGGAAAAGTAAATAAGCGAAGAACAATATATGAAAAGCTCGTAGGCAATGGATCAGTGATGGATAATTATGCCGGATGCGATTCCTCATGCAATAGTTATAACATAGGGTGATATAGAACTAGCTCCAGTTCATCAATGTAATGTAGGCATGTATTCTGTAAATAGTCATACGTGCTTATGGAAAAGAACTTGCATGACATCTTTTGTCCTACCCTCCCATGGCAGCGGGGTCCTATCGGAAACTAAGGGATATTAAGGCCTCCTTTTAATAGAGAACCGGACCAAAGCATTGACACATGGTGAATACATGAACTCCTCAAACTACGGTCATCACTGAGAATTATCCGTATTATTGTCACTTCGGGGTTGTCGGATCATAACACATAATAGGTGACTATAGACTTGCAAGATAGGATCAAGAACACACATATATTCATGAAAACATAATAGGTTCAGATCTGAAATCATGGCACTCGGGACCTAGTGACAAGCATTAAGCATCGCAAAGTCATAGCAACATCAATCTCAGAACATAGTGGATACTTGGGATCAAACCCTAACAAAACTAACTTGATTACATGGTAAATCTCATCCAACCCATCACGGTCCAGCAAGCCTACGATGGAATTACTCACGCATGGCGGTGAGCATCATGAAATTGGTGATCGAGGATGATTGATGATGATGATGACGACGAATCCCCTTCTCCAGAGCCGCGAACGGACTCCAGATCAGCCCTCCCGAGAGAGATTAGGGCTTGGCGGCGGCTCTGTGTCGTAAAACGCGATGAAACTTTCTCTCTGATTTTTTTTCTCCGCGAGACGGAAGATATAGAGTTGGAGATGGGGTCGGTGGAGGTCCAGGGGGCCCACGAGATAGGGGGGCGCGCCCTACAGGGGGGCGCCCCCCTGTCTCGTGGACAGGCCCTGGGCCCCCTGGTGTATTTCTTTCACCCAGAAATTCTTATTAATTCCAAAAAGTGCCTCCGTGGATTTGCAGGTCATTCTGAGAACTTTTCTTTTCTACACATAAAACAACATCATGGCAGTTTTGCTAAAAACAGCGCCAGGCCGGGTTAGTTTCATTCAAATCATGCAAGTTAGAGTACAAAACAAGGGCAAAAGTGTTTGGAAAAGTAGATACGTTGGAGACGTATCAGCGATCTGCAATTCTAACGTGGATTTTGCATTTCACTGTATCCGCGCTACTTTTTTAATACAAATTCATATGTATATGATGAACACCATGGTAGTGAGAAAACTTTTGGATGGATTCAAACATATGACCTACAAAAAAGCACAACAAATTGAGTCAATGTCAACTTTTCTAAACTTAGTATGGCACGAATTCGAAATAATTACCCGTATGCCTGGTCCTCGGTTCAAATATTACAATGTACACCGAATTGAAACATCGATATTAAGTCTCGTACTATGTACATTCAAATGTTGTTTTTAGCCCCCCCGCACAAACACTACATACTTCCTGTATCGTTCAATCTTCCTCTCCTAACCACCTTAGGAAGCTATCGTTTTCCAACACATGTTCATTCTTTCTCTCCATGTTTCGATCTCTAAGTCTCTCAACTACACAACCTATTTTTCCACTCTGTTACCAAATGTATTTACCTCACACACCTGCCATTGCACCCCATGCCGAGGTCTCTCTCTCTCCCCCCTCTCCCTCTCACCCTCTCGCGCTAAATACATGCATTGCCTATCTAGCCCCCCAACCTCTCGTGCGCATGCATGCACATTGTATATCTAGGTCACTCCCTCGAGACTGTCTCACTCTTTCTTCCGCACGGCGGGCCACACTCGCTCAATCTCGCTCTCTGTATCTGAGTCTCGTTTAACCTCGTTTTCTTTCACATACAAATGATATATGTCCCTATTCGGGCCTCGATCGACACACTCTATACTCTCTCACGCAGATTGTCTATCTAGGTCAGTCCATCCAAGCCGCCGCCACTCTTTCGACCTCATGGTGGGCCACGCTCACTCAATCTCTCTCTCTCTCTCTCTCTCTCTTTGTATGTCTCGATTGACCTCGCTCTTTCTCGGACAAAAACGATATATCACCATGTTTGAGTCCAATTCGACCTATTCACATTGTATACTCTCTCACGCACATTGTCTATCTAGGTCACTCTCTCCAACCCGTCTCACTCTTTCGATCGCACGGCGGCCCTATGTGATCGGTTGACCTTGCTTCCTCCCACGCACAAAATATATCTACACGTCTGTGACTGGATCATCTCTCAAGCTCTATCTTACAGCCCTCACCCTTGCCAAAAGCTCAATCGGACAATATCTCTCCAGAGCATATATATTTGTTCAATGAATGTCGGACCACACTCACTTTGTCTCTCTATCTATATGTCTCTCGATTGACCTCGCTTTCTCACACCGTATCTTCCACGCATTGAAGCTACTACCTCTCCATCCCTCGCAAAGCCGGAGCTATTTACATTGCGAGGGGCACTCCAACCTTGTATTAATTTGTGTAGGCATTTATTCCGGTCGGTTTAGATTATATTTTCGTAGCATTCGGCCCACAACTACTCCAAACACCGTTGCAACCCATGCAACTCCCCTAGTTGATTTCCCTCTGGCTCGGTCATCGCTCTCTCGCACGTCCTTTCTCGCCTTCAATGTCGCACCATGGTATTATTGAAAAAACTATGTTGTTCTCTTTAATTATTATAAATAAGCTACAAAACTACACACCAATAGTCCACTTGGAATGGAACAAATTTTGACCCACAAATTAAAGTGCTACAAACTACACACCGAGGGGCCCACATGTCATGAAACAAATTTGGACCCATATACAAATTAAAAAATAAAGGACGAGGATCGAACATGCGACCGGGCCTTCAAGCCGCACGTCAATATGCAACATACATAGAATAGCAATGTTTGTTGTACCCCCCTTTGTTCACATAATGTTTTTATATTACCACAGCCTAATTAATGGATAACATGTAATATTATTTTTAGTACCATTCGCCTTCACTTACTGGTGGGTTCCATGTGTGCTCTCTCTCTCTCTTCCTCTTCTGCGTTTAGACGCACGGGCAAACAGGAAGAACTCGCGGACGATGTTGCTGTTGACCATATCTGGACGCGTTCACAAGTCACGGCACCAGTTTCACGTACTAGCAGCACTAGTCAGTGTGTACGTGCAATGCACGTTAATTTGGAAGTATATTAAGTGCATGCGGATATTAAGTACTAGGATATTATTTGCGTGTTGTTATGTGATTAGCACTATTTTTGGCATGAAATTAACTGCACGCCAAACGTGTTGAGCGCTCGACATTGAAGCAGTCTAGGTCGTTGGATGACAAGGAATACATGTGGCTTGATGACGTTTTATATTTAATTTGATACGGCTCTAGCAGAACATTCAATCGATCAAACCATAGATTTCGTTCAGTCTGACTCCGACTTTAAATTATACGGCGATCGATATAAAATAAACGGAAATGATAAACGTTCGGATTTTAAGCATGTCAATCCAAACGTTTTTCATGGCAAATTTAGATTACGCGGCGGCGGCGGGGGCGTCTCGCGGTGGGAAGCGGCTCCTCTGCCGTGCTCTGTGTGTCATCGGGCCACTGACCGACAGCGATGGAGGCGTCTTGCGCCATTGTTGGCGTACTCCTGGACATTGGCCTAGCTTCAAGGAAGGCCAAAATGTTCTGGACTTTGGAGCGAATCAACTGGCGGGAGGAGGCGACTGGCGTTGGTGCAAGGAAGCGGTCGACGGCGGCCATCCATGCCGCTGAGGGGGGCACTGGCACCCGCGCAGGGACAGGCATTGTCAATGGCGTGGCGGAGACATTCGTGTGCACGGGCACCAGCACGGGCGCGCACGTCAGTGCATGCACAGGCGCAGGCACTGGCAGGTGCACGGGCATCGGCACGGGCGTTCACGCCAGTGCACGTGCAGGCGCATGCGTTGGCAGGTGTACGGGCGCGTGAAAGTCGGCGGGGACCTCATGGAACCCCGTGGGATCAAGCTCGGCGACAATGTGCGG
Source organism: Triticum aestivum (assembly GCF_018294505.1). Classification (NCBI taxonomy): domain Eukaryota; kingdom Viridiplantae; phylum Streptophyta; class Magnoliopsida; order Poales; family Poaceae; genus Triticum; species Triticum aestivum. The sequence continues at coordinate 360,127,076 of NC_057795.1, forward strand.
CTCCCAGCCCATCAATGCCACGGGGATGGGCGCTGGCGCAGTCGGGGCAACGGGAGCCGGAACGGGAGCGGGGACAGGTGCGGCGTCTTCTCGCAAGGCTTGTTCAAGCTCGTCCGAGAGCGCTGTCGGTGTCAAAACCGGCGGATCTCGGGTAGGGGGTCCCGAACTATGCGTCTAGGCGGATGGTAACAGGAGACAAGGGACACGATGTTTTTACCCAGGTTCGGGCCCTCTCGATGGAGGTAAAACCCTACTCCTGCTTGATTAATATTGATGATATGGGTAGTACAAGAGTTGATCTACCACGAGATCAGAGAGGCTAAACCCTAGAAGCTAGCCTATAGTATGATTGTTGTTCGTCCTACGGACTAAAACTCTCCGATTTACATAGACACCGGAGAGGGCTGGGGTTACACAGAGTTGGTTACAATGGGAGGAGATCTTCATATCATATCGCCAAGCTTGCCTTCCACGCCAAGGAAAGTCCTATCTGGACACGGGATGAAGTCTTCAATCTTGTATCTTCATAGTCCAGGAGTCCGGCCAAAGGTCATAGTCCGGCCATCCGGACACCCCCTAATCCAGGACTCCCTCAGTAGCCCGTGAACCAGGCTTCAATGACGACGAGTCCGGCGCGTAAATTGTCTTCAACATTGCAAGGCGGGTTCCTCCTCCGAATACTTCATAGAAGATGTTGAACACAAGGATAGTGTCCGGCTCTGCAAAATAAGTTCCACATACCACCGTAGAGAGAATAATATCTGTACCAATCTAATCTGCTGACGTATTCCGCAGCGTGACATCACGCCACGACCAAGCCTTTATTCGAATCATTTTACCATTCCACCTCAGTGCGTTTAGCGAGGCGGTTTCCTTGGCACGTCTTGTCAAAGCAGAGATCGTGTCCCCTTATTCCGGGATTCTCATCAATACGGGCGTGGGTAACCCAACCACGCCATTAACCGCAGCGCTTGGGAGATAAGCGAGTTTTATTAGGCTGGTGGGGGTTTGTAGCTTCGGCCGCCCATATAAGGGGATAAGGATATACCCTTTCCATTTACGCCTTCTTCCTCCTTTGCTTATCCATCCCTGCACACTCGAGCTCCAGCACCCAAGGACGCACTTCCTACCTCAACCCTCTCCAATCATGTCCGGAGCGGGAGGTAGATGGATGGCCTCCTCCATCACGGAGGGACAAATCAAAAAGTTGAGGAAGGCCAGATACCTGTCTGACGACATCACACATCGGCTTCCAGATGAGGGGCAACTCATCCCCACCCCTAGGCCCCATGAGAGGGTTGTATTTCTCCCCCATTTCCTCCGCGGACTAGGCTTTCCTCTTCACCCGTTCGTCCGGGGGCTCATGTTCTATTACGGCCTGGACTTCCACGATCTGGCCCCGAACTTCATCCTCAACATCTCAGCGTTCATCGTCGTGTGCGAGGCCTTCCTCCGCATCCAGCCTCACTTTGGCCTATGGCTAAAGTACTTCAGCGTCAAGCCGAAGGTCGTGGGCGGCTGCCAAGCTGAGTGCAGAGGTGCCATGGTGGGCAAGATAGCCAACGTGACATGGCTCGAGGGCGCCTTCGTAGAGACCATCAAAGGGTGGCAATCGGGGTCATTCTATATCACCGAGCCGTGCAACCCTGAATGGGCAGCGGCCCCCGAATTCCGATCTGGCATCCCCACACGGCTCACATCTTGGAAAGAGATGGGCCTGTTGTGGGGTAATTCGGCGGAAGTGACTGGACTTCAAACCTGCATCAAAGACCTGATCGGCAGGAAGGTTAAACTTGTCACCGTAGTCTAGGTCATGCTCTTCCGCCGGATTCTCCCGTGTCAACAACGGGCTTTCAAATTGTGGGAGTTCGACCCGTCCCAGCACCAGACTCTGTCCCGGCTCTTTGACACAAAGCACGAGGATGCCTGGAAAGTGCTATTCAAGAGCTCCGAGGTCTCCCCTCCCGTCACCGAGGATCGCGGATTCTGCGCCAAGCGCCAAGCCAGCGTAGTGAGCTTAATTTTTCCATTACGGGGTATTTGTTTTCCATAGATTTGATTCTATGCGGGGTCTAACCCCCCTTCATTTAACAGGACTGGCAGAAGAAGGCCGGACAGATCAACTGTCCGGCTCCTTTGCCCGAAGACCCAGCGGACGCTCGCTTAACGAAGCTGCTGGTTCGGGCACCTCACGTGGTGCCGGAGAAGAAGGCCAAGAAGAAGCCACGGGGACTCGAAAGAGTTCCCGGCGCCTGGTGGTGTCAGATTCATCACCCGACGACCCCTAAGCACCCTCCGCCTCCGAAGATGAGGAGGAGGAAAAAGAAGAAGCCTCTTCCCCTCCAGCGGGGGGAGGAAAGAAAAGGAAGGCCGCTCCAACTGGGGAGGCCGGAGGACCCAAGAAGGGGAGGACCCTTCTGCCAGACTACGCCTCCGATGCCGAAGACGGCGGGGAGGAATGGCCATCTAGGGTCAAGCCCCTGGCAAAATCATAAGTATCCGGACACCCGAATAACTTATGGCGCTCCTCTATTATACGGTACTTTCTGACGCCGAATTCAATTATGCAGTCCGCCCAGGGCTCAGCTCGGCGATTCGTCGAGCAGTTCCCTGAATTCGTCGGACGTGAATAGCGCTTCACTTCCGACGACCTCCTCCCCTCTCCCTGCGGACGATGCCAAGGTGGAGTCCCAAAAGGGACTCGACCAGGAGGAGGTGGTCCTGGAGGCGCCGCAAGGCGACCTCCTGGACTCCAGGCCCAAAGGGGGTAAAGCCCCGGAGGGATCTAAGTCCGGCCCTGGGCAGGACACTGCTCCGAAACCATCAACGGTTCCAGAGACCGGTAGGCAGCGCCTTCGCAAGAAGGGCACGCCTACTATGCCGGCGACCTCCGTCCATTCAGAGGCACCGGTCGATTTGCTAGAGGTGCTTAACGGCGCCTCCATCGACGAGGAGCACCGCACTGTTATGAGTGCGGTGATTCAAAAGGTTTAGTCCGCCAAGAGCGGGCTGACCGAAGCTTGTACGAGCCTTCTAACAGGCTTTGAGGTAAGTATTCAAAACATATAAAAATGTTACCGCATAGACAGTAGCCCTTGATTCTCAGTTTGGTGTTCGGAAAGAAAAGCCGAGCTGAGGATCTAAAAAGATATACGCAGGAGTCTAACATAAATATGTCAATATGGGAATGCAGGCTGCGCTGCTGACCTCTGCCGCACTGACTGCGGAGGTCAATGCATTGAAAGAGAGCCTCGAGCGGTCCGAGAACGAGCTCGGCCATGCCAAGAAGCAGCTCGAGGACAAGGAGGGTATGTAATACCGCAAATAAATGTATATAGAAATACTTGGTTGCAAATAATGACAGGACCAACGTAAATGTTGCAGGGGCCACGACCGAGGTGGCGGCCCTGAAGGAAGCGGTGTCCAAGGCCAAAAACAGTGTGGCCTTGGAGTGCACCGAGCGAGAGAAGTAGGAGGCGCGGGTGGCGGAGGTGCGGCAAGAGCTCCAGGCTCTCATGGAGAAACACGAGAGTTTGGAGCGTGACTCGAAGACTCGAGAGTCCGAGCTCGCCTTGGCTCTTGAGAGTGCCAAAACCGCTAAGGCCAAAGCCCAGAAGGCCCTCCAGGAGATCGAGGCGATGAAGAAGATAGCGGCGGGTAAGGCATTCTTTATGGAAAGCAGGAATATAAAAGTAAATTATCTGTTACTTACCCGAATCCGGAGCTCTCCAGGAGCGTTCGCCGATCTGCCCCGTACTGTGTCTGATGCTGCCGCGTTCTACCGAGCCGAGGAGGGGAGATCGACAGAAAAGGTGTTCTGGTCTCAATATGCTGAGGCCGGACATCCGGTGCCCCTGAGCGACCAGCTGAAGCAGCTGGTCGAGCTCCACAAGGTTGCCGAACAGGCCATGAAGGCCCTCATAGTTCGGCTGTGGCCTAGAGAAGCCATTCCTGGGAGCTACTTCGGTTTGGTGCAGCGGCTGGTGGACGCTTGTCCGTGGATTGAAGTCATCAAGCGCTCCGTCTGTATTGAAGGTGCCTGCCGGGCCCTTGCCCGTGCTAAAGTGCACTGGGGCAAGCTGGACGCTGAGAAGCTTTTGACGGACGCGCCACCGCCAGGCAAGGAGTATCGCACACCCGAGATGTATTATAAGGGCGTCCTGAAGGGTGCCCGCCTTATAGCGGGTGAATGCTCCAAATATGTAATTTTTGAGTAGACTCGCATCTGTTATCCTGTACGCTGAAAACTTTGTTCATATGCGTTAAGCAATGCTTGTTAATTTAAAATATTACCTTCTGTGCGACCATTTATCAAATCTGAGAGATGCAAGTCGTCGGCTTCTACCCCCATGCCACGAGTGCTGGGGTGTTCAGGATAAACCTGAGCGCTCTTGTTACCATTCTTGGGTCCATCTAGGGAGGCTCTCAGCACAACGAACCAGGCCATCGGACTTATAATGCTTTATCACTCTCACTTAGCCATAGAATTTTATAATTTTAAATTTCGGCGAAGCTCCTAGTATTCGGAAGACCGAGTTCGGGGCGCTATCCACGCCTAGGCCGGATAAGTCCGGCTCCTCGCTCTAAGTGGCATAAGTCTTTAAGGACTCGAAAAACCTCGCGAACAGCGACCGGTCTCTCGCACTATCATGACGGTTAGTTTTAGCTTTCTCTACTGAGGTGTTAACCCAGCTCAACTGGGGCACAATCACAATAGTTCTCCCAGCGCTACCTTAGCGAACATTGCGGAATGTAAGGTACCAAAACATGGGAGCCGGGCAAACCCAACTATTGACCCAAGACATGATTCGGAGCCGATGCATATAGTGCTATAAGTTCGGGGTGCCGCACTCATGAGAGTGTTCGGTCTTCTCACACCATGTTATGGGGTGCTTAAGCCCCTGGTGTATTGGCCGTACCAAAGTGTACGGTTGCATAATTTCATGACTGAACATATTTGTATAAAAATAGATGAATACAATAATAGATAAGAGCTATGTATTGTTTATTAAAAAAAAGGGCTGCTATGAAAGCAGAACGGTACAAATAGTGCGATAAGCAAGAGATGGGATTATTTGACATGTCCCCCTCCAGGGGCAAGCTACAGGACTTTAAGTAAAACAGGTATTTAGCTCGTTATAGAGACCACCTGGACATTTGACGCGGCTTGTTCTCTCCCTGGCTGTTGCATCATGTGTTCGGCGAGTGTATTGCCGGACTGGCCTTCCGAATAGTTGGGTCCTGAAAGTATATAAAAAAGAAATGGCAGAATAGGGAGCCCCTAAGTGCGGTTGAGCCGCATTCTGGGCGTGCCGTGGTTGTGCCCCTCCCCTTATGCCCATGGTATTTCCAAAGCGTAATTATGTACGCGTGGTACCGATATCGCCATCTGGCGAGGGCTGGGGTTGGGGCCGCACTGCTATGCTTGCTCGGAACGTGCCAGCCGGTTTTGTTGTAGGTTACTTCGGGCGCGCTTGACGTTGTCTGGACATTTAACACCCGGATTGGAGAATTACCTTGAGAGGCTACTCTGTACTTTCGCCGCCCGGGCCGCCGTGTGCTCCTCCTTTCGGAGAGAGTGTTCGGTGTTTCCATTTACCGTGATGACTCCACGAGGGCCTGGCTTCTTGAGCTTGAGATATGCGTAGTGCGGCACCGCATTGAATTTTGCAAATGTGGTTCGTCCGAGCAGGGCGTGATAGCCACTGCGGAATGGGACTATGTCGAAGATTAACTCTTCGCTTCGGAAATTATCCAGGGATCCGAAGACCACTTCGAGTGTAACCGAGCCTGTATAGCTGGCTTCTACACCTGGTATGACGCCTTTAAAGGTTGTCTTTGTGGGTTTAATCCTTGAGGGATCTATACCCATTTTTCGCACTGTATCCTGATAAAGCAGGTTCAGGCTGCTGCCGCCGTCCATTAGGACTCTAGTGAGGTGAAATCCGTCGATGATTGGGTCTAGGACCAATGCGGCGAATCCACCATGACGAATGCTGGTGGGGTGGTCCCTTCGATCAAAAGTGATCGGGCAGGAGGACCATGGGTTGAACTTTGGGGCGACTAGCTCCAATGCATAGACATCCTTTAGAGCACGCTTCCACTCCCTTTTGGGGATATGGGTTGTGTATATCATGTTCACCGTCCGCACTTGCGGGGGGAAGCCCTTCTGTCCTCTATTGTTCGGCGGCCGGGGCTCCTCCTCGTCATTGCTATGCAGCCCCTTGTCTCTGGTTTCAGCACTTAACTTGCCTGCCTGCTTGAACACCCAACAATCCCTGTTGGTGTGGTTGGCTGGTTGTTCGGGGGTGCTGTGTATCTGACACGAGCGACCGAGTATCCGGTCTAAACTGGATGGGCCCGGAGGGTTTCTTTTGAATGGCTTCTTCCGCTGACCGGGTTTAGAGCCTCTGAATCCGGCATTGACTGCCCTATCCTCAGTATTGTCGCTGTTAATGCGGCGCTTGTGCTTGTTGAGACATGACCCGCCATTGTTGTCCTTGGTATTCGAATTGCCAGGGCTCTTGGTTATGTTATTGCTACGAGCTAGCCAGCTGTCTTCTCCCGGCAAAAGCGGGTCATGAGTGTCGTGAGGGCTGCCATAGATTTTGGCTTTTCCTATCCTAGGTGCCGGGTAAGCCATTCATCTCGGATGTTGTGCCTAAAGGCTGCAAGGGCCTCGGCGTCCGGACAGTCGACTATTTGATTTTTCTTGGTTAGGAACCGTGTCCAGAATTGTCTGGCCGATTCCTCTGGCTACTGGATTATGTGGCTTAGGTCATCAGCGTCTGGTAGTCGCACATAAGTGCCCTGGAAGTTGTTAAGGAATGCGGATTCCAGGTCCTCCCAGCAACTAATTGACTCTGCTGGCAGACTATTAAGCCAATGCCGAGCTGGTCCTTTAAGCTTGAGCGGGAGGTATTTGATGGTGTGTAGATCATCACCACGGGCCATGTGGATATGAAGGAGATAATCCTCGATCCATACCGCGGGATCAGTTGTGCCATCGTATGATTCGATGTTTATGGGTTTAAAACCCTCGGGGATTTGATGATCCATTACTTCGTCTGTGAAGCATAGTGAGTGTGCGGCGCCCCTATACTGGGCTATATCACGACGTAGCTCGGATGAGCTTTGTCTGTTGTATTCGGCCTGGCCGTATTTATCATATCCAGCGTGACGGTTATCGTCACGTGATATGGGGCGCCCACGCGATCCGTAGATCGATCTTGTTTGCCTTGCCTTATCCTCCAATATGTCTCGCAGGTCTGTTGCGTTTCCCCGTGCTCTGGTATTCTTAGAGCGGCTTCGTGGTGCGGCTTGGATTGAGGGCCGAAGGGCCTCTCTATCGCGGCCACGGGGTGGCCGATCGGGCACATCGTACGCTGGTGATGTAGGTTTAGTTGCTTCCTCCTCTAGTTGGGGTAGCAGCCTTTGCTTTGGGTAATTCTTGGAGGGGCGTTCGAGTTTATATTCTTCGGCCGCCAGGACTTCAGTCCATCTGTCTGCTAGCAAGTCTTGGTCAGCTCTAAGCTGCTGCTATTTTTTCTTGAAGCTGCTCGCCGTGGCCATAAGCCTATGTTTGAAATGCTCTTGTTCGACGAGATCCTTTGGCACGACGAATTCGTCGTCGTCGAGGCTTGCCTTGTCTTCGGAGGGAGGCATATAATTGTCGTCCTCGACCTCTCTGTCTGCTGCTCTCTCATGAGGGCTGGCTCCTTTGTACTCCTGCGCTAAATCCTGCTGGAGGGGGTTGTCTTCGGCACTGTCTGGGGTGTTGATGTCTCCGGTGCCGGATTCACCGTTCTTGCTTTGGCGGGATTTAGAGCGGCACCACTGACGTCGGCGCTTGGGTTGCTTCTTGGAGGGGTCGTCCTCCGTTTTTTCATCACCATCCCCTACTTTGGGTGTGTCCACCATGTATATGTCATATGATGAGGTGGCCTTCCAGTGCCCTATAGGTGCTGGTTCTTGGTCGTCTCCTTCATCGGTGTGCATACCGTCGATGTCTTCGGAGTCGAAGTTGAGCATGTCGGTTAGATCATCGACAGTGGCTACAAAGTGGGTGGTGGGTGGGTTTCGAATTTCTTCGTCGTCCACATCCCAACCATGCTGACCATAGTCCGGCCAGGGCTCTCCTGACAAAGAGAGAGACTTTAGTGAATTCAGGATATCGCCAAAGGGCGAGTGCTGAAAGACGTCCGCGGCGGTGAACTCCATGACCGGAGCCCAATCGGGTTCAATCGGAAGGGGTGCGGAAGATTCGGAGTCCGGAACGGAGCCCGGCTCCTTGGAGTCACGGGCCTTGCAAAGGACTAGGCTGGTATTCGGCTCTATCGCCGTAGAGATTGTGGCTCCTAGGGTGGCGTCCAACCAACCGTCCCCGACTGGCACAGTCGGCTCTGAGCTAATGGTCGGAGCGGACACCTGAGCGGCGCTCGGGGCGCTGTCCGACGGTAGAGCTAGATCATGCCCATCGTGACAGTGCGGCGCGCTCGGCTGTGGCTCGAATCTGTTGAAGATCAAGTCCCCGCGAATGTCGGCCATGTAGTTTAGGCTTCCAAATCTGACCTGATGGCCAGGGGCGTAGCTTTCGATCTGCTCCAGATGGCCAAGCGAATTGGCCCGCAGTGCGAAGCCGCCGAATATGAAGATCTGTCCGGGGAGAAAAGTCTCACCCTGGACCGCGTCATGGTTGACGATCGAAGAAGCCATCGGGCCTAAGGGTGACGACACAGAGGAACTCTCAATGAAAGCACCAATGTCGGTGTCAAAACCGGCGGATCTTGGGTAGGGGGTCCCGAACTGTGCGTCTAGGCGGATGGTAACAGGAGACAAGGGACACGATGTTTTTACCCAGGTTCAGGCCCTCTCGATGGAGGTAAAACCCTACTCCTGCTTGATTAATATTGATGATATGGGTAGTACAAGAGTTGATCTACCACGAGATCAGAGAGGCTAAACCCTAGAAGCTAGCCTATGGTATGATTGTTGTTCGTCCTACGGACTAAAACTCTCCGGTTTATATAGACACGGAGAGGGCTAGGGTTACACAGAGTCGGTTACAATGGGAGGAGATCTTCATATCATATTGCCAAGCTTGCCTTCCACGCCAAGGAAAGTCCTATCCGGACACAGGACGAAGTCTTCAATCTTGTATCTTCATAGTCCAAGAGTCCGGCCAAAGGTCATAGTCCGGCCATTCGGACACCCCCTAATCCAGGACTCCCTCAAGCGCCTTATGTTCTTGAGACTCCGGCTGGGTGTCTTCCTCAGGAAACTAGAACACTAAGGGCAGACCATCATGATGCGGCATGGCGTACGTTTAGGTCAGGCTAGTTGGAGGTAGACGACAGGAGAATCGGAGAGGAAGAGAGAAGATTGTAGCGATACCGGGTAGTGCGGGGTTGATTTTAAACTGCGGCGCCAGCGACATTAAAAAAGTGGGAGCAGTTGGGATGACGGTGGGCGGTGGAGCCTGGTCAAAGGGCTCGCCTCCTGGTGAGCCTGCACAGCGGTCTGCTCGCATGCCTCCCTGACAGCTAGCGCAGCGGTCTGCTCCCACGCCTCCCGTCGACTCACACACTTGCTCGGACGGCACCTGTCGATGAGAAGCGGGGACTCGTGGAGGCACTAAACGCCCACGGTTTCAATAGTGAAAACGTTCGCCTTAACGTGACAGGTCTTTGTTCCAAAATACCTTGGCTCTTCATTTGTGCAACTTGTCATAAGCAGCTTGTCTCAAATTGAAGAAAAAACTTACGAAGTAATATTTGTTCCATATCACGTGACCATGCTCAGTTTCAAGAATTTATGCTCACTTTTGGATTTTCGGAAATTTAAGATCCAGGATTCGAAACAATATCATAACCTGCATCATGCAATAAATTTTCAAGCCGTACATCTGTCCTGTTGTATTTCTTAAGGAAGGATTTGGTCAAACATTTTGCTTAGTTAGACTTCAGACAAGTTATATATGCAGAGTAAAAGGATAATCCCTCTGTACCAGTGCATTGCCTGATCTATTAACTCAAGTACTAGGCACGAACAAACAGGCTCAATTCTATGCTCATCCTCGTGTAGTAGTAGTAGTACTAGGCAATGCAGTTGACGGGTGACCTTGACGAGCGGCGACCGAGGGAATTGAACCATGCTCGGCATGGTAGGTAACATTGTCTAGTTACTAAAGCATCCCTCCGTTGTTCATCGGTAGTCATTATGGACCGGGGACATGAGGGGAATTTCCTAGGGCTGGAATTCTGGCCGCCAGATATTTCGACTTGGAACGCTGAGGCTCGACTGGTTGGGGTTGCCTAATGTGCATACCACGCACGCCACCAAAGGACACGAGCCCGTTTTTTTAGGATCAACACGAGCCAAGGTCTGGCTGGTACGCCGTTGGGTCCTACCATTCGAGAATACGAAAGGAACCTTTTAAATTGCCAAACGAATCTATGTATATTACAATACCCGTATTTTCCTTGCAAATACTAATCTCAACGTGGTAATTGATTTATGACGAGTTGTTGAATTAGAGTGAGTTTGTGATATAGTGATCTCAACGTGGATTTCACATTTCATGGTATCCCTAGTAAGTTTTCCAATGCAAACTCAAATTTAAAAGATGAACAATATGGAGGTGAGAAATCTTTGTATGTATCAAGCATATGACCACACACACACACACAGACACACACGCACGAACACAACAACAATCCAATAAGTATAGTGCATCTATTTTTCCAAACCATGCATGTATGACACGAACTCAAAAATACTCCTTCTATTCCTAAATATTAGTCTTTTAGAGAGTTCAACAAGTGACTACATACGGAGAAAAATGAGTGAATCTAGACTCTAAAATATGTCTATATACATCCGTATGTGCCAGTCCATTTGAAACCTCTAAAAAGACTAATATTTAGGAACGAAGGGAGTAAAATGTAAGACATCCATGGTCCTCAGTTCAATATTTAAAATGAACATGAAACTGAAACATGAATATTAAGTCTAGTACTACAGTACATGCAAATGTTGTGTTTAGGCGGAGCTATGATTGTTGGGGGTCAATCCCTCGACCTTAGATAAAATTGTGGAGCTCTGTTTAGGGTTGTTTAGATTATATTTGTCCCGACCCTCCCAACCACCGATTGGTTGTGCACCCCCACTCCTCCTCCCCGGGAGAATTTCATGTGCCCCCATACCTTAGATGCTATATGCCGATATGAGTTGCTTGGATCTTGTAGATCTGAGATATAGCAGCTCACATGATGTGTCTTAATATTTTTGCAGGAAACCTTGATGAGTTTGAGAATTGCACACAATTTGTACAAAAACTACTCAGATGCCCTTTGATCCCATATCCAACAACCTCGAAGCTCGTATCACCGTAGCATCTAAGATGAAGGAGGACATCATATTCTCCTGTATGTAAGAATATCATGTGCTACCACACCTTAGATGCTTTGGTGATACAAGCTCTTCGGAGGCGTTGGATTTGTGACCCAACACCTCCTCGGTGGTTCAAATGGTTTTTTGCAGAAAAGCCCCAAAAGAGTTCGGCCACTGCTTACAAGCACAAAGACTGCTCAGATGCCATTGGATCTCAGATCAAACAACCTCCAAGCTCGTATAACCGTAGCATCCAAGCTGCGATAGCACCTTATGTTTTCTCGCATGGGAGAATATGAGGTGCTCCCGTACCGTAGATTCTATGGTGATACGAGTTCACTGAGATCTAACGGCCCACATTAGGAGGTTTGAATGTTTTTGCAATATAAGGACGATAGAGTTTGGGAAATGTGCAGAAAGTACAAGTACTACGCATGTGCCATCTGATCACTGATCATACGACCTAGATGCTCATATCACCGTAGCGGGTAATTAAGCTACGGGGAGCACCTAATATGAGCAACGAGGAGCCATTGGATCGAAGATGCAGCGGCACACACGAGGCCTGAATGTTTTATTTGCAAAAAAACCTTTGGAGAGTTTGGAAATTGCGCATAATTACAAAGACTACTCCCAAGCCATTGGATTTCACTTCCAACGGTGTAAAAACTCGTATCACCATAGTATCTAAGCTGCGGGGTGGATGTGATATTCTATGCTGCTGTCATTTTTGTTCATAAACTTGCAAAATACGTGTAACTCATGCCGTTACTTGTCTAACCGCGCAAAGTGTTTGTTCAAAAAAAAACCATCCTACACTGAAATATCGGAACAACACACGGGGGTCCCACTTGTCATTATTCAAATTTGGACCTAAAACTAAAAAATCTGAAAGACGAGATTCGAACTGGCAACCTGGACTACAAAGCGTAAGTCAATAGCCTGAAAAAACAAATGGTTGTTGGCTTTGTCCCATAACTTGATTTTATACAATACTTGTGTTGAGTAGAGTAGAGGGAGTGCCTCGTCAACACGTGCATGACCGTTGTCTCACTTACTGGTGGGTCCCAGGTCTGCAATCTCAATCTCTCTTCTCTCCATCGTCTAACCTTTGCACGGGCACACACGAAGAGCGGCGCTAGCTTGCCGTGGTGTTATTACAACTAAAAAGAAGCTTGGAAAATAGAAGAATCGCCTAGAACAAGAGACGTTCTGGCTAGTCGAGATGGAGCTAACCACATCTATCCTCCATGCCACGTTTGCATGATGAAGCTGTGTGGCTAGTGGGGTGTTTTCGACCGACTGGTTGGGTCCGGAGGTCGAACCATAGGTACTACGTCTGATACAGTATATTTTTACATGCACATTTTTCCTCCGTGCCGAGACGTGGCACACCCTACCGCGCGGTTCGGGGTCCTCCCGAGTGGTGCACGCATATATTCTTCCTGACGTGGGATGCCCTACCGTGCATTTTCTGGGTCCTCCTTGGTCGTAGCACCGAAGCAAGTAAATGAGTCGTCAAATCATGAAAGACCACCTTTCCCGCCGAGTACATCAGTGAAGCACGGTGGCTAGCTAGTTGGGCTAGTTCGACCGATTAGCTAGGCCACCGCCACATTTGTTTTTTCACCCCTTTTTTTATATACTTGCCGGCAGGTAAATTTAAATATCCACCGCAGCGTTGCTCTGGTGTTTGGGTGCGGCAGGATTTTTAATTTTTTGATTGACGAGAGCAGGCGCGGTAGGATTTTTAATTTTTTGATTGACGGGAGCAGGCACGGCAGCAATTAGTCACGATGACTCCGCCTGTAAAACCCACTACTCCCTGATGTGAGAAGTCGTCGACTGGTGTTTTACCGTGGTGAAAACCAAAAGATTCCCCGCTCCTCGGCTGGATCCCTCCGCCTTCCCATAGATTGCATTGCCTTTCAGCCGTTTCGCCCCCTTTGCTTCCTCTCCCCATTGCTTCTACCTGGTGCCATGGCGGCGCAACATATCACGGAGTCCGAGGTGAGGCGCCTGACACAGGGGCTCCATGCCAAGGATGTAGAGCTCAGGGCCAAGGACGTGGAGCTCCATGAGCTCAAGGAGGAGAGGAGTGCCATGCTCCTCCATTATGTGCGGGAGTTCACGGAGCTTCAAAAGCGGCAGTCGTCCACCACAAAGATGCTCGAGGCGTCGGCGGTGTTGCTGCAGAAAGCGGGAGATACGATAGGCCGTTAGGGGAGCCGGCTGGAGCGCGAGCGGGCCGATCGTGACGAGGTCCAGGATCACCTCAGCCACTTGGTGAACCAAGTTGCCACACACGTGTTGCGGCTGCGCGATGCCTACCGTTGTGCCAGCACGACGATGCCGGCCGTCGGGCTAAACCCGTTCGACCACCCGGTCGACTTCAATGAGTTGCCGCTTCCTGACCTGGTCTCCTTCTTCATTTATATCTCCGAGGAGCTGAGCCGTCTCCACGCGATGGTGGGGGCTGAGCTGGACAAGGAGGGATTGTGGGCTGCTGTCGCCGTTGCCGGGCGAATCCTTTGAGGGCTCCGTCACCGGAATCCATTCGTGCCATTGGACGCCGTCTTTGATGAGCTGGCTCCCGTCGATCGGAAGCGGGCTCTGCGGGTGGTTGCACCCTACATCACCAACGTCATGCGCCTCGAGAAGCAGAGGGACTTTGGTGGTGTTTAGGCGCCCTCTGCATGGGCATGTCCATGTCTCGGTGCAACATGACCATTGGATCAAACTCAGACGGTGCAGAACAGTCACTGTAGCACAAAGCGTGTGGGTGTGTTTGGTTGCATTCTCATCTCAATATAGTTGTTTCCTCTTCGTGTATTTTTGTCAACCTACTAGTGTGGACTCATGCACCCCTCATGCACTCTGCCAAACACCCAAAAGTGGGTCGAGAAGGGAACTTTTGCTCCCATCCCATGCACCCTTCATACTTCATATGGTTCATGTTTCGTGGAGTACTGCAGCACCGTACTCTCCATGCATTGTGGACCTAGTTCTGTTAACATTGATCTCACCGTTCATTCTCGACCGAACAGTCGAAAAAACGGTACTATGTTACATATAGGAGTAGTTGACATGCGCACAACATCATTTGTTATCGTCATATCTTACTACACTAGCAACAAGATTGTGTAGTACTGACGTATGAACCATTGCACATGCCTAGTAGTAGGAGCACTATGTATGTTCAAGTGGCTGTCGTGTTTCGCACTCCTCCGTCGTAAGAGTGGAAACACTTGATGTAATCATTTTTTTCTTCAGAAAAACAATGGACATGCTCTACCATGCGGATCCTCCTCTAGCCATGCACTAAATTACTCACTTTCGCCGACGTGTGGGACAGCCAGCACCTGGGTCCACCAGCCATGCACTAAATTACTCCATAGTAGAGTGACAGTAGACTACCCCGATCGAACCGCCGCAGTAATGCCCAATGAGCCGTCAAATCACAAAACCCCCTCCTTTCCAGCAGTAAGTTGGACGGACGAAGCAACCATCATTTCACTCTTCTCTCTCATCTTCCTATCTTGAAGAAAACCCCCACTCGCTTTGCTTCTCCCTCATCTCGTTGCTCCTTTCACTCTTCTCTCTCAGCTTCCTCTCTTGGATGGACGCCGGAGCACTGGCCGACGTGATGTCTATGGCTCTGGCCAAAACCATCGAGGCTCATGGTACGAAGAAGCGCAAGCACCCCGCCGAGACTACCACAGACAAGCTCAAAGCCATCGCCCTGTCCAAGTCCCCATCTCCGGGATCCCTCATTAAGCAAGTACATGTAATGTCTCTTGTTGACGATCTTTTTCTCGATCTTGATCGTCTTTTTTCATCTAACACGCAGTACTAGTACTGGTAGTACAACTTTTTGGGTGATCTTGCATGTGATTTTAGTGTGCCAAATGATGGTTCTAAATTCCTCTTTTGACCAAAACATGCGAGATGCTGACACTGATTTCTTATAGATTACTTTCAACTACTCCCTCTGTCCCAAATTTCTTGTCTTAGATTTGTCTAGATATGGATGTATCTAATACTAAAATGTGACTTGATTCATCTGTATCTAGACAAATCTAAGAAAAGAATTTTGGGACAGAGGGAGTACTTTATGAACATCAATGCTACCTTTTGAAGAGGGTATATTTGCCTCAGTAACTTGTGTTATGGATATTGCAAGTAATCCCTCTGCTCTCATGCCTTTGAAGACATGTTCTAGTGTCTTTGTTCACTCATTTCTATGCGTATATGTAGTCATACATGGAGTATAATATCGAAAATCATCTTATATTTCTGAACGGAGGTAGTAATAAAATATGGTTTCTGTTTGAATTAGAACCATGTCCGCGGTGGAGATGAAGTTCTCAAAGTCATGCCGTGTGAACTAGAAGACCTGATGATGAGTTCTACTGCTGAACTATCCAGTTGCTGTGTCCTTGTCGCCACATGTCCTGAACTAGTGTTTTCCTGTAGCTTTGTTGTCAGGCGTGTTCTCGAGGCTGTACTTGACCACAACAATTTCCCGGCTGTGCCTTCGATCACGAAGGGTGTGGTTCTTGTAAAGCTTCCCAACAAATCTGATGCGGCATGTCTTCATCATCATGTTTATGAGTGGAAAGACCACTCTGTTAGGTTCTCCAAGGTTGACAAGATGGTGATGGTGCATGTACACATCTCACACGAAGTCCATGGCCTAGTCAGTTATGCGGGGTTCATCCCATAGGTCGGTGGCAAGAAATAGTCTACAGGGCTTAGTTAGTGCAACTTTGCTTGTCTGTAGTAAGTACTATTGTTCAGTACTTGATTTGTGTTTGTGAACCCTGTATTGTTTATTAGTATTGTCGCTTTTGGTGTGTGGTCAGTCCTGAGAACGGTCTATGTTAATGTCTGTCCACTCAATTCAGTCTGTATATTTTGAAGTATCTAGATCATATTTTTTGTGAGGACGGTTTATCAATTATGATTACACTCCAATATCTGTATGCATTGCAGGGTTTATCGCACCCACCAGGATTTCCAGTCCCATGGATGTTTGGTCCATACGATTTGTCACGACCTTTGGACTGTCCTGCTTGTGGGAGTAGGTGGGGCCCCTGCATGCCACGCGTAGTTGGACGATCAATCTTCTGTTTAGTACTTCAACATAGTGATTTCCTGGTAAGGATTCACTCGTGTCACATCAAGTAAATCTTATTGATTTAATGTCATTTTTCTTTCTTTTCCTGCAATTTTACGATGCAGGTTTTGCCATGTGACATTCATCACAGAATAAACCGTTTGGTTTGCTCTACAATGGCTATTTTTGTAGGTTTCACTTCTTATGTCGTGTCAGTAACGAAGGCACTGTCCATCACTTATATTACTGGAAAAAATTGGACCAGTCTGTTGTCTGAGTACAAGTCGTATCCCTATGATGAACTGTGGTTTGGTTTAACAAAAACGCCACAATTAGTCCTTCTCGCGTTTAAAAGAAATGAAGAAAAAAACTGGATCACGGTCACGGATCCTAGTCAAGTTAGAAAGCTGATCATAGCAGACAAGACACGATCGCCGCTGTCTCGCACATCGATACCACCTTCAGCAACGGATCGAGCAGCGGCAGTTGCTCTAGCACTGACAGCGGCAACAACTCAGTCTGATCCAGCTGAGGATTGGGCACAGACCGCGTCAGTGGATCAGTCCGATCTACCGGAGGATCGGGCATCGACACCGGCACCTTCTTCGACACCAGCACCATCTCTACAAGGAGCACCATCTCCGGTAGCAGCAGCGGCTTCGGCACCTGCACCAACACTTGCACTTGCATCTGCTCCGGCCCGTGCAGTTGCACTGGCAACAGACTGGGCTGCAGTTCGCACTTCATATACCAAAGTCCTTACGAAAACCGATATGTCCACCTTCTTGGTAAGCATTGGCCGCCCAAGTGCTTCGTTCTTTTTTCTTTCCATGTTGTTTCACATGATTCACTGTCTTGATCTAACTGTTTGGGTATGTCTTCTTGTTTGCAAATAGAGAATTCCTAGAGCAACGAGGGAGTCGTTCAACAATCCAGGCGACCGCGGCCAAGTTTCTCTTACCATGCGCAGCCTTGGTGTGAATGAACCTGCTCAATATACCGTAAGTACAAAGGATGGTCGCATGATGATTGATGCTAAAGGATGGTCAAGGTTCAAATCTAAATCATATCTTGCGGTAGGGGATGATGTCAAAATCGAACTTTCTCAGCAAGGAGAGCTGGTCCAAATCAACTTTGAAATTCTTCAGTAGCAGCACGTAACTGCCGAACTGATCTATCCTCCGAGAGATTTTGATGTAATAATTTGGCATGGTGAAACAAGTGTCCTATGTGTATAAGTAGTACGACAGTATTATTTATCACATGGTATATCGTTGATAGAATTGCAACTCTGATTGCTGGTTAGGAACTGTCGTTCGATTTCATTCCAATAGTTGCCGTGCTTTATTCAATTTTGTGTATTCGCCTTGCGACAGCATCTAAAACCAGCACCGTACTGATCGCTTGCAATATGAAAAGTGCTAAGGTAGAACACATGGGCCCCCAAACATGCAGGGTCGGCCTGCGGCCCAAAGTCCAAAACCGTGAGCCTATCTAAGTATTATATTCTCAGCTGAACCCCCATAAAAAAAGCTGAACCCCCATAATGCCCGTGCGTTGCAGAGGGAGTATATTTCTCGGCATGGTGACCCTGCGATATAAAAGATTTGTATATTTCTTTATAGAGGGAGTATCTCTCTGTCAAAATATATATTTATGTGTAACTAGTTACTCCTGTCTTTCTACTTCCTTTCGCTGATATGTGGGGCATTCGACAACGGGGTCCACGTGCCATATGCACAAATTAGAGTGCACAACTTCACGTTAGACACACCCCGGTCATAGCACCGCAGTAATGGCCAATGAGACATCAAATCACAACCCCCCCTTTCCAGCTTTAGCAGTAAGCTGGACAGATGAAGCGGCAATATTTCACTGGGCCTGAATCCCCTTCTCCCTCGTCTGCTTGTTCAGAGAAAACCCCCTCTCGGCGATTGCATAGGGTTTTCTCATGGAGAACTAGGTACGAATTATTCATCCATCCCCGATAAATCCAAGTCCCTTGGTCGCAGGTAATCCTAGGATGGCAACCGCCGCCGTTGATGCATTTTTCTTCCTACTGAATCTAGTGTGTTACATTTGCAGTGCCCAAAGTGCGAGTACCCTACAGGTTTCTGCGCCCTCGGCGAGACGCCACACTTGTTCCTTCTCATCCTAACACATCATTTTGAAACGCGCACAGTATGTTCCTAGAATCCTCCTTTCTACTCGAGAGGGTGGTTCTTTTTGAACATGCTGTGTTCTCATATTATTTTTCCCGCGGTGTATTATTTTCTCTGCCAGAACACATGTACTCAAGATGCTCGGCCTTGCCATAACTGAATACACTAGTTTAATGGTCACAGTGAAGACAAGCCATGGATATAAGTTCCGAGTTGGGTTCATGAACCAAGAAGATCGCTGCTTTTTTTAGGCCGAATTTGGATAAACTTTCTCAAGTTTTACGGACTGAAAGTTGGCGCACGAATGTTGATGGAAATAGCAGGACCTGGTCTCATCTTCACTGCGATCTTCCACCCCGACGTCGTTCCAATTGTTCATCCATGTTAGTTTTGTATCTGGTTCTTGCTTGTTGCCTCGATTACTTCTTAATCCACCTATTCTGTCTAACTAATCACAATTTAACTTTAGAAGTAGCAACGAATCTCTCACGAAGATGCTACTTCTAACTAATATTTTCTTATAATTGGTGGCACGTGT
This sequence comes from Triticum aestivum, assembly GCF_018294505.1. NCBI lineage: Eukaryota > Viridiplantae > Streptophyta > Magnoliopsida > Poales > Poaceae > Triticum > Triticum aestivum. The sequence goes on from NC_057795.1 coordinate 360,146,286, forward strand.
AGGTTTTTTCAGAGTTAAGCAGTCTGCTCGTTTGTTACTCTGTAATAACTTGGTTGTTACTGATGGCACTAAAGTTGACTGGATCGACATCCACAAGTTCCTACACTTTATTGATCGTCTGAGGTCCTTGTGGGGTGTTTTAATGGTGGAAGGCCACGTGGGATATGTGTGCCACTGCTGCACTCGTTGAACAGGTCCAACTGTGTCGAGAAACTTATGGTACGAGCTGTTTTCTGTTATATATGTTGTTCATAAACTATTGCTTATACACAGTTTTACAGCTGTGATCTTCTTGAAATAGGAACTGCCCAGTTCTATTGTTCCTATATAGATTCCTGACCATGGTCGGGTCAGACTTGCGCTTGGTCACAACATGATGTTTATGTCGACCTACTCAATTCTCCTTGGAGGTGAAAAGATACCTATTCATGGGTGGTCTCAAATAATGAAGGCCCGTCCATCTTGGAGAATAGGACAGAAGATTATGTTCATGCTTTTCCATGGCTCTAACGCGAATATCCTGTTTATTGACCACGTTGCGAGATGAAGCCGCTTTCAGAAGGTTGTGGATGCGCGGGGTGGCGCCTGGGCCTTGTCCTGGGGCTTGGCAGCCTCACCCTTGGTTAACTATAGGCAAAGTAGCACTGTTCAAGGCATGCTTTGTACAGTTGAACCTGTATAAGTACTCATACTGCTTTCAGCTTTGGTTGTTAAGTGCCCCTGCTGGTTTTAGTTAAGGTTGTTAAGTACTCCTACTGCTTTTACAGTCTGTTGTGTTTCTTCAGTCCTGTCTTCCTCCAGCCGCCAAAACCAAGCCAGCACTAGCGGGGCCGCCTGCTTCCGCCTCCCACGGCTGGCTGCGCCTCAGCGCATGCATTGCCTCCCCACCGTCTCCTAAATCGTTAATGCCGACGTCCTCCGCGCGCTTTGGTGTGCTCGCCGTGGCGCCGCCCTCTCGCGTTGTCAACATGGTCAACAAACAACAGGAATAGGCAGGAGTACGTGGAGAGGATGACAGTAGGGGCCCACCATGTCAGCGTATGGAAAAAATGCTTCCTCCTAGTGTTTTCCTGACATCTGGGACCCACGACATTGTGATCGTATATAGTCAATAGACAAGAGAACAGCGCAAGATCGGCTGACACCTGGGACGTAGCTACTCGAGCAGTATTTTTTTGTTATTGTTGAGACAGAGCAGGGCTTGAACTGGGCTATGGCCCGTCTAGCCCAAGCTTATATTTTATGTTCACCATGTGACCAGCCCAGCTATTTTTTCTTTGTGAAAATGAGCCCAGTTTATTTTTTCTGAAACCCAATCCAGGCCTACTTATTTTTCTATGCCCTGATGGGCCGCAACTCTTTCAAGACGCCTGCAAATCTTGAAAGTAATATGAAATGGGTTGTAAATATAAAAATAGATGACAAATTGGCAATTACTTTATAATTTCTGAATTTTTTCACATATTCAGATTCCTATTTCACTGGGCATTAACCTAATTTAAATATATCTTCAAAGTACTTTAAATCTGGCTCGACATTTCGGTATTAAAAATAGTTTGGAACCCACACAAATATGCGAAATTGGCCCTGGCCAACCAAAAAAACAAGCGCAATAAATTGCATAAGAAGTTGTCATGAGCTATATATAAATTATTAAAAAAAGAGGGAGTGGTCTGACTTGTGGGCCTGTTTAGTTGACGCGTATGCAAGATTTTTTTAGTTATTATATACGTCAACAAATGATTCTAGCAGACGTAACTGTTGGACGTCAATCCAACGGCCGTCGTGTTTCTTCAATCTCCGATCTTCTTGCTCCAGCCGCCAAAGCAGTGCCGGCGGGACCGCCTGATCCCGCCTCCCGTGGCCGGCTATGCTGCCGCGCAGGCCTCAGTGCCCCTACTACTCCCACCGCTGGCCGGGGCATCCCTCTACTCACCCACACCCCCTGTTATTCTGCGGTTCGGCAGCCTCACATCGCAGCTGAACCAGTGAACCCTCGTACTCCTCTCCGCGCGGGCTTTCACTGCCACCTCTTCCTCGGCTCCACGTCGTCCCCTTCCTAGGACTCGCCATCGTCCACCGCCGTGGTGCTCTCGGCGCGGCATGGTCAATGTGGTCAACGACCGACTTCCATCGGAAGAGTACTATACGTGGAGAGGCTGATAGCTGGTTCCACGGCAGCCGCAAGGAAGTGCCTCCTTATTACGCGGATAATAATTATTCCTCCACCTGACAGCAGGGACCCATCAGAAGGGCCACCAGTATTTCGTGAAAAAATGTTTCTCCCTGACTGCTGAGACCCACCGGACGGGCCACCTTATTTCACGAAAAAACGTTCCCCCCGCTGTCAGCTCGGACCCACCGGAAGTGCCTCCTTATTACGCACAAAAAAATGAATAGCCCTGCTAGCTGGGACCCACCTTGGTAGGAGGCTGACTTGTGGGCCTACTAAGTTGACTGGGACGGAGGCCTTTGTCAACTTTAGTCAATATATGAATGATTGTAGCTCCAGTGACCGTACGATGTCCATCCAATGGCCGTAGTGCTTCTTCAACCTCTGGTCTTCTTGCTCCAGCCGCCCAAAGCAGCGCCGGTCGTGCCGCCTGCTCCTGCCGCCCGTGGCCGACTGTGATGCCGCGGAGGCCTCACCGCCCCCTACTACTCCCACCGCTGGCCAGGCCATCCCTCTATGCACCCACACCCCCTGTTATTCTGCGGCAACGGCAGCCTCACACCGCAGCCGAACGAGTGAACCCTCATACTCCTCTACGCGTGGGCATCCACTGCCGTGTCTTCCCCAGCTCTGCCTCGTTCCCTTCCTAGGCCTCGCTGTAGTCCACCGCCCTGGTGCTCTCGACGCGGCGTGGTCAACATGGTCAAGGAACGACTTCCATCGGAAGTGGACTGTACGTGGACAGGCTGACAGCTGGATCCACGGCCGCAGCAAGGAAGTGCCTCCTTATTACGCGCAAAATAATTATTCGTCCACTTGACAGCGGGGACCCACCGGATGGGCCACCGTATTTCTCGAAAAAAACATTTCCCCCTGACTACTGGGACCCACCAGCTACATCTTCGCACGCAAGGAAGTGCGTCCGAAAAAAAAGCGATTCGCCCCCCTGACTGCTGGGACCCACCAGCTACATCTTCGCACACAAGAAAGTGCGTCCGGGCGAAAAAAATGATTCGCCCCCTGACTGCGGGGACCCACCAGCTACATCTTCGCACGCAAGGAAGTGCCTGACAGTCGGGACCCACCTGGTCAAAGCGTACATAGCGTTGTCATTCTGGTCGCAAATGTGTATGTACATATATACTGGTCGATATAGAGGCACGCACATGTCATAGTAGAGGCGCGCACATAGCATGTACACGTACGTACAGCGGCCAGTGGGCAAGAAAGAAAATACGGCCACGTATGTGTACATACAGGCGGGGTCTCGAATGCCTACTCGCGCATACGTACGGCCAGGGCTCGTGTACATGGCTGGGTCGGAACGGAGAAACAACATCGTCGTAGTGTTCATGGGGAGCCAACCGGCTGGGTCAGAACGGAATGCGTGGTCATGGTCATCAGGAGGTCTTGGACAGAATAGGCGATGGAAACGAGGCCCGGCGTACCGCAGAATGGAGGAAACGGCCTTGTGTTCGATCGGCCACGTTCGAAACGGGATCTTGTTCATCGGGAGGGGTCTGCCGTACCATAAAACAAAGGAAACGGACCTCCTACGGTCGAAACGGGGGTCCTGTTGATCGGGAGGGGTGTGGCGTACCGCAAAATGGACAAAATGGACTTGTGTTGGAGCGCTACGGTTGAAATGGGGGTCCTGTTGATCGGGAGGGGTGTGGTGTACCGCAAAACGGACGAAACAGACTTGTGTTGGAGCGCTACGATCGAAACGGGGGTCCTGTTCATCGGGAGGGGTGTGGCGTACCGCAAAACGAGACTCCACGGGATACTGTTCATCTCCACCGTCGACCTCCTCCAGCCTCCACGTTCTACCGTCAACCTCCTCCAGCCTCCACGGGCTCCTATTCATCCAAACTCCACCGCGCTCTACTCCACCGACTACTGTTCAACCACCCCTCCACGGGCACCCCTCCACCATCTACTATTCATCCATCCCTCCACACCACGGGGTCCTATTCATCCAGAGGCAACGCTACCGCTCACTGTTCATCCACCCCCCCGCAATGCTCACTGCTCATCCCAGAGGCAACATCGATCGACTTCAGTTAGCAGCAGTAGCGAAGGAATCACTCGATCGGGTTCAGTTAATAGCCATCGATCGATCGCTAGGGTTCAGTAACACGTAGCCTGCAGTGCAATCGCTCGGGTTCATTTAGAGCCCAACGCCTTGCTCGGGTTCAGTTAGAGACAATGCCTCACACACACGCACATACGTGTATGAGATAAACGTGCATCGCTTGGCCCCCGACCGCCCACCGTAACCGGGAGCTCCCTGAAATTTTCCTCGCCCTCGCTTCTACCATGGTTTTTTCTGTCATGGATGGCCCAAAGAATGTCATGCAGCTGCGTCTCCGGCTCGCCCGGAATGAAAAGCCCATTTTCTGTCATGGTTTTTGTCATAGAAGTAGGAGCCCACCACATCTATGATGATACCGGGTTTTGTCACAATTATCGTCATAGAAGTGTCATATGTATGATAGAGAAAAAATTCGTTCGGCCCAAAATGTCACGGATGTGTCTTTTTTTTGTAGTGATGTTACTATCCATTTTCCACACTTGTGCTTCAAAGTAGCACCATGATCTTCATGACAGAGAGTCTCCTATGATATCACTTTCATATATTAGTGGGAATTTTTCATTATAGAACTTGGCTTGTATATTCCAATGATGGGCTTCCTCAATTTGCCCTAGGTCTTCATGAGCAAGCAAGTTGGATGCACACCCACTTAGTTTTCTTTTGAGCTTTCATAAACTTATAGCTCTAGTGCATCCGTTGGATGGCAATTCCTACTCACTCACATTGATATCTATTGATGGGCATCTCCATAGCCCGTTGATACGCCTAGTTGATGTGAGACTATCTCCCTCTTTTTTCCTTCTCCACAACCACCATATTCTACTCTACCTATAGTGCTATATCCATGGCTCACGCTCATGTATTGCGTGAAAGTTAAAAAAGTTTGAGAACATCAAAAGTATGAAACAATTGCTTGGCTTGTCATCGGGGTTGTGCATGATTTAAATATTTTGTGTGATGAAGATGGAGCATAGCGAGACTATATGATTTTGTAGGGATATATTTCTTAGGCCATGTTATTTTGAGAAGACATAATTGCTTTATTAGTATGCTTGAAGTATTATTGTTTTTATGTCAATATTAAACTTTTGTTTTTAATCTTATGGATATGAACATTCATGCCACAATAAAGGAAATTACAAGGATAAATATGTTAGGTAGCATTCCACATCAAAAATTCTGTTTTTATCATTTACCTACTCGAGGACGAGCATGAATTAAGCTTGGGGATGCTTGATACGTCTCCAACGTATCTATAATTTTTTTATTGTTCCATGATATTATATTATCTGTTTTGGATGTTTTATAAGCATTATTATGCTATTTTATATTATTTTTGGGACTAACTATTAACCTAGAGCCCAGTGCCAGATCCTGTTTTTTCCTATTTTTGAGTTTAGCAGAAAAGGAATACCAAATGGAATAAAACCTTCGCGATGATTTTTCTTGGACCAGAAGACAACCAGGAGACTTGGAGATGAAGTCGGAGGAGCCACAAGGTGGCCACAAGGACGGAGGGCGCCCCGCCCCACCCTTGTGGGCTCCTCGTGCACCTCCTGACCTAATTCTTTCGCCTATATATTCCCATATATCCCCAAACCAACAGAGGCATCCACGAAAACACTTTTCTACCGCCGCAACCTTCTGTACCCGTGAGATCCCATCCAGGGGCCTTTTCCGACGTCCTGTTGGAGGGGGATTCGATCACGGAGGGCTTCCACATCAACACCATTGCCCCTCGGATGAAGCGTGAGTATTTTACCATAGATCTACGGGTCCATGGCTAGTAGCTAGATGGGTTCTTCTCTCTCTTTGATTCTCAATACCATGTTCTCCTCGATGTTCTTGGAGATCTATTCGATGCAATACTTTTTTACGATGTGTTTGCCGAGATCCAATGAATTGTGGATTTATGATCAGCTTATCTATGAATATTATTTGAATCTTCTCTGAATTCTTATATGCATGATTTGATATCTTTGTAATTCTCTTCGAACTACCGGTTTGGTTTGGTTAACTAGATTGGTTTTTCTTGCAATGGTAGAAGTACTTAGCTTTGGGTTCAATCTTGTGGTGTCCTTTCCTAGTGAAAGTAGGGGCAGCAAGGCACGTATTGTCTTGTTGCCATCGAGGAAAAAAAGATGGGGTTTTCATCATATTGCTTGAGTTAATTCATCTACATCATGTCATCTTACTTAATATGCTACTCTATTCTTTATGAACTTAATACACTAGATGCATGCTAGATAGCGGTCGATGTGTGGATGTAGTGACCCGACCCAAAATCGGTCAAGTCTCTGTGTAGTTGTACCATCCCAAGATCATGTTGGCACACACAGTACATTGATGAAAAGATTCAAAGTTCAATCACACCTGAATTTATTACACGATTCTCATATCGAGTCTTTATTAGATCATCATAAATTCGGCCGAAGGCCAACTCATGAGAAATAAACTAAATAAAGCTGCGGAAGCGTAGACGAATAGCAAGTCCATCCGACTCCATAGGGCAATCACGAAGCGTCACTCCTGGTCAGAAAACTCCTCTCTAACATAAGACGTTGCAGCCGTGTAGGTCAGCATTTTTGAATATGTCGGCAAGTCATGAAGAGAGAACAACAACAAAATTACTAATACTATATGCAATTTGGCTGTGGGGCTCTAATTTTTATGTTTTTGCGAAAAAGCCAATTTTTTCCTACAACAAAGGACTTGTTTGCAATTACTACCAAATGTTGGTTGTTAATCGAGATGATTTCCAAAGTACTCCAATTTTCAGAGGCTCAAATTATCCCTAACGGGGACACGACTAATTGATTAGGTCTTCACTCTACAGAGTCTTGTGCACTTTACCCGCAAGAATCGTTCCCTCCTTTTAAGTCCTCGCACTGCCTGGTGTTTGAAGACGGGACGAACGAAACAGGTTCTTCGACTAAAACTAGAACAACAGGAAACAGTAGCAAGCTAAATAAAACTAGAAAAGTTTGATTTCGACTAAAACTAATTTTAATACAATCTAAAAATACCCCTACAAGTTCCTACTGCTAGGCAAGGTCTAAACTAAGGAATAACAAAAAGAATCACTAAAAAAATCCTAACTCAATTTGTGGCTGAAAAACTAATCTGGCTAAAACTAATATAAAACTATTTTTATAAACTTAAACATGGCTAAACCTATTTTCTATAGAAACTACACGAAATTTGTAAACTAACAAAAAAACTAAAAACAACAAATATCCTAAAAGTTACAACTTTTACAAAAACATAACTATTTCTGTTAAAACAGAAACTAAAACTAAAAAGAAAACATGTGTTACTGAGCCTATCTTACGCTCAGGTGAAAGCTAACTAAAACGTGCTTGCGGCTAACAGAAAAGCCAAACGGTTCGATCTAACCATATAAAACCGTAAATAAACCAGGAAACAAAACCAATCTAAGGCTAAAAACCATACCCTTCTCTACTTCTAAGCTAAGCCTTAGGTTGAAGATCGGATGGCGGGGAGCGACTCCGGCGACTTGCAGAAGGTGGCGACGGCGGAGATGGACAACAGCGGCTCGGGCGGCGACGGTGCAGTGGCTCCGATGGTCCGGGGCGGCGAAAGGCGGCGAAAGTGAGGCGGGGTCGGGGGTGGAGTTGGTGGAGCTCGAGGGCGTCGGAGGCGAGCGAAAGGAGGTTGTGGCGCGTCGGTGCTCCGGTGAGGGTGCATGGGGTGAGGGCGGCCTCTGTAGATGTCAACAAAGCGCAAAAACATGTCAAACAAGATCACGGAGTTGGAATAGGCTGGTGGGTGAAGCTTGAGGGGCTGAGAGAGCTCACCAGTGTCGAGGGATAGGGCGAACGACAGCGGCGACGGCGAGATCTGAACGGAGAGGGTGGCGGCTGTGGTTGTTTTTAGAGTAGGGTTTTAGGGGGGGGGTCGAGAGAGGAGGTCGAGGGGCTTATATAGGGCACGGTCTTGGGCGAGGGGGCG